>NW_010972853.1:8421067-8652950 GCF_000737465.1 Haliaeetus leucocephalus
GGGGGGGGGGGCGCGCCTCCCCTTTTTCCCGGTCACCCCCGTTGAGCAGTACCTCAAAGCCGCCTTCATCCCGCCTCGCCCGGTTCTCTGCGCCCTCCCGGGCCGCAGGTGGAGGCAGAGCCTGAGGAGAGCCGGGGTTTTCCCTCGCCGGCAGGCAGCGCGGTGGCCTCTCCCGAGCAGGGTGGCGGCAGCTGCCCCCGAGGACGGAAAGAAGTGAGAGGGGAGCGGGATCTCCGGCCCGGACCCGGCTCTTCGGCCTGACCTCGGCCAGCCGCTCCGGTCAGCACCGCGGTGCCTCCTCCTCCAGCAGCCCCCGTAGGTTTGGGGGAAGAAACAAGGGACAGCTCACGCCCATCTCCTCTAAAACAGCTTCCAGTTTCAGGTACAGGCTGTGCTAAGGAGGAGCTCCCTGCCACCTCGAACCAGGATGAGTTACTCTTCCCAGCTCTCGGGATCAGCGCAAGCCCCACCTGTTTGTGCAAGCAGCACCGATGGCAGGCAACGTTTTGTCTAAAAAGTCTATCCCTAATCTCCACCTGGAAATCTGTGAAGGCAATGGGAAACGTGAACTGTAAATATTTTAGGTACCGATGGAGAAACTCTTAAGCTATATATATGGCACCTGCAAGGATGGCGGTACTAAATGTATGTTTGTAAGTACAGCGGTTGATCAAATTTACAACCTGTTTCTTTACAAACTGCTTTTTTGACCAAATGTACAGCTGCAGCGTTGTTTCATTTTGATCAGCTGTCTTATTAGGACTCATTTTACTATTGTCAGCTTGTTTCCCGCCTGGGATTTGCACACACACGCAGCACCTTACTGTCTATAAATTTTTGAATCCATTTATTCTTTGGTGAATTTTCTTTTGAAATTTTTGCATTTTAATCTGCAACTTCTACAGACTACCAAATCTGCAGAAAATGTGAGCATCTAGCATGCGATGATTATTAGTCCCACTTAGACTTTTTATTATCACATTAGCAGTAATAATCATCTTCAACCATATTCTTTGACTTTGCTGTGGAAAATCATACTTAAGTTTGCTGTTGTCTGCAGTATTTCCTTAGGAATGAATCAGTTTCAGTACAGTAGTGTACCCTGGCTATGCTGGTTAGCGTTGTGATGGGCTGTTTCCCAACAGCTCCCCTTACGCTACATGTTTTGGTTCTTGGATATTTTGGAGAGTGTACGTTTATACTCGTATGTCAAAGCCTGTGGAGGCGTTGTAACTACTGCAAGCTTCCCATGATCCCATGGCCCAGCCAGCTGCTCTGTACAGGAGTCAGCACAGGAGGACTGTGCGGTCCCTGTGTGAATCTGTAGCAGGAAGGGCTTGTGAGGTCCAGTTGCCATCCCTGGCTGGCTGTCATCATAAGTTCAAATGCAAGGCCAGAGCCACATCCGGTAGCCGGTGGTAGTTTTTCTCTGAGTGCTGTAGTTCCTACTTCTCTCCTGTTGAAAGAGATCCTGCAGCCTTGCTTCATTGTTCAGGTGAACCCTGAATGCAGTAAAGTGTCATAAGTGTCATCAGCTACTCCCAGAGTGCTTCTTCCTTACAAATCACTGTGGCAAAAGCAGATGTGGCTCTGATGGTAATAGGGGTAGTGAGTTATCCCCCTCTCTCCTGACCTTGCCATACTTAATTATAGGGTCACATAATTGAGCATTTTACAGCATGAGTCACATGATGACATTTGCTTTCAAGGGAAAGAGTGGAAAAATGACAGCCGTATATGACCTTAGCTACTATACACTGTGTTACAGCTCTTTTGCAACTCCTAAATAACCAGAGGAGAGGTAGCAGTAGCAATGCTGAGAATTATATCTTCTTGGTTTTCTCATCTCTGTGAAATCTAGTGATAGAGCTCATAGGTTGTGACTCGCCCACAGATCCACAACCTCTGTGCAGACATGGGCACAAGCTTTTCTTCAAAAAGAAAGATTACAGTATTTTTAAAAAGTTGTAGGTTGCTGAGTCGTTTGATTAGTGTATCAGCCACGTCGAATACACCTTTGTGATCGTAATAGATGAGGGCAGGACTTCTTCAACACTCTGTCAGCCAGTCATATACAAATGCTATTTATAAAAGGATTCCATGAAATCACATGATGTGATCCTGAGTACAACCTGCCCTGTTGTACTGACTGAAATGTCATCTATTTCATGATCGTTTCAGATGGGAGAATTATTGTGCTGATGCCAGGGAGGGGAAAAGACCATCCACAGCAGTCTGTTCTCTTCCCTGTGACCTGATAACAGTGTGCATGCCTGGTTGAGCCAATCTGTACATTCACAGTTGGAAAAACCGCTGGAAGTTTAGGTTTCGCTGCACCTGTACAGATCAATTAAGCAGTACATGAACTGCCACATGAACTTGCAGGGAGAAAAATGAGTTTGCTGTGCATGGCTACACATTTTATGCATCTAGCTACGTACAGGAAGAGGGCAGTCAGCAGTCACTGTAACATTACATCAAGAAAATCTCTCCCAGCTGCCCCCAAGGTACAGTTGCTGTAATGTTACTTCTGATTACTCTGTATTAGTACAGTATGAAGGATGAATAGTGGTTTCTGTATGTTCTCATGGTTTGTATACTTGACCCTCCACTTAGATGCCTTTCTGAAACTGTTACCTTTCTTTTCTTTCGGCCTACTACATTGTATAGACAGAATTCTGTTCTGTTCATTGGGAGTAAGAAAAACATCCCCTTCACAAAGTTTTTGTTGCTTTCTTCTTTTCTCTGTCTGTGATGTAACTGATCCTTTTTGAACAGCCAGTTATACGTTTATATTTCTGGTCTTTAACACAAGTAATTATATGGTACATAGTTTTAATTCAAAAAAATCAAACACCTAGCAAAGAATAGTGCAGGATATACCTAAACAATGGAGAATGTTCTATAAGGCAGTTTCTTTGACATAGGTGGTGTTAGTTTTTAGGTCACAGTTGTTGACCTAAAATTTAGTTCTGATACATTTATGTAGAGAGTAGAACACAGGCAATTACAATGAGATGATTACTACTGGTTTTGTGAGGCAGATAGTGGAACATCACATCTAGTTCTGAGATCAGTATTTTGCAACAGGTTGCTTGGCAGTATACTCAATAGTATAGTGTATCATGGCAAGGATAAAAGAATAGGAATAAAGCAGAGAAAGCAGTAAGAAGCAGCAGTCTCTGGAAGCTGGACAGAAAGTGAGACTGGAAATAAAGCTCAAATTTTAATCATGAAAATGATTAGTCATTAGAATGAATAAGCAAAGAAAGTGGCAGATAACCTTTTTTAATGTTTTCAAATTTAGACTGAGAGTTTACTCGCACACAAGCTTTTTGGGCCCGGTACAGTGGTAACTTCTTTGTTTCCCAAGGTCAGAGTGGAAGATAATTGCCTTTAGATGTTTGTTATGTTTTTAATGGGATCCAAAAAAAACCAGGCAGGTTTTGTTACCTGTGACAGCACACACGAATTCAAAGATGTAAAGACAGTAATCTTTCTTTCTCCCTTGAAAGAAATTTATCTTTTCTTCCTCAGAAGGAAGGCATCATCTGTCCAGGAAGAAAGTGAGTTGGCATAAACCCTTTGTTCCTTAGGTCACTTCCACTTGTTCACCTCTGCTGGACTCCATAGGCTATTCCACACAGAGCAAGAGCCTGTGGAAGATGGACGTTTCCAAGCTGCTGCTGAAGATAACTTTTCATCCTTGAAAATTTACCACCTCAACCTGCAACAACAGATCAAATGTTAAAGTAGGCAAAGACTCTTTTTGTTGCTGTATCAGGCCAATACCCATTTTTGCATTCTACCACTAAAATTTTTCTGTTTCCCTCATCTCACACGTTCCTGAATCACACACACCCCTCTAGGCTTGCTGCTTTGATGAGGCATCCCAATGCCATATTTTCAAACAGTCTACCTTCTGGGCATATTGACTTGCATCCAGAGCACAGTCCATTATAAACTGCAGACTTCTTCCTGCTAAGTAATTATTTTGTTCCTGTTTCTGTATATCCGAAGTTGATTATTCCTGCACAAGCATCCTGCATTGCACATATCTGTATAGAAACCCATCCTATTTTTCTAGGTCATTACACCAATTTATCAAGATCATTTGAATTCAAATCACAAGTGCTTCCACGGCATTTGCAGTCTGTCTCCTTTTTGCATAATCCACAAGTTTAAAAGGTATACTCATTATTCAAGTCATTACTAAAGGATTGAATAAAAAGGGATGGTGTACAGACTCCCATGGAATTCCATCACACCCATACTCGTTGGGTGTTATTACCCAACTAGTTTTGTGTCCATTTTATAATATTTTCTTCCCAGCCTGATTTGCTCTGTTTGCTCAGAAGAATTGTTTATGAGACCGTGTCAAAAACCTCATCAGTCAGAATACGTCACACCTACTGCTTGTGCTCTGTAATAGGAGGAAATATTATTAGTTTGGCATGATCTGTCTTTTACAACAAATCAGTGCTGGCCTGATACTGATTTCACGGTTGTCTTCCAGTGTTTACATTTTTTTTATTGTTCTAGACTACTTTCACACATCACTAATGACCTAAATACTTTTTTTCTACTCTGAATCTTCCAGTATCTTACCTGTTCACTAATCTTCAAAGGTAAGTATATCATTTTGTGATTGCTTCAGTGAGATATTTAAATAGCCTGTTATTCTAGGTTTATCAGACACTATTTGAAAAATTATCTAAATACTCTATAACTTCTTTTGCCTCCTACTAGGTTTATTTTTTTTATTGTTATTAACAATGTGACTGCACTGGCCACCTGCTTGCAAAAAAGGCATTATGAATGACAGCATTATCCAGTATATCTTTTCTGTTGGCAGTGGATCAATATTTCCAGAAGTTACTTTTCATCATATTATGATCTGCAAAATGCAGATAATTTATTGTCTATTCCAACTAACAAACTTGAGCAGAAACCTCATCTTTTACAAGGAATGGCTCTCACATATAGATATGGTTTACATATTCTTCATATAGACGTAGATTCTAACACTGAACTTTCAGCCAAATCTGTTTATGTTAAGTATATGTGAACTTTTACTGTTTCTACAGTTCAATACAGACTGTCATATTTGCATTCATACTAAGCAGCAAAACATGCTTTATTAAAGACAGATCTACAAAAGTGAAACCATTTTTGTTTTCTGCTGTTTTCAGATGCTGAAATGATGTTTAAAGTGGACTGCATGCTCCCATAACTTCCCTCCTGAAGCAGATACTATTTGGTTCAAAAGCAGAGCATTGAAAAAAAAATTAACCAAGGAAGAGAGAGAAAAACAGACTGATGAATACAATGGAATGAAATTGGGAATAAATGTGGAGGCTGTGATGGAAAGTAAAAGGACACTAGATTTGGAAATGCAAATCTGGACCTGGGATCGGTATCATGTTAGGGGCTGAACTGGTGAGTTAAATGGACTGCTATCTGAGCACTGGCAAAATAGTTTTACAGATAAGCTCCTGGGCATTTATTTGGAGAGAAGCAGCAAATGTTAGCTGTAGAACTGGTTAGGGATTTTCTGATGAGCTACTTATTTCCATGAGAAAATTATAACATTTTAACATCTAAATGGTTGATGTGAATACTGACAGTAAATCTCCCAAATTGTTTTGTTTGTTGTTTTGGTTTTGCTGGGTTTTTTAAAAAATGTTTCCAATTGTTGAAATTGCTTCAGCATTTCTAAAAGGAAAGTTTTGGAGTATTATCTTCCATGACTTTCTGCTAAATGTTTTAGATAATTAGGACAAAACATTTAAAAACATTAAGCTTCAAAACTCAAGTTTAAAAATCGGACACAACTCAATGTAGTATTTTTTATAAATGGATCACAAAAAAACCCAGATTTTTTTTATTTTTTAATATCTTGGGAATGGAAATTAAAATCTGATTTAGGCTGGCAAAACTGTTTTCTGCCTATGTAAGCCTATCTCTGGGCAAACTGACCATGGACGTACAAGATAGTTGTCGTGGTTTAACCCCTGCTGGTAACAAAGCACCACGCAGCCGCTCACTCACTCTCCCCCCACCCAGTGGGATGGGGGAGAAAATCGGGGAAAAAAACTCATGGGTTGAGATAAGAACAGTTTAATAGAACAGAAAGGAAGAAAATAATAATGATAATAATAACAATAATAAAATGACAATAATGATAATAAAAGGACTGGAATATACAAGTGATGCACAATGAAATTACTCGCCAACCAATGCCCAGTTAGTCCCCCAGCAGCAATCCCCACCCTGGCCAACTCCCCCCAGTTTATATAGTAGGCATGATGTCACATGATATGGAAATCCCGTTGGCCAGTTGGGGTCAGCTGCCCTGGCTGTGTCCCCTCCCAAATTCTTGTGCCCCTCCAGCCTTCTTGCTAGCTGGGCATGAGAAGCTGAAAAAACCTTGACTTAGTCTAAACGCTACTTAGCAACAACTGAAAACATCAGTGTGTTATCAACATTCTTCTCATACTGAATCCAAAACATAACACTATACCAGCTACTAGGAAGAAAATTAATTCTATCCCAGCTGAAATCAGGGCACTAGAGTAACATTAAAATAGGATCTGAAAGATTGCAGGATAAAGCTTTCTTATGTCAAATGTCTGCATGTTCTGTTTCTTCTCTTTGAGCAAAAAGTGTGCTGGTTTGAGAGGGAAGAGGGTTTTTTGGTGTTTTTTTTTTCTCTGTGCTCCAAGCTGACCTCACTATACTTGAAAAATTCTGGGATAGGACAGGCTCCATTTATCCCAAAGTATGCTTTGAGGATGTTTGTTATGGCTTGACGATAGAATAACTGATGCATTCAGATAAGCATGAGTATCTTGGCATTGTTTGTGCATATTTGTGCAAATTGTCCTCACTAGCTCTCTGGTTCTTAGGAGCACCATACTTCTGGAACAAGGGCGGTCGTTGCTGCTTAAAACTGCTATCTGAGAGACGTGCTTCCCATTCTGAGGATACTGGAAATGAGTGAGTCATTGTACCTTAAAGGAAGACACAGCACAGGTTTTATTCAGAAATTTCTTAATGCTACTTCTTAGATGATTTCTGAATAATGTATTCTGTGTGAAGGACACTTTTTTATCACTTACATAGCACCATTTCACTAAACAGTCTCCTGATTGTCACTGTCACACAATTCTACACAATTCTGGGCTGCAGTGACCTGAAATTTCTGGGTCTGAGAGTCAGACTTTGCAATAGTATATAACAGCTGTTTCCTCTTCAGAAATGATTACATGATTTTTAGTATTTAGCTGGGGATAGTTTTCAACAAGCAGCTAGTATGTTTGCTCTGTTTTGGTAATTTTCGTGAAACTAGATTGATAATTCAGTAAAATATGTATGGTACTGAAAATCAGTTATACTGTATTTTAGTTAAATTTGTTTTTTATTATAGCAAAATTCTTGAAGTACTGTTCACTTATTAATACATACAAGCATAACCGATTTACAAACTTTGTTCTTTTACACATCAGGAACCTGTTATATTGTTACTTAAAGCTAATATTTTTGTGGCTGCTGTCCAGGCCTCCATGTCATTTCCACTGAAATTCTTTGGCAGTTCAAAAAATAATCCAGGTCCTGGGAGTGAGAGTACTGCCCATGCAGAATCAGATATGTATGTTGTAATTTATGCATGATTTTGACCTGTAGGAATGGGCATCATACTATTTCTGTGAGCAGATACAGCCTAAAGGAAAAGTTATAAGCTGTTAACTATCCATCAACAGTTGTCTCCAAAGCTTATGGAGTCAAAGTAGAGAACATACAGAGTGACCAAGGATAAGTAAGGATGGCAGAGTCTTATTTGTGATCTAAGCAATGTCTGATAATATGGAAGGGATGCAGGTTTACAGGCAGTTTTAAAATTGAGCTAGAAATTTATCTAGGAGCTAGATATTTCTGAAATGACTACTGACTTTCTGCGCTGGTATATAAAATGATGCTTGTCAGACTAGTTAGTCCCACTGCAACTAGTTTTACAATACTTTTATGTGGTTTAACATTTTTATCCACAAAATTTGGCATACAATATAATTAGAATAAATTAAATTATGGTTAACCTAAATTATTTAATGATTGCTGCATGAATACTAAGACCATATACAGGCCCAGGTATTACTTAGGTGGGATTATTAAGGCAATAGATATAAAAGAATCACTAAACACTGCTCCTCTATTCTTTTGTGCAAGTTTCCTTACTTGTAATGATTTAATGAGTTAAGAGAGGCTGCCCATAGGAATAGGGAATCAATAGCTTTAAATTGTCATTGATCTTTTAATGTTTATTGGAGTTGGTTGCTGCTGCTGCTGCTGCTGCTGCTTTGGTTTCACTGCATGAAACTGAAAAGCCAGAGCTAAGAATGACATTATGGGGAAACCTAGTATTTTACGCAGGAGGGGAGAGGATGAAGGAATGGAATGGTGCAGGGGATCCCAAGGAACCTGCAGGAAAGAGGAAGGTAAGAATGGAAAGAAGGAAGATTCACAGGAAAGGAATTTATTACAAGGAGTACTACAATTGTGCATCACAGTTTCTTACTTGAAAATGTTTGGATTTAAAAATTTAACCTTAACAATTCAGCAGGCTGGATTCTAAGATAATTAGAACTGTATTTTCCTGTCATTTAAAGTCACTGTCTTGCAATCTTAACTTCATTTTATCATAGCTTTTTTAGTTTGGAATTCAAATTAAGAAATACTTCATTTCATTTTCATATGCAACAAATAAAAGACTGGTAGACCATGTAACCACATGCTACATACTACATGAGCACTAAAAGTTGTTCCATACAAGCCTTGTAAATAACTCAGTGAAAGTTCACTCTTACACCAATTGCATCATCTGTTTATTTAGAATAATCTCACAGAACTGAATACACACAGGAAACAAAACCTCTGTTCCTGTGTCTTACTCCAAGATAGGAGAAGTAACTGCACATAAAAAAGACTTAATTGCAGAATACTTCCTTAAGTAATAACAGAAAATGCCCTTTCATTTAAACCACAATTTAGGCTTAATCACAGGGGGGGGAAAAGTGTATCTTTTCCTTGTCATAGTAGACAAACATCTCAACATGAAACCCAGTGCTGCAGCATTGTCATCCTGGGTTATATAAACAAGGAAATCATAAGATAGAGTAGGAAGACATTTCAAACAGATTAACTGTGTTTGATTATGCTTAAATTTAATGGATCTTGACACAATGAAGCATGCAAAGAGAATCTTAAAAATAACTTGATTAGAATAATGTCTTTCAGGGATATAAGAGAATATAACAATGTGAAATTAGATAGAAATATAGACAAACAGGAGGATATAGAAATAAACATAAGTAAACTGATCTTGATCAAGCTGAATATTATCAAGAATAAAGGAATTTTTAGAAAACAGATGACATTAAAAAAACCCTGAAAGTTGAAATCAAACTTATAGAAATAAGGCACATTTTTTCATCTTTCCCTTTGGAGTCTCTCAAAGAAAGTGGAGAAATTCATATGCGGATATCTTCCAAACATGAGTGGACAATTTTCTAAAAGTTATACATTTTGTACTACACATTATTAGGTTCAACAAGAAAGTATCAGGCTAACATTCTGGGTCTGTGTTGTAAAGACAAGATAATATATTTGTCTCTGAAATCTCCCTTCTAGAGGTCTATAAGGCAGATTTTTTTCTCATTTCATAAGAACTTGTTACCAACAATTTTCTGCTAACTCCAGAACTAGGAGAGAAAAATAGACAACTTTGTGAATATCAAGCCTGGATGTGTATATCTTTCTAACCACCTATAACCTGTTTTGTCTTTTAAATATAGCAAATAAATACTTTTATGTTCCAAGTATAAAACTCAGTCCTCTAATTGATTTTGCATAGGTGGCAAGATTAGCAAAGAGCTTCTCTGGATTCTTTGTGAGCACAAAGATCCAGCTGTAGACTTGAAAATGCTTTGAGGATCACATCTCATAGAGAAGGAAGCATAAAAAGGAGCCTGTAGACCCTAGGGAATTTTCCATGCAATCTTAAACTGAGACAGAGTAAAGAACTTAATCTGAATTTATGATTCTGAGAGAGGCTTTTTAGTTGTCACCTAAAGCAAGAACAACCTACGTTTCAAGTATTTTAAGATGGCTACACCTTTTCCAGACAGAGATAGTGCTGGAATAGCAGCCAGTATCATCAGATCCTGAGATGACATTGACCAGCTGCAGCATGCATTGATGACAAGCGTCATGCACAGCCATGTCCCTGATGTCATCATGTCCCTCAAACCCCTGGTGTTCACCAGTGACCAATTCCAGCTGTGCACTGCATTCACTCCCCTACATTCCTTTCCTTCACTTTTTCCTAATAGCTGTACCATTTGTGAATGGGTAATAGGACTATCTGCAGCTCTGCACCACAGAGACAGAGAGGAAAGCAGAATAAGACTGGCCATTAGTAGGATATAAAATATGTTCTGAGCTACAGAGATGCCATTGCCTGCACTGACCCCCATGTGTCCATTTGGTTTTGAGAGAGGTACTTGGCCTTAAATATAAACTTACATGGAATCTGTTCCTTCTGCCTAGAATGAATGAAGTCAAAAGTACCATTTTGAGTACAGTGTTTATCGTCAAGGGGAAATTTGCTCTATATCTTTCTCTGTACAACAGTTACTGGAGCAACTCCAATCTTCACTTGGAGGCTCAGCCAATAAGGCAAAGAATAGGCCTTCTAGAGTGAGATTCTGCAGGGTACCAGGGCACATATGTACAGAAAGAACAAGGACAAAGCTTTAGCTCCTTATACAGGCTGCTCTACTCCTTCTCTTAGTAGGTATCCCCCTGAGTCAGGCAGTTTCCTTTCTGTAGTTGGTAGGAGCTGGAACTTGGTGTGTGAATGTCTACGGACAATCAGAAAATCTGGTCTTCAGGATACCATCAGTGTCACTATACCTTGACAGTTTCAGCACAGCTGTGTAGTAAGACATTAGAGATGAAGAAAAGGTTGCTAAATATTTCACCTTCGGATCTCAAATTTCTTTCTGTTCAATTTTTAACCTGATTCTCAATAACTTTAGTTTTAAAAAAAATCTTTTTAGTCACTTAAAAATGGAAAAAGAAAACCCAGTTAAAAACGGATAATGCACCTGAATCAAGAAGTGTATATCTGTAAATATATATCCTAATACCAAAAACATAATGATGAAATGCTGCGCTTGCAGAGAAATGATGCTATGGTGCATAGGGGTCAGTTGCACTGGCACCAGAAAATATTATTTGTTTGTTAAAGCTTATTTGTTTCAATGAGCAAACTATAGCCACCTTTGCAGCATACAGCACAAAGAAGGTTTTAGCTTTTTCCTGTATTACTGATCATGACTAACAAGAGTCTTCAATAACGTTTGTGATGTTAGGGTTAGTTTTCATGCATTATGAAAGCAACACACAGTACAACTTCAGGAAGCTGCTCCAAAACTTCTAAAGAAAAGCCACTTCCTATTTGTTTAATTCAGCAACTGTTGAATTATTTGAATTGTACAGCTGGAAAAGTATTTTTTGCTTTCAGAAGGACTGTTAAGCGGGTCAATCTGAATATAGGGATTCAAGCTTTTCTGTGATGTGGGCAGATAACATAACTTTGCGATTTAATACGGCCTATGGGCTATACATTTTTTTAAATGCTCTTTGTACCTGTGCCACCACATTATTTTCATATTTTAGTTATGGGTCAGGATAAAGACCCATTTTTAATATTTCTAAAAGTAAGAAAAAGTGTTCTTTTTCTTCATGTTTTCAGACCTACGTTGGAGACAAATCTTTGCTAAGAACACAGATCAGTGGAATTCCACTGGCTACTTTGCAGGTATTAGAGTAGCAATATATTTTAGAATTTTTTTAAGCATTCATCTCATTCTATCTGAGTACCTCACTGTTTTTGAAATATATTTTTACAACAGCTTTCCAAAGCAGAGCAGAACTGTTATTCCCATATCAAGAGTCATGGAATGAAGCACATTTGTAATTCATGACACTTTGTGAAAACAAAGGTATACAGTCTTGCTTTAAACTAGTATAAATATAAGCTTTATCCTTTGCAGTTAGACAGCTACAGGGACACAAATTAATTTATTTAAAGCTTAATTTCATACCAGTGCACTGTGCTTCACAGCTGAGACAATTTCTCATAAATTATAGACCACATTTTTCTGTGATAGAGCAGGGAATTGAATTCAGGTGTCACCAGTATCAAATTAGCTGAATAACCACTTGCCCCCTACCTGCCTCCTGCCAAGAAAGAAGGAACATGCTCTCCTCTGGAGGAGATTGTGCGTGCATGTGTGTTGGTACAAACCTTCAATTGCTTCTTTCAGTTCAGACTTGAGCACACAACATTGCAAAGAGCTCTTTATAAATGTCTAGATAAATGTGTTACAAGGGGGTTTTTTAGAAATTTGATTTATTTGATGAAATAATAGTTTTAGGTAACTATATCTTCTTTCTTTAAGACACTGAGCTGTTAAAGTCCTCACAGATGTGGCAAAGAACAGGCATTTGTCTAAAGCTTGCCTCATTAAAATCCTAGGTGGTCCTGTTTGGCTGGTCCATATTAATTGCAGCAATGATAGTTGGGGTCAGGGGTTCATGGAACAGCCGGTCTATATTACTTTGACCTAATCTCAGGTGATGTGGTCTAGGAAATAGTTAATTATATTTATCAGCACTCCAGTGACTCACATCTTTAATATTAGGGTGATTGATCTTTATGCTTTGTAGATCCTTGCAGCTGTTCTTCATCATAAGCTTCCTCTCTGTATTCACCAGAATAGTCAAATACATTCAGTTAAGTTTCATAAATTATGTGAGTCTTCAACCAGCAACACAGTATCTCAAAGTAAGCAAATACAAATCGTACTGGTACAAAGCTGTACTGGAAACTCTTTAGGCACTATGGAGGAGAAAGAGAAGAGCAAACGATGAGAAAACATTTTTTTTTCTCATTTCAGTCAATCCTCCCTCCCCCAGCGGTTTCAGTTAAAGTTTCAAATATGTTACCTTTTCAGACATTTTGCAATAGACAAAACATACAAACCATAAATTGAAAATATCAGCCATTAATATATTTAAAGATTTGAAGTACATTTAAAATACAGCACTTCATTAAACTGAGCCAGTAGTTGGTAGATTACATATGTGCTTTCCCATGAAAAATCATCTGTTTTTACAAAAGCCAAAACAATTCAGTGTGGAATGCCAAATATTATATTCATTACAAATATTTATGTTAATTCAAGAGGATGTGAACTCTGTGCAGAAGTTGAGAAATTGAATTTTATGTTTTCCACAGCAACTGTCACTTAACTGCATTGTAGCCACAGCAGCATATATTCACAGCATTGTTCTAATAAAATGTTACATCTCTGCAAAGGGGCTCAATGCCAGTGGCTGTCAGAACCTGCATTTTGAATTTCCTGAGTCTGGAATATTTCAATTTTTGTCTATAACACTAGATTAAATTAAAACTCTATGTTGAATATAGTAAGAAGCTGGATAAGCTCTGAATTTTCTAGTTAACACTCATAAGTGCTTCTTGCAATAAGACCACTTGGATCATTTATCCTGTATACTGGTCATGAAGATAGATGGTCAAGATTTCCGCCAGAACTCTTTGTCAAAGTTTTATTCTGCCTGGGATAAAGTTCAGCTGTTTTAACTGAAGTGTTTCATGGCAAAGGCCTGAGCCTACTTCCCTTATTCCTTTCAGGAATACAATAACACATATTTGAAGGGATAGGGATCCCATGATGTTTGTGAACATTATCCCACAGATTGCTATTTGCAGAAGAGAGACAGGGTTTTATGATCATTTTGAAAATGTGTTTTCAAAATATTAGCTGGGTCTTTTTGCATTCAGTGGCTCTGTTTTTAAGTGTCGCTTCATTTTAGTAAAACTTTGAAAGCTCTACATAAATATTTGACAGGGATTTAAAAAATATTTCTTAAATGTATTTTAAACTTTAAATAAACAAATTTTCATTCATATGCATGCATATTCTGTTTTTTCCACAGTACTACATATTTTTAATCACAAAAATGTTCACAAAAAGTCGATAAACTTCAACAATCACACTCATATGTGCATGTAATATAAATTACAATAAATTCATCCAATTAGGGTTTATCTTAGATATCACATATAAGCAAGAAGTTTGGATAGCAAATTTTAATGTCTGTTTATGATAAACAGAAGTTTAAAAAGTAGTTTGAAAGGAATCATTAGGTGATCTTGGCTGAAGAATGGATTGGACTTAACTGTATTCTGCTTAAAGACATTTCCACAGACAGAAAGCTTTCTGCAAAAGAAAAAAAAAAGAGAATAATTTCATAATACTTTGAGATCTTGTAAATATTCTACATTTGAAAACAGCAGCTTTTATACTAATGTGATTCTTCTCTAATGAGTTTCTGGTATTTGTGAACATTGTGCAGTTTTACTTTTGACATTAAAAACTTATAAAAGATTCTTTCTAGATTCAATTGACCTTTTTTCTAATTCCGATATACATATTGCAAAGAACAGCCTACTCAGGGTAGCATTTGTCTGGCAATTTGTCCTCCTTTAAATTCACTGCTTAATTCACAGTGAATTAAACATCAGAGATGTAGAATAAAATGAAGAACCACCATGTTTCCTGATCAAAGTTTGATACACAGGTTACTTTGCATCCAAAATCTTCATAATACTGGTGTAGTTCTGCCTTGGGGAAGATGGTGGTTAGGAATAAGAAGACATCACAATGAAGGCCAATCAGTCATCTGTTTTGCAACACAGCTCTTTATTACATACAGTTTTTAAATAACAGACCAGGGACTTTTTTATTCTTTCTGACTACAACTGGACCAAATCAGAAGATACAAATTGTGATCTGTCCCAGTTCTGAAACATAATAAAAAATTCAGCATTGAAACATATGGACTGACAAATCATTGTATTAGAAATATTCAACTATGTCACATCCCAGTCGCTGACGCTTGAGACTGTATAATAGACACAGGAGAATTTGTTAGCATGCTTGGCTCCAAGAATTGCCTTAATGTAAGACAAGGCATGGCAGCTAGATATAACTATTCTGGAAAAATTGGGAGTTAAATTAGCCACGATGAGGTGAAGACAAATTTAATAGTTTATGTGCAAAACTTGCAGATTCCAGGTTTATGTCAGCATACTATGACCTACAGACAATTTATTGAACTCTAATGTAAGGAGAGAAATAGTTTCATTTACTTTATTTTAAAAGCAATTAATTCAAAATTAAAACTATTATTTTCTCTTTCTTCTGCTCCAGGCCGCCTTACCAGGATCACCTCCCTAGTTAGAGTAGTTTTACTCAGTATTGAAGAGACAGTTAAGCCAATGTATGTTCCACAACAATAATGGATCCATGGTGATGTGATGATTAAGGCAACTAGGCATTCTATTGTCAAAAGAATAAATGCATGGCCAGGATCATCTTTGGTGATTGTAATATCATCACTTCAAATGTACACTCCTTTCTTCATTCTGTTATCTTTCTTTCATATGAAAAAAACATTGAAACCATTCAACAGGACTGAGAATATTTGTTCTCATTTGATGCTCACATTTAAAATTCCAGTCTATGCAGTATCAATAAAATTATTATTTTTCTTTTCTCCGTTTTAAAATTGTCTCTATTCTGAAAAAGATTGACAGTCACTTCAGGAACAATTGGATTAATAAGATCCCAGATATCTAAGTCCTTGCACATTAAGCTAGTTTTTTGCTCTAGTGTTCCTTCGCTGTTCCAGTGCTATTGAAAAGTCATGCAAAATCCTATATCTAGTCCACACTAATGCTGAATGACTTTATATCCTGCCCCCTGAACTTTTTGAACTCATGAAACTGGAGATCCTCTTGTCCGTTAGTTCAGATGAATCCCATGTTTCTTAAAGCACTTAGCAGAGGCTTCTATAAATAAGTTCCTTAGACAGTCAATGGTGAGAGATATGCACCTCTGTGTATTTTATGAACTGAGTCACCCTCTGGAGATGCTTGTCTTTCTCCATGGTCTATACAGGGATGCTGAAGTAAACATGTTCTCCAGTCCTACATACTGATAGCATTATTTGGGGAATTTGTGCCAGCATTCAGGCTTTTAAAAAGTTTTGATAGTGTTTTCAAAATGGTCTTGTTTGTCCAGTCACACTCCCAATTTCAGTGAGAGCTAGCCGCTGTATTTCAAATAATGATTTTGAAAATCCCAGTAAGTATCTACTTCAAATTTTTTTTCCTCATAGTTCAATGACTTAATTTCCTAAGACTAATGGCTCCCATTTCCACGCATGTGTTTGTGATTAGATTTTTGGCCTAAGCCTCTAGAGAACAGGAAACTTGCTTTTGACATCTACAAGTAAACAAGAAGCCCTGGGCTGCTTTAGAGCTCTGGCTGGGCAGAGCCTCTGGAGGTGGTGATACTCTCTGCTGCATTTGTCCCTAAGCAAGGAGGAAACTGATTAGGCCAGGCCTTGTTTCCACTACGTGCGTGTAGCAGCTTGGAGCGTTTCAGTTAAAGCAGATCTTGTTTGGAGGGAAAAAAAAAGGTTTCATTACCCTCTGCTGACAGAACAGGTGACAAAGAATGAACTGAATGTGCCAGGGGAAAGAAGGTAGTACAACAGTTTGTGCAGCTTTTCAGTAAACAGCTCAAAATACTGACAACCATGATTTGTGGGGGTTTTGGTTTTGGCTGTTGGTTCTGCTTTTGGGGGTTTTGTTGTTGTTTGTTGGTTTGTTTTTCCTAGACTGCTAGTAACACCAGACATTTTCCCAGTGCAGTTTATTGAAACTACACAAACAAGGTCACTTCTGGGTTTTTAAGGGGTGGGGAGGTACAATTTTCAGGAACTTTATCACTAGAACAATATTTACATAATTTCATCAGATAATATTTACTGAGAATTCCACATAGCAGGATATTTACATTGAATTTGAAGTACACAGGATATTCCATAAATTAATTTTAATTCAGATATCCCTGTTCATCTCTTTTGTGTTAGTCTTTGTAATGTATTACTATGTATCCTTTTGGGGGCTTGCTGCTTCACATAACTGGTGGCATACTGAAGATTTGCATTATATGAAAAACCTCCTGCAATTTTCTGTGTTGTGGTCCTGCTGAGTGGTAATGTGAAAAAGAACAAAAACATGCAATGGAAATTAATTCCTCAGGAATACTCTGCAGTTGATTGTGGCAAACGAAGAGCATTGAGGATACATTCACTGCTATCATGCTGCAAGAGAAATGCAAAAAAAGTTATTGTTGTATAGTGTTATCCCTAAATACACAATCAGAGCTTTAGTTCTAGATCTGTTTGACATATTTGGAGCATGTGGCAAGATCTTCAAAAATTTTCCACTTTCTCAACTAGCCTTCAACACTTGTGAAATAAACTGACTACAGAGTGCCGTGTTAAAACTCCATTCTCTCTTCCTTGTCTTTTTTTCAACAGTAATATGTTCACAGGGAATAGATTCAGGACTCTGGACTGAATCATGCTGACAAAGTCTTGAAATATTATTAAGTAGTGAATGTTGTTTGTTTTGGCCTACTTCCTGAAGTCTTTTATTCTTTTATTGCTTACCTTTTTTCTATATATTCAAGGAAAGGTTATTTTTCCCACATGAAAAGAAGTGACCAAAAATATGGAAGATGGCTGAGGTTAATAGTGCTACTCAGTTCTAATGAAAAATCATGTCTTTTCCTCAGCGTTAAGCATCTTTATTATCCAAAAAGATAATTGTCCTTTTCACATTTGTACGGTGTCATTTTGTTATCTTGCATAGCATGTGTCTATGTAGCATGTATGCAGTAAGCCATTTAAATGAAAACTGATTAGCTAGAATTTTTAATGATTTGTGCAAATTCAATTTTTTAATCTAAGGAAGTTCCACTTTTAAAAAGTCCTAAATATTAGTGATTCATTTCTTGTAAAAGTGGCTACTGACTGAAGACTTAAACAGTTCATGCTGATCTATAATTAGTGTCTATATTTTTTATTATATTTGTAATTAGAGGAAACCTCTCAATGTTTTTTAAAAAATGTATCTGAAGGTGGATGAATGAAGAGATTCTATTGCATGTTATGTCTATATGTGTGAGAGGGGAGCAGCAGGAAGTACCACAAAGAATAAAATGCAACAGAATTCCAAAGAAATGCCGTGAGCCTGAGCCTCAAAAAAAACCAAAACAAAACAAAACAAAACAAAAGCTTAGGAGCAGCTTTTTGTTCTGATTGCTAACTTAGGCATGGCAACATACACAAAGATAATATCTCCTATTTTATTCCTTCTGTGTACAAAAAAGAGATTTTTATACTTTTTCATAAATAAATAAGATTGCATTAAAGACATAGTTGGCCTCAATAGAAATTCCTCTTCTACTTAAACCAAACCAACTCTTGTGATCCAAACTATGACCTCAGTGCAATGACCAAAGCGGGAAATAGAGAGAGTGCAGATGAAACACTGGCAAAGTTATGAGAAGTGCTTTTTTCTGTAAGGCTATTGCTACCGAGTATGCTTTGTATGAACACATATTAAATGCAGAGCTGGTATCACCTGTTGGTAAAGTTTCCTGCTTTTTATTAAGGTTACTTTTCTATTATCTGTTGCATACAACTTTATTTATTTATCCATTTCACTGAAATCTTTCATGTTTGGCACCTGCATGAGAACTTATTTTGTTTTATTTTTTAATTCAGCCAAAACTAACTGCATGGTTTCCAAGAATGAAGCTCAGGGAAATAATAGCCTGTAAAAAAATTTCTTGCTCTTTTCCTTGAAAAACTCTACAATTCACATATTTATAAGTAGAAAAGGAGATTTGGCAGCTTTTTTATTCATATGGAAGTCTTCCCATTTCCTTAAAACATGGAAATTTGTTCAGGTAACAGGCCTTTAGGAAACTTCAGTTTATACACGCTCAGTAGGTGCTTCATAATGTTCAGTGTTGTTTCCATCACCGCTTGCATCTCTCACGCCTCTTATTACTGACAAGATTGGACTTTTGCCATCTTCACAGTGGGACTGAGCAGGCAAACTTTAGAGTACATGACAAAAGCCAGGCTTCCTTGCACGAGCTTCTCCACTTAGGGAGATAGTCAATATTAGGCACTGGACTGAAGAGCGTAATAGATATTGATGTGTTTATGATCATCTGTTACTGGTTTTTTTTCATGATATGACATAATACCTTGGTTTGTGATTTCCAGACAACATAAAAAAGAAAAACTTCTCATTCAAGGCTGGCAGCTTAGAACTGGGGTGAAGGGACTCATAGCACCATAGTCTAGGAGAAATAATGAAGGCAGAAGGGAGTCAGGTGTCTAAACTGTGAAACATTGAAGGTGGGCGATGAATTGCCATTAAAACAAAACCAACCCCAAAACTGATTGCACAGCAAGATTCAAACAAGATATGAGTGTATTGTTTTCAGGGAAAGTTGGAGGAGAGAGGAGAACTATAGAGGAAGATTTGACCTGACTTGGAATGTGGAGGAAGAAGTGAAATAGTCTGGCAGATATATTGACATGAGAAGCCAGGGAGAAGGTTGGATGGAAAATTTAAAAAAAGGAAAACCAGTGAATGCCAATATTGGTTAGAGGACAGAAGAGTTAACTAAGGATGAAGATAAACCACCTGGAATTTAATGAGAGGTGGCTGGGGGATGTGAGCTGCAAGACAGCAAATAAGTGGAATAATTAATATTCATGTAGTGAGTTTGAGCAGAGAAACCAAGAACAGTAAACACACTTGTGGGATGACTCCACCCACTTTGTTCAGTGCTGTGTGACCAAACAGCAGATGTCTAGGGAAACCACCTAGAAAGTAGATGCTATTCTGTTTTGTGCAGAAGCTGGAATAAAGCATGGAATGGAAAGAACACAAAATACAGTTTCATGATGAATATGGGTAAACCTGCCTAGAAAATTGTATATAGATGGTGATTTTAATGGCAATTTGTGTATGATGTTAGTCTTTTTCCTTTAAACCATCGATCTCAGAAATTGTCACGAGTTGTGCAATTCGACTTGCACTCATGACTGAAATGAAAATTAATTAAAAAAATTTCCACATCTTTGTAATGCTGTAACATTTAACATGCACCACCACCAAAAAAGTCAGACAATTCAATGAACATTTGCAAATACTTTTGACCTTAATCTCAAAGCATCTCAGTTTTCCCCTTTCTAAAATGGAGATAAAGTCAACTCACCAAACCTTGGTCAAGATAAAGCGGCATTCATGACATTATGAAACTGAAGAGCACGCAAAAAAGCACTTACAGAAATTAGTAAGAAAGGCTTTAGAGTAGTTTGAAGTTGTAGCTGTGTGCAGTGAACAAGGCATCGGGTCATGTACTGAACAGTGGAAAGAAAATGAAAGGTTTTGTCCCTAATCGGTAACTGAAAATTAGCTATCCTATGATCTGAGAGAGGGGGGACTTCTCTGCTACAAGTAGGATTTTATTACTCAATCTTGCAGTAGAAAAAAGAAAGTCATCATTTCTTGTGTATGTTGATCTTGGTTTAGCTGACAACCTTACTGCTGGAATCTCTGAATTTGTAAATGCTTGACTGTAATTTTGTGGTTCTTAGTTTTTCAGTGACATGTAACAGAAAATTGAAAGTTCCTTATGGAAAAAAAATATATCTATTGCTTTAAAAAGAGGCAGATTTATGAAAAAGAGAAATAAATACAAAGTTTCTTATTTCAAATTCCTATTTTAAGATTGCCAGTTGTGGTTCTTATTTTATTGTGAATATTATTCTGAGCATTCCAGTTCTCTGTGAGTGTTGTTCAGTGTATTGTTTCTCTTTTTATTACTTTACAATTTGCTTTTAGTATTTAATATGCTTGTATTAAACTTTCCTTTTCTTCTTGGTATATCTTCTGTAAGGATATTAAATGTAAAAATACATGTATATGGAAAGACTGTTGTATTATAAACAAAACTTTCCAGATAATAGCATCTTATTGTTTCAAAAAATTTAGACAAGGGTTTTGTTGAGTTTTTAAAAGTTTGAAGTACTATACCTGCCATCTACTGGAAGTACAAGGACGATGCATTTATGTTGTATTACGTTAACTGTTCAGCCAATAACATTTATCATCCTACTACTTTATTATTTGACTTTGGTAAAAAAAAAATAACTTTAACCTGCATTATTTCGTTTATTACTTTATTAAAAAATGGCAGTTTTAAAATTTAACTCAATTTTTCAACTCCTCAACTTTCACAGATTTTTAATTAACCCACAGTAAAATCTAAACAAATATTAAGAATCAAGTGTAAGAAATGCATTGGTATTTGTTCTTCTGCCACATTCTACATGACCGTTCATTTTGATGGATCAGTACAACTTGCAGTTGGAGTGGGGGCGAACTATGTACGGGCAGATAAGTTTTCAGATACTTATTTATGTATTTCCTTGGAAAAGGATAGTTACAGTATTTTAAAATAACACCTTACATAAGTGCTTTTGTTGTTAAAGTTTTTCCTTTTTAATGTGGGGCACATTTTTAAGGGACTGGTAAATTACATTAGGTCCATTTTCATCTCTTCTTGACTCTTAGTTCTGGTCCCATAAACCACAGTAATTTCATTCCAGCGTGATCACTTAGGCTGATTAAAAATCAGACAAAGTCATATAAAGGTGAAGAAGTCCATTAGTCTTATGTTGCCACTGGATTTAGGACACTCTGAGTTAAATATCATTCTATTTGGTTAAGTAATCCAAAAGTACTTGGCAACAGGAAAAAAAAATATTAATTATTAGTTATGGCTGCCATAAGATATGAATTTCCAAGGTTGCATACAATCCAATAAAATTCATTTTGATATAAGAAACAGTATTTTGTCTGTATATTAACAGCAAAGGCTAATGTAGATTCTTTGGTAAGCTAGGTTTCCATCAGATCAAACTGTGAAAAGGAAGAGAAATAATTAAGTGTAAATTTACCTTTTAAAAATCCATTGTTAACCAAACCAAGATGGGCCTAAAAGGAAAACAAAGTCACCAGTTGTCATCAAGGAAGTATTGCTGAATTCCTAGGAGATTACTATGGAAATAAACCTTTTCAGCCCTGGGAAGGTTCTTTTACAAGACTATAATACTGGATACCATTTAATTTTGGGTACTACTCAGCATCATTTTTGTTGTCTATTACTAGGCACTCTCAGAGTATTACATTCTGAGTAATTTATGGGTAAAATTGTTATCCTTTTACAGAACTGTTGCTAAGCAAGAAATTATACATTTATTCTTTTCTGCTTTCTTTTAGTTTATTAATATCTATTAGTACATATTTTATCACTTTAATAGAGAGAGAATGATTAGGCAGTTAAATTCATTTTCACTCTCTTTAAAATTGAATTTCTTCTTTCTCACACTAGGCTAGGAATCATTTGAAATCTGTATGCCAAAACCAGACAACCTTGGACAATAGTTACCTTCAGTGGAAAATATAAATGCTTTAGGCAAAGAAGATCTTGAACTTTTGCCTTCTGTTTGAACTGTATATATGCTAGTTTAATTGTGGAAGAGTACACTGTGTCTGGATTCAATAATATTTAATTTAAAATTTATTTACTATAGTAGGTATATTATGTTGGCATTTTCCCATCTTTCTAGCTAATCAAATCTCAAGTCTGAAACCATAAAATTTCTGGAATCTTTTGAAAGCAGGTTAAAAAAAAGAGATAATTCCTTTTTTCCCCAAAATGAAATTTTATTGAAAACTTTAAATCTAGGAATAGCCATTTGCTTATTAGAATAAACTTATTCATTATGAATGATAAATATATTTTATTAGTGTAATTTAGTAATAAAATATGTAAAAGCACTTTTGAATAATGTCAGATTCACTTAATCTGAGAGATGGAGTTAGGCTCCATGCTGAGGCTGGGATTCCTCTGTGCGAAGCTAACCACATACACCTAAACATCTGAAAACCATAGACATTTCATAAATGCTTTGTGTATGCTCCCCTGACAACCTCTAGCTCAGCTTCAAACTCTGTTGTAAGGTATTCCCATTTTCCAGACATTTTAATACAGGTAACCCTAAGGCTGCTAGGCTTTTCAGTATGAGCTGTACATTTTTTACCTTCTTTCTCTGCACAGTCTGGGAAAAAGATATGTCACATAAGCAATCTTCATATTTTCCAGAATTACTTTTTCTCTCTCTCTTTGACTTTAGAGAAGAAAGAACTGAAGGGAGGTAGAGGGGGTTTTGTTTATGGATTTTCTTCCCAGATCTGCATAGCTCTAGGCCAGACCTGGTTAACTATTAACAGTTTAAATTGAACACTTCACATGCATAATAAAAAACAGGTCTCTTGTGTTGCTGCTGAAGCAGAATGGCTCTTTTTATTCAGTAAGTGCTTTGATAGTATTCCAAATTCATCTTTCTGCATTTAAGTAGGTTAAGCGGTGCCCGAAGGATGATTCGCACGTTATTACAAACAGTGGAGCAGATAGTCTACAGCAAAAGAGGAAATATTAAAAGATGTTTTTCTTTTTTAAGGAAAATGTCATCCAAAGTTTAATATCCGTGTGGAGCAGACATATGCTCATTCTACGTTTCCCCATCAGAATTGCTCTTTTACTTTATGTCAGGCAAATTTCTGTGCTATTGGCTTCCCCACAGATGTTCTTCTACTGCCATCTGATAGAAAAAAAATCTCACTGCTGTCTACCCGTTTAATTCCCCCCAAATGTTACTTTAAGGTTCTGTAATCTCTTTGTTCTATAAATCTCTGAAGTTACTTTTTCATCATGGAGATCTACTGTGTGAGACCTTCCCAAGCATGCAAGAGTCTTACCAGTTAGATTTATTAAAATCAGAGGAGAAGCAAAACAAAATGCTTCCTTAACTTAATGCATACAAATTTTTATTTCTTCTGAACTAAACTAAACTGAAGTTAAATTGTATAAGCCTCTTTCCATTGAATGAATCGTTTCTTTCCTTTCAGTATCCCAGGTTCTCTTCTTCAGTAGCTTTGGATTTGAATTCTAGAAAAAAAATCAGTAAGAAAATGCACAGTTTTGTTTTTATGCTCCCTCCCTTTAACACTGTAATTCTGTCAATGGGGTTTGGTAAGTTACTTTACCTCTGACATTAAAAAAATAGTATGATTTCTTGAGGTTACTTTTGTCATAGATGAACTTTTTTTTTTTAGATTTCCTTTTATTTTGAATAGTTGTCTAACAGCACTTACTAAATTAATGTTGTGATTACTTAATGTAACTATCAACACAGCACAGAGGTTTTCAGTGCTAAACTTGTTTTGATGGAGAAAGAATTTGGGACAGTGTAACCGGACTTTCCCTTAACCATTGAAGTTACTGAAAATCCACCTCTGGGTTTTTTGCACAGATTTTCTGCATTAAATCTTTACAGGATAGAAAGAGAAGAAATTATTTCATTAGTGTGTTTTTTAATAGAGGAAGTTAAAAATGGAAATTTGATTATTCATCAAGGTTTTCTACTAGAAGGAATTATGTATTTTCTGGAATGTGTGATCACGCTATTTTTATAAACTGGAATGCTTGTAGGAGCCTTAAAAGCACACTGCTGAGATCTCTGCTACCTGCACTGCATGATGCCTTTCCTCACCCTTGACTAAAGATCTGAAGACTTCTCTAAAAATTAAGAAAATACAAAAAGATACTTAAAACTAAGATAGATCAAATAAAAAAAAATATTAAAAAATGGAAATGCTATTTTAAAAGTATTCCCTAAAGAATTGGGTAAGCATTCAAAAAGTCATAAATTAGTGAGAAACATGTATGTAACAGAAGTGAGAAAGAGATTAAAGGAATCTGTAATATCTCAAATCAGACTTTGGCCATTTAGTTATGCCTGTAGAATAAGCATTCTGGACTGACTCTACAGAAAAGATTTTTTCCTGAGGTGCCCAGTAGAGCATGATGAGCCTTTTCTTTGCTAAAGATAGTATTTCCCCTGTTAAGGCCATTCAGGACCAGATGCTGAAGATTGCACTTCTTTCTGGTATGTGCCATCTATAAGATGATAAAAAGGGTAAAATCATATTAATTCCATGTACACATTTCACCAACTTGAGTGGGTGATAAAGGATTGAAGAAAATTAATGACATGCTAAATGATTTTTGGAACTAGCAATGGCATGCTGGAACAGCTTCATTTACCTGGTTAGTAAAAGAGCATAGGAAGAGAAATGGGAAGAAGGCAGATGGTTATGTTTTGCTTACAGCATGAAGCTTGTATGTCCAAACTGAATTTCCAGGTCTCCCACACTTGTGTGACTTTGAGCATGCCAGTTAATCTTTTGTATGCTCCAGCTTTGTACCATCAGTGATGGCAATATTTTTCCTACCTTCCCAGAGTTCCTGGGGGAACTTTGTGGTAAGAAGTTCTATCTAGCAATAACAAACCAAAATTAAAAAATTCCTTTGTGGCTTTAGCCAAATAAGAAGTAGTGTTCTTTTATCATATACATTTCATTTCAGTCTAAAGCATTTTTAAAAGATTAGGCATAAAAATACCACCTGGATAATCTTGTTTTGAATAAATCATTTATTTTTCTATATTCTTATTAATCACCACCTTAACTGCTGGTCAAAATTTCTGTTTCATTTAAGTCAATTATTCATTATAAGGTATCTAGTAATGTGGGTCACTAACTACAAAAAAAAATTATTAAAAAAGGAACCTAATGTTTCTCTCTAAGTTGTATCTGGTCTCCTAGAAAACCATTTCCTTCTTTAGAACAGCTTTCATAGAGAAATAAGATTTCTTTCAGCAGTAGTGTATCTAGGATAAATGACACTTTCCACCTCTGTATTTTGTTGGGTGCCTAGAAGTAATGTAGACAGCCAGCATCTGTGCTACACATGAGCTCTTACAGAGAATCTCCCAAACAGAGTGAAAAGATCATTAACAGCCCAGATTTCAAGCTTCTTTATGCAGCCCAGGTATCAAATGAGTAATTTGCTGTCCGTAGCTTTGAGAAGCTCAAATATAAAAGCTACAAGAGACAGGATAATGGTATCTTAGTGATTACACTGTTTTTCTAACTACTTCCAAGGCTTTTGCTCTCAGTTCTGCCTTAACAAAAAGATAAGCCTGAAAACGAGCCAGGTCCTTATTAAAAGCATAGCATATGTCTAGGAAAAAAAGGTCTTGCTGTTCAGATTTATGTCTTTTGGCAGATTTGTAAGGTGTTTATGTACAGTAGATTTGATCCCATGGACAAGTGCTGAAGGCTTTGCTTAATTTCATAAGTGTTTAGAAATTCTGATTAAAAGAAGTTCTTGGTAATAAGATTTAGTAATGACACTTTTCAGGGCCAAAGAAGGTGGTGCTTTTATGTTATTACAAGCATGTTTCATGACCACAGCTGGAAGGGCCAACCAGTGAGGAAGGGATGGGTTACACATTGTCCAAACTTTGACATACTATTGCTCTAGCAAACATATAATTTATCATTTTTTATTCAGACATATGCTCAGTAGGCAGTGGGGTAAGATCATGAATTCCAGACATGTAGCTCTTATAACTAGCTTTGTTATAGGCAGGGTTTTGTAACAAGTCTTTGCCAAAATGTTTTTAGGTCATAGTAATTAAACCAGAATCAACTATAAACATTTCTTCCAGATACTTTTAGCTAATAAGAACAATACTTCAGGGACTTATATTCTAAGTATACATAATCTGGATATCAGAAAGTATATGCAAGTTTAAGCAAAGTAATTCAGAAAGGGAGAGCATGTGAAATGTATTAATCCTGTGATGTACTGCTTTGTTTGCCATAGGGAACTGTTTTCTTACTATTGTTGGTAAAGGTTGTGGAAACAGGCTTAATCACATGGTTAAATGTTTGCTTGTGACAAAGGATACTCAAAATGACATGTTAAAAAGGATATAATGTATCTTGCACTGAAGGTTTGCTACAGCTCTAAATTGCAGGTTTAATATTTTTCAGGAAATCAGAGGCTGTTTTGTAGATTACTTTTTATTCTTTAAAGACCAAAGAAAAAAGGCTTTTAGATATTACTGTTCTCACATTGCTACCCAAGTGACTACTTTTGTTCATTCGGTAAACTTGTAGATGGATTGTAGTACTGCAGATAATGGGGATGTTTAAAATGAAATGTAGAATCCTCGCTGGAATACCTAATTATTTTAAAGAGATCATATATGAATCTGAGTTTTCAGATATGGATTTTCTCCTGCTGTATTTGTTACAGTATTTCTTTCCTCTTATTGTTCTCTATATGTCTACATATAATGGCATAAACCTTGAACATGTTCAATATGCAATTTTTCAATCTTAATAGTTCTAGCATCACTTAGAAAAAGAATATGTGGAAAAAAGCATTCAAATGCCTTTTGTTGTAAGACAGTTTCAGTATTTCAAATAAAATTCCTGGAGAAATGCACAATAGAGATGGCCACTAAGGCAAAATAATTTCACCACAATGTTATTCCATTATGTTTTTGTCAAAAGCTAGTATTCTTTACCATGCAACTGGAGAAAACATATCAAGACCCTCTTCCTGTATATATTTAAATGCTTGTAGGGCATTTCAACATTTAAAGCATTTATTTTTCAGTTTTCTTTTATCAATATAGAACAAAGAGCTACATAAGTAATGGATGACAGAAAGGGTGCTGGCTAACATTCATTTTTAAGACCAGGACAACGCTAGCTTCATAAGCCTTCCTTTTAGAGTTTTTATTGAACAAATCTTACGATATCAGTAAGTTATATCTAAAACAGTGGAAACTGTTCTGTGTTTCTCCCTCCCTCTGCTAACCCTAAACTTCTCTATATTTAGTCCATGTGGTTGGTAGAACAGCACTCCTACTTGTCTTTCCTCAGACACCATTCCTTGTCATTCATCACCAATTTATGCACTTTGTTGGTAATGGTTTCAGCTTACAAGTCTGTGCTCCACCATGATAGAAATCTGCAGAAAGCCCAAAGTCTTGTTAAAAAAACCATGTAATATCTCAGTTTAATCTACTGCTCCATGTATGATTTCCCTGGTGTGATGCTGCAGATGTCTCTAGCAGTTTCTCAGCGAAGCAGGTTGTTTCTTTAGAAGCAACTGAAAATGTGCTCTGTTGAGAGTAGATATCTCTCTGCTATTCTAAGCCATTTTATCAGGGCTTTTTTTCCCCTGTTTATGGTTCTTTAAATGTTGTCTCTACACTGTTAACGCAATTGTGTGGAGAAGTAGGAAGAGAATACTAATTCTGATCTCAGTGAAGTCAGTGGGAATTTGGAGGTTTTGGGGGAATACAGATTATTACGTTTAGCAAAAAGGGGTGCTTTTATGGAAGGAAGAACATTGATAGTTGCTTAGTGACAAACTATGGGCCTGAGAAGGCAAAGGTACAATCAAGATAAATAAAGCTGTGTAGTTAATTAAAAGTGTACTCAGCAATCATAAATCACAGCCCTACTTTCACAGGTGCTACTACTTGTAACAGAAATCAGTTATAAGAAGTCAAATATAAGGAAAAGTATGAACCAGAGAGACAGACATCAAAAAAGCTGCTAACTGCTCTTCCTGTATTTTAAATGTGAAGGGCACATAACACAGATGAGTGTTCCAGTTCTTTCTCCTAAGGGAAAGTATGCTACCCAGTAACAAAGCTAAGTGAAGCATCATTCTTCTGATAGATATCTGTAGTACATACTTATTTTTGCACTGCATTTTTCAGAACTTTGTGGAAGATTGATAACTTTAAAAAAACAAAATAGAAAATATTTTATTTGGTGGGGCCCTAATTTAATATGAAATAAACTTGCATATAGCAATAAAGTTACTATGATTCACTACAGAGTCTTCTGAAGAATTTTAAATCTCTTGAAAAGTCTGATGTTTTAGAGGTAGCACATGTTTTCTTATTACCTGCATCATCTGATTAACTTTAAAATCTTTGTGATCTTTTCTAAATTGATATAATTTTAAAGAGAGATTTTTGTACTTGTAGGTTACATTTATAAAGTTTAAGAAATGACAAGGCTTATAATAAACCCAGACTTCAAAACTAGGTTTATAGATCTAGAGACATTCACCATAAACTCAGACTGGGAGTTTTTCTTGGGTCCAAGAATTGAATACTCATCAACAGTTATCTTATAAACCACAGTGAGTAAAAGATGAGCAAAACTTCAGAGACTAAACTAAGTTAACTTCAGCTGTGCTGTTGACGGTACCAGTAACAGCATTTATTAAAACAATTGATGATTGATTATAAAAATACTAAGCAAAATTCATCAGGCTAATATGTCACCATTGCCTAATATTGTAAAACTTAACCAATAATTGTACAGTCATACTGAAATTTAATCTTAGTCTTTAAATATCTGTAAATATTTTGTCATAAACACTTCATGTTTCAGCTAAAGCAATGTGCTATTTCTTTTTTAAGCAGTGCAAGTCATAGAATTTACTGTGCATGTTCAGTGTTGAGTGCAAACAATTGGATTTACAATGAGAAATAGATGCTGCAGTTTGTAAATGAATTCCCTGAGATGTGAAGTCTTTTATATGTGGTGAACTAGGTCCCAACCTCTGGGTCAAATGTCGCTGTGAATTATAATAATTGCAATTTATGGTAAAGACTAGAGTAAGGTTTGAAACCTGTCAGTACATATCATGAAGTAGAAATAAATTGCAGCTTGTCATAAATGACAGATTTCTGTTAGGTGCTTTCTTTCACTTTGACTGCATCAGGCCTTTATCCACCCAGCAATTAACTTTATTCACATTAATATTCAGCAGTGTTGACAAGACTGACACAGTAAAACTCAGTTTGTATAAAAGTAAAGACAGTTTGATGTAGAGTTATTATATTGTCTCATAATTCACTGTTGAGAGGTAGTTCTTGATAAATGAAGAACAAAGCTATTGACTCTGGTGTTGACTTATTGTGCCAAAAAGGACTCTGATTTTCTGTTTTTCAAGGTACACAATTTTTTGTTTGGAAATAAACAGTAATTTTATCTAAAGCATTAGTAAAAGTAATATTAATACACTGGTATAATCCTGTTTATTATTTCCATATATTCACTGGTTCCCCAGATCTTTTTTGAATATTTAGAATAATAATGATTACATATGATGTTAAATAAGACCAATCATATATTTAAAGCATGGTTTTAACTTTGCTGGGAAAGAAAAATGTGTGTACTACTGCTACCCCTGCTAAGGTTATGGATACACAAAAGGAAAAAATAACTTTTCAACTAAAGAGGAAAGGAAATAACTACTGAATACAAAAAAGTCCCTGACAGTTGGTGTATCCATCCTATATAATATTACCCAACAAGAAGTGAAGTTAATCATGAGAGAGAGCAGGTTTCCCAAAGAAGTGTTACAGATGTTGTTCAAGAGATTTAACAGCTGCTCTTTTTAGGTTTATAACATTTACTCAAACTGCATTTACAAAATTGCTGATGCACAGTTGAAGCCATTACACAGACACAAACTTTAAATTGAAGTACAGATACGAGCTTTCTTCTGGTACCATTTTACTTTCATAGCGTCTTTTATGGAAGAATCAGAAAGCCCTTAATTAATCAAGCCTTATCTCAGGCACAGCGTTTGAGTTAGATAAAGATAAGATATTACATTACAGTAGTTGACAAGGAGACTTTTGTACAGCTTCTTGCTGAATGTGGCAATTTTACAGCACCTTTCTCAACGGGGTCTCTGAATGGGATGGAAACAATAATAATTCATACCAGCATTGCCTGTAAGTTCAGTCTCTTTCCTTCCCTGTTCTTTCCCGTTGAATCTGTAGATTTAGGTAGAGGAAATTTACATGAAAGAAGTCTGGCTCTCTGTTGCACTATGGCCTTCTATTACTACTTCAATATAATGAGACTGCAATACAGGTAAAACAAGAACATATTGGAGAGAACTTGTGAATCCTCCACAATATATATTACTGTGAACTAAAGAAAAAGGAGGTAAATGTCATGGCAGAATGACTAAAACCTAGTTTATTGTTATTTCTTGGTGTCAGAGGGTTTCCTGCAGCAAGGCCAGCTGAGAGCAAATTGGAGCTGCTCCTAAGCTGTTGTAATGTACACCAACAGCTTTGTATCCTAATAATAAAGGAAGAGTTAAGCTTGCTTAAAAACTACATTGTTTCTCCTTTCTATTTCTCATTGTATGCTTATTAAATAAGGAACTGAGTTTACTTTCTGTGTCTTTTAAGAGACCTAAGTAAGGTTTGTCATGCCTCCAGAGTTAACTTGGCCACTGAATCTAGGAGTTGTCAGATGTGCTACTCCTGTCCAAACACATGGTCCTCTTACCCAAGTGTGGTGGTGCTTTTCCGCCTGGACCACCCACCCCTAAAGAAGAATTTCATATTGAGGGAGAGTCCTGATGATGTCATTCTTACCTTCAGGACCCCAGGATGAACATGAATTCTTTGCTCAAAGGAAATTTGTCCCTTCCTTTCCCACATACCAGGCTGTTAGGCAAAAAGAAATATATCATCACTCCTTATTAGTCTTGTGAATCTAAGGTGAAATTTTATTTTTGCTAAACTGTTTGATAAATTTATAAATAGTTTTATGATGAATTATATGAAAGAATGAATTTATGATTAATTCTATTTTTCAGATAAGCTCTTGTCCCGGTTTCAGCTGGGATAGAGTTAACTGTCTTCCTAGTAGCTGGTACGGTGCTATGTTTTGAGTTCAGTATGTGAAGAATGTTGATAATACTGATGTTATGCCTTATAATCTCTGTGCCTGTTCTCTGTGGGCACAGAACAAGAGAAATGAGAGTGGGCTGCTTAGATGCAGGGCTGATTTCCCAGGTCTTCTGTCTGCTAAATGAAAGTCCTAACCACACACTGAACAAAGCAGGACAACCTTGTTACCTTCACAAATCTTGTCTTTGGGCTTGAAGGTTCCCTTTTCTGTCTGTATTTTACAAATATCTTTAACTGTCACTTTAACTGTTGAGTTCCACTTTGGATCTGATGTTTGAGTGTCTTTCTCAGGTTAACAGGAAGAGGAAGAGAGAAATACTAAGCACCAGACAAATACACAACTACAAAAAAATCAGGAGATGGGTTGACTGGACTAAACTATTTTCAAATTCTCTATAATGTATTGGCTATTAGAGCAATCCTTTTAAACTTCACACAGCCTATCCTGTAAATCTTTTTATAATCTTCAAGACTAGTATGGTGGAAACAGCTATGAAGGAAGAGCACTTTCATTTGGATTTTTCTCTATTAGTAAAGTTATCATAATTAAGTTATGAGTATAACTTAATAGTATAATCCCCATACTTTCTAATTGTTATCCAGCTGTTATGCCAACAGTGTTGCCCATATTATAATCTGAAAAGCATTGTTTGTATTCTGTAATAGTGTAAACATTAGAGTATACAGTATGGTTCTTCAAGAGTATCATCAGGAGTCATTCAGTTTTCCCTAACTTCATTAACATTAAACTTTAATTTACATATTTGTATCTCTGTTGATTCTAAAACAATTAGACTCTTTCACTTTTTCTTGGGCTTCCAGCACCAATATAATACCTTCTTATCTTTCAGGATTTGAATGATTTGCCATAGCTTTCTAAATGTATTGATTCCCTTAACTACAGGGCAAGCCTTCGACCATACTTGCATGAGCATTGTCTGCCTTGCTGCTTTCTTTTCCACATTGAAGTAACTGTGAGTCAACAACAAGACAGACCTCTTTGTGACTTTTTGTGTCTGCTGGTTGACATTATGCAACTCTCTGTTCACCTAGGGAATGGTAGAGTTCTTGGTTTTGTGAGTCCCTACTGTCAATGGCTGGGTATGGCTGCTGTAAAAAATCATCACTAAGATCTTCTTATCCATTCCTTGTGCTCCTCCTTCATCATCAGGATATTGTTGGCTAGAATTTGTTTTTTAGTGGCAAACTGATTAAGCTGTAACTTAGTTAAATTTCATAAACCACAAACTGGCTGCAAGCCTAGAAACACTGAAACTTTTGCCTAATTGGAATCAATTGCTTCTCTATTTATACTGGATTACAATGTTATTGGCTCAATTTAGTTTGTGGGAAATAAATTGTTGGCAGTTTGGCTGAGCAGCTGTAACAATGAAAAACTGAAAAAAAAGATGTGAAGATAACAGGCACAGCCTGTTTAGCATTGCTAAAGCCATTGACATTATCATGGAGAAATGGCTTCAAGCCAAGAGAAGCTCATTTGGACAAGATGGAAGAGAAGAATTGTGGAATGTTACTGAATGTTGCAGACTCAAAAGATATGTTTATACTGTCACATTGGCCCACTCCCTGTTTAATGCCAGGGTCCTAATCCACTATTGTTCATGCTGCATAGATGTTAATGTGCACACAAGCTCCATTCTGGGATGAACTAAATATTTCTCTTGAGGGGAAATCCTACCCATGTGATCTCTGTAGCCATAAAGGATAGAGTATGCTGGCTTCTTAACCCTGCAATATGCACTAAGAACATAAGACATGCTAGCTACCCTTAGAGGACCTCTTCTTATGACTTTGGAGAGATCATATGATCATTCTAAGAGTATTAAACCCATATGACCATTCCCTGTATAATGTTATAAGAATAAAACTCCAGCAGCCCCAACAAGGAAGAACTTTTAGCAGCTTACTAAAGGAGACAGGTTGGCTTCTCTTCCTCTTCATCTCATCCAGGACTTGCTAGAACTCTCTTTTCCTGCAGTCCGGCAGAGCTCTGCAGAAAAATGAGCACTGATCTCAAGGTTCTGCCTTCCAACATAAGTCCATGCACACTTGCCAGTGGCTGCTATGTCATCTTGGACCCCTTTAGTAATTCTTCTCAAAGGCTGCAAAGCGATAGATGTATCTGGGCCTAGGCAGCCACTTAGACAATTGTGAAGTTGGGTATGGGGCATCAGTTGCATGTCACACACATTGCTTTCTGAACAGCAGTGCAGTACATCATGTGTTAACAGGCATATCATGTGTCATCAAACACTACCAAGAATTGGTGTACTTGTTTGTTTTAAATCCACTTACTGCTACTAGTGGAGAGACTTGAGCCCTGACTGTTTTCAGACTAACCTTTATAGTAAAATGCAGGATTTTGCATTAGTAGGCTGCCCACTGTAAGTCCTGATGATGGAACAAGGGAAGAGTAAGAGAAATCTTTCTCACCCAGGTGAGGAAGGACTGGGGCAATAGAGATAGATGTGTAGAGACATCTGCAGTGAGTGCAGAAAAAAGAAGTTACCTATGTGAAGGTGGCCTGGAAGGCAGTATGATTATGCATCTACACATGGTATGAAAGCTTTCTTGAGGCAAGTTGTGAAGAGCGCAGCAGGCCAAGCGATATGGATGGCTTTGAGTACAACAGAGCCAAAGCCATCTCTGAGGACCTGCCTGCCTTCTGCCAGGCACCTAGGCTCATGCTTGACCTCTCTCCCTAGAAGTTCCAGATTAAGTATCTTAATGGAGTGCGGGCCTGCCTCTGATGGAAAATGCCAGTGTTTCAGAAAAATAGAAGTGTTATATATCTGACATGAACGTGGTAAACCAAGGATTTTTTACTATTACTGACTGTGGGAAAAAAAAAAACCAAAACAAACAACCTACATCTCTGGCTTGAGCTTTCAGCTGAGAAAAATCAGAAACCCATCCTACAGGACATACGTGCTTCTTTGCTTTACTTCAATATTGACGCAACGGTATATTCAGATTTCATAGGTTTTAACCTTAACCTTAAAAAGAAACCCAAGCTGTTGAGGTTTTTTCAAAACAAAACATAAAGTAATGCAAACTGTGTTTGCAGACAGACTGAAACCATGACTGCAATGTATGAGCATTTCCCATCTGTCATTAATCTCATTGTGATATTTAGCTCTAAAGCCTGACGATGTTCTGTTAGCAACCATATCCACTGTCTCAGAAGTGATTATTTTAGTGTACTTACCACAGAAGGAAAGGAGATGAAACTGTTGGGAGATATTAAGACTTTTTCATTCGATAAAATATAGAAGGAAGGACTGAATTAGGACAGAAACAAACATAAAAGAATTGAGAGAAGAAAATAGCAGAAACAGAAAAAATAGAGAAAACTGTAACTCTTAAAAGGAACCCTTTTCTCACAGGGATCTTGCATGTGGCATAAAGGCACTGAACAAAGGTAACAGCAAAAACTCAAAGTCTGATATCTTCCTTAATCACTAGGCTTGTCACTAAGAATTGAGAGCAAACCTGAATTCATCCCCAGCTGGGAGGAAACTCAACTATCCCCTTAGAAAAAGTTTAACATTCTTGCCCTAGTCTATTTGAAACAACAGCACTGCAAGAAGTCTTACGTTTCCCCTGTGCACATTAATGTGATATTCTGTGAACTCTGATTATGATTACTACATACTAATACTATTAATTGCTCCTATGCTGAAAGATGCAGCAGATGTATTTATCAAATGCTTTTAGCCTGCACATCTGGACAGACCTGCCACATCTTGGAATTCCACTCACCTGAGCAAATGTTGCAAAGAAACACATAGCCACCTTATTTAAACACCACTGAAGAAAGCTTAAAAAGTGAGGGGGAAGTGCCTCTTTTTTGCTCTCTACATCTTCCTGAGGAGGGGAAGTGGAGAGGGAGGTGCTGACCTCTTCTCCCTGGGATCCAGCAACAGGACATGTGGGAATGGTTCTAAGCTGCGCCCAGGGAGGTTTAGACTGGACATTAGGAAACACTTCTTTACTGAAAGGGTGGTCAGACACTGGAACAGGCTTCCTAGAGAGGTGGTCGATGCCCCAAGCCTGTCAGTGTTTAAGAGGCATTTGGACAATGCCCTCAATAACATGCTCTAACTTGTGGTCAGCCCTGAAGTGGTCAGGCAGTTGGACTAGATGATTGCTGTAGGTCCCTTCCAACTGAAATAGTCTAGTCCTAATTCTATTCTATTCTTTCTATTCTATTCTATTCTATTCTAGTCTAGTCTATTCTTTTCTTTTCTTTTCTTTTCTTTTCTTAGGTTTTCTGTTCTTTTCTTTTTTTCCGAGACATTCCCTATTTTCTCTCTAAGTGACTGTTAGAATTCGTAAATCCAACTTTGGGCATACCACTGAAATGAATACAACTATATCAGCTTACCCCGATAAGAACATAAATATGGATATCCATCCATTTTCAAGTGTATTAGCTTCAAGTGTGACCGTGCATACACAGTGGTTCAATAACACAGTGGTTAAGTGATCAATTTTCATTGTACTTTTTTTATTGGGCAAAGTTTTACAAAAGATGAGGAAGGCTTTTAATTTTATTGAGTAGCATTACAGCTTCTCTTTACAATACATGTCACACAAGAAAACAGAATTTGGAGAAGTGGAATGATAATAAAGGTGTGACCAAGAAATCTGAGTCTTTACTTCAAATATCAATTTAAACACTTTTTTTTTCCAAACTCTAATGAATATGTTGCCATCTTAAAGACACCAGCTCCCAAAGTACTGCAGGAACAAGAGTACACAATCAGATAAATTACGTTTCTTTTTCTAACACCTTCTCACTAAACTGATTTAATTTACTATAATTGAAAACTTTTTTTTTAATAACTTGTATTGAGATGTACTTTATGTGTTGGTTCTAGTGCCTGTGCATTTTAACAGCTAAGTGATAAGCCTCTAATGAGACATTATCACACTAATGATTATTGCAGAAAGGAAAAAATCGGACAATGTCATGACCCTTTCCTCACTTTTCTCCCCTTCTTCCTTCCCCCTCAGCCAATAAACATGTCCTGGAACCTGTTAAACAATTATAATTTTTTTTATATATATATATATATATATATATATATAAAATTTTATATATATATATATGTGTGTGTGTGTGTATATATATATATCTGTCTCCGCAGCTTGAAAAAGACATTTAAATCATGAAACTGCAGATATATGCTAAACATTCTGTGAACAGTTTCTTACTATTTATTTAAGAAATTTTTACTTGGGACAAAAGTTAAAACTTACCTACTCATTTTGTACCTTTACAATTTCAGCTATGCAGCTGGTGACAGGACCCTGAACGGACTCTGGTCTTGAGATTCAGTCACACGGTTACTTAAAACCCTTCAGCCCACTGAGGAGGCTCATTTTTGTATTCAGTAAAAGTACGTTTTGTTAGATTGTTAGAACTAGCTTTTGAGACAGAGAGGACTCATACCTGCTAGGTGGGACCTGAAAGAAACTTTAAAGCAGACCAGAAAGTGACACAAATCCCTCCGTGTGAGGCTGACTTACCTTCCCTGTGTCCATGCTGCCCCAGCCAGGTGGAGAATCTCTGTTGCTGTTGCAGCATGAGGGCAAAGCTGGTAAGTAACAACAGGCACTAGTCCAGCAAATAAATCATTCCTGTTCTGTAAGGTTTAAAGGGACGTTCACTGGCGCAATTAGGCATTCAGCACATGCACTGTCCTTCAGGAAAAGATACATTTCTTTTCCTCGGTTGTCATGATTTATGCTGCAGTTCTTACAGTTTAAGTTTAAATTTCTTGGCTTGTAGTTAGGAGACTGGTGTCAAATAGGCCAGATTATCTGTTGCTGCTAATTCAATCTGAAATGTAAAAATCAGAGGTACTCAGCCATTACTTGCTAATCACTGCAGTGGTTTAACTGGTAAGATGTGGGGCTGTCGTTCATAAAAAGTGAGGAATGGAAGTTACCATGTTAATTTTCAAAACCCAGCAGCCCTACATCTGCATATATTTACTAATTCAGAACCTGTTAAAATCAGGAATAGATTTTCTTTGGTCTTGGCAAGTTTTGGATTACCCAGTTCAGTTACTGGGTTTTATCATGAGAGGAGTTTTTAAATGTAGATAATGTAGAACTTTTTTCAGATTTCAGTAAGTAACAGTAATAGATGAAATACCATTTTTCTTCCCCTGTGAACATAACTGCTTTTTTTTTTCCTCAGAACTTGTTGTAATTAAAAACTCCACCATATTTTATATTAATTCTTTACAGATTTTTAAGCAATAGCCCTGCTCATTCTTGTGTGTGTGTGTAGTGGCTGAATCCCACAGTTTATCAGGTAGGAGCATGAGATTTTTCACCTAACGAAGACTAGGTCTGTGTGGTTCATTGATTCTTGTCCTCAGGAAGGAGGCTTTCCTGGAGAGCAGAGAAATAGCAAGTTTAGCAAAGAACTCATAAAGATAAGACTTAACTGTCACAGAAGAGAAAAACATAATAGGAGCACAGCAAAGAACAAAATCCTTTCTCAGGCTGGCATTCGTACAGACACCTGCTAGCTTGCAGGATGAGAATTGCAAGTAATGTTATCACTAATATTATTTTTTTTCCCCTGCAGAATGTAGACTAATAAAGTTCAAGTTCCTTTATTGTTCCTGTCCAGTTTGACTTCTTTCCTTATTACAGTTTCCCTTTGCTGTCCTTTTCCTTTATTTACAGTTATTCCACAAAATCTTAATCTACCAGGTGAGCCAAGAACTAGAAACTTTTGAGATTGTCTGAGGTAGTTCTTTCCAGCCAAAGCACAACTCTCCCTTAAGCCAGCTGAGAGACAGTGGTCCACTAAAACAGCCCCAGTTCGTAGAGTCGTAGAATCATAGAATAGTTTGGGTTGGAAGCGAGCTTTAAAGGTCATCTAGTCCAACTCCCCTGCAATGAGTGGGGACATCTTCAACTAGGTCAGGTTGCTCAGAGCCCCGTCCAGCCTAACCTTGAATGTTTCCAGGGATGGGGCATCTGCCACCTCTCTGGGCAACCTGTTCCAGTGTTTCACCACCCTCAGTGTAAAAAATTTCTTCCTTGTATCTAGCCTGAATCTACCCTCTTTTAGTTTAAAACCATTACCCCTTGTCCCATCGCAACAGGCTCTGCTAAAAAGTCTGTACCCATCTTTCTTATAAGCCCCCTTTAAGTACCGAAAGGCCCCAATAAGGTCTCCCTGGAGCCTTCTCTTCTTCAGGCTGAACAACCCCAACTCTCTCAGCCTTTGCTTATAGGAGAGGTGTTCCATCCCTCTGATCATCTTTGTGGCCCTCCTCTGGACCCGCTCCAACAGGTCCATGTCTTTCCTGTGCTGAGGACTCCAGGGCTGGACGCAGGACTGCAGGTGGGGTCTCACCAGAGCGGAGCAGAGGGGCAGAATCACCTCCCTCGACCTGCTGGTCACGCCGCTTTTGATGCAGCCCAGGATACAGTTGGCTTTCTGGGCTGCAAGCGCACATTGTCGGCTCATGACCAGCTTTTCATCCACCGGTACCCCCAAGTCCTTCTCTGCAGGGCTGCTCTCAAGCCCTTCATCCCCCAAGTAGCTTAGTTTGACCCTGGATGGGAACATTAAATATTGGGTGCTGGCTCAGAAAGTCATTTAAAGGGGTGCGATTAAGCAGTATAATAGGCCTTTGTAACTTTTGGCCATTAGGCAAAGCAGATGACAACTCACCATCTGCCTGTTATGTTGTCTTTTAGTGTTTCATATGCATTACAGAAGACTAATTACAGTACATTTTCAGAAAAGGGTACTAAGAGTGGTACGAAGTCTTGCTACATAATTTGAATGTTCTCATTTGTGTTGAAAATATCTGATGTGTCTGTGAATAAGAAGTCTAGTAAATCATGTTCACTCTACAACCAACCTCTACAAGTTTTTATTTTGTGCTTGCTTTATCTAAAAGATTTTTTAAGTAAAAATCTCCACAAAGCAGTAAAAATATAATTCTGGTACATTGTATTCTTAAATTTAAGAAAAATGAGAAAATCTTAGGACATTAGAAATTTTGTAGCAAAAAGTTATTATGCTGCAGCTAGAGTTTGCTGGTGGGATTTTTTTTTTTTTGAGTACTCTTCTATAACTGTGCACCAAGCACAGTAAAATTACCTCTATTCAATTGAATATTCACTCTTGTCAAAGGTTAATAGAGTAGGTTCAAATTCAATCAGTGTAAGAGGCTTTAGCTTTGATGGGTTTCAAGGATACTTTCAGCTTGTCAATGGAAAAGTATGAATCTCACTTTGGCCTTGAAGTAGCATTAGGAAGTTTTTGTCCAAACTTTTGTGCTTAATAAAGTTCTTTGCATTTAGAATGTCACATCTTGATATCTGTTCATTTTCCTTTTGTGTCACCTACTTTTTCTCCTCTGCAAGGCATACACAATGAGTGGGATAGTTGGAACATCAGAAAGTTTGAGCTAGGATTTCAACGTTATGAGACCAAAGTGCATCCATCAAAACAAAAGCTTTGAGACCAAACTAAACACATCGCAAGCTTGATAATGAGTATGCGCTATTATGAATAACCATGGTGAGTTCTCTGAAGCTGTATAGACTAGGTGTTTCATGTTTGCTACTGTTATGAGTCATGGATAACAACAGGACCTCTGACCATTGCATTAAGCTGACACATTTGTTAAGCTATTGTTTTACCAACTGTCCTCCATATCACAGCCAATATGAACCCAGCATGATCATGCATAGTTGTGTGCAGTAATATGCCATATTTGCATTTGAATCCTGCACAGACTTTTTGAATCTTTAATAGATTAAATATTGTTTGTCTTCATGTTTTCAAGAGTATGAGAATTGCTTATTTGACTGAACCTCTATAGCTGAACATCTTTAGAGGTTTTTTTGGCTGGATTCAATCTATTTAAACTTAATTTACAGTTGTGGATCACAAAGACTTCTTTTTACTAGGGCTGTAAAGCAGATAAAAAAATGAGAGCAACCAGGGTTGAAATGGAAATGCATCAGAGCATAAATAATCTGCTTTTCTGTGTAAATTGAACAACGGGAAATTTTCTGCATCAGATTAGGTAGGAAGATATTTAGTTATGTGAAAACAACAAAATGAGATGCAAAATGTTGCAAAGTTGGTAATAGATTAATACACTGTAAAGAAACCGTATTGAAAAGAATAAAAGGAATAAAAGTTCAAGTGCTTAACTGAGTTCTGAGGCAACTGTAAGCACTCAAGAAAAGCTTGGGTATCATGACAGATATTGCAGTGAAAATCTTGTATAATGTTCTTGTTTCATGTATAAATGGTCAAAATAAAGAAAAATGTTAGAAACAACATTTGAAAGGTAAGTTCAGGCTTAGTCTTATGAACAGACATCTAATTTTCTGTTTCCCAAACATCACCTCAACTTCTCCCTTTATTTTAAGGTGGTACTGCATAAGATTTTACCTATCACTAGAAAGACCATCAAAACCATGGTATATGTAATACTAAATAATCATTTTTTTAATGCTGTTTTTCCCAATCATGACACATCTGTGTTTGTGTGGGTGAGTTTATTGGCAGAGCTGGCTTTATGTGGCTATAAATCTTATCTCAGTTTAGCTGTCATTTCATGAATCAGTAATCTGATGATTTTTAGGAGGAGCTTTTAGCTCCTCTGAATACATAGGGGCATACCTTTAGAACAATCTTTTAAATGATGCTGAATGAGGACACCAAATGTGGTAAGAACTGGAATTTATGGTGTGCATGTAGATAAAGGATGACGAAGTTCTCAACTGTAGAAGACAGAGGGAAGAAAATGAACCTCCAGTAAGGATCTGTTGCTACCCAGAAGTCACAGATCTGAAGTCATTGCACCTACAGTGGATAACTACCCAGTGTTTCTATCCAGTAACTGCAGAGTGCTTTGTTAACATTGTGTGTTGTGTTTTGACACAAATGCTGAGAGCTGTAAATACCCAAATTGCCTGTGTTAGCACTATTAACATAGGATATTTTAAAGCAGTTACACTTTCTATCAGAATGAAATCTTGCAGAATTGAAAATGGGGTGCTACAGAACCTCAGCCTTTTGTCTTTTAGGCTTCCTGCTGTCTTTTTACATCTGCAGAAGTGTGAAAAATTAGATACCTGCAAATAAATGAAGCATTTTTTAAGCTTTTACTTGGGTTCAGTGGGGAGATTCCCCTATTATTGCAAAAGAGCAGATTTTTTTTCTTGGTTTCTTGTTTTAGATTAATCATACACAAAAGGTCAAAATTGATCCATGTGAAACAGGTTCATGTGAATATCACTATTATTTTATTTTATAGATTCCAGAAGATTGTAATAAGATTAGAGGCCTCATTTTCTTATTTTGCAGTGTAGACTATATTTAAGGTTTATTTTACCTATTAGCTGAAATGTGAAAGCAAGTACAGAAAGTATTGGCAAACAACCATAGAGAAGGGCATATGTGCTAGAGAGGCTTGAAATCACTGGTGAATACTCCTCTGCATGCAATCTGTTACATTTCTGTTTAACTGTAGAATGGTTTCAGACCATCATAAAACTTTTTCCAGACTAATTCCTACCTGATCCTAATCTATAAATCAAGGAATTTAATATATTATGAAAGATACCCTCTTGCAAAGCTTTTAAAATGGCATGCTGTTCATCAGTTTAATTATTCTTCTTTCATATGATATCATTTAATTTTATCCTACCTGTCATGGTTTAACCCCAGCCGGCAACCAAGCACCACACAACCGCTCACTCACCTTCCTCACAGTGGGATGGGGAGAGAATCAGAAGGGTAAAAGTGAGAAAACTCATGGGCTGAGATGAAGACAGTTTAAAAGGTAAAGCAAAAGCCACACACACAAGCAAAGCAAAACAAGGAATCCATTCACCACTTCCCGTGGGCAGGCAGGTGTTCAGCCATCTCCAGGAAAGCAGGGCTCCATCATGCCTAACGGTCACTTGGGAAGACAAACACCATGACTCCAAATGTCCCCCCCTTCGTTCTTCTTCCCCCAGCTTTATATACTGAGCATGACGTCACATGGTCTGGAATACCCCTGGGGTCAGTTGGGGTCAGCTGTCCCGGCTGTGTCCCCTCCCAACTCCTTGTGCCCCCCCAGCCTGCTCGCTGGTGGGGTGGGGTGAGGAGCAGAAAAGGCCTTGGCTCTGGGTAAGCACTGCTCAGCAACAACTAAAATATCTCTGTGTTATCAACACCATTTCCAGCACAAATCCAAAACATAGCCCCATACTAGCTACTATGAGGAAAATTAACTCTGTCCCAGCCAAAACCAGCACACTACCCTAGAACATAATGATGAAAACTGCATCCTAAGATTACAGATCTTTGCTTTTTGTTGGCTTTTTAAAAAGCTAGGACTTATTTATCATAAATAAAAGTTTTACTGGAGTAGTGTGGATAAAATCTGGCTCAAAAGACATCAATGTTTGAATAACTTAAGGAAAGCAAAATCAGATATATATATTAGAGAGTTTTTTTAATACCTGCAGCGTTATTTTACGCATCACAATCAACTACAGCTCAGCCCCATCAGAAGGCAACATTAGGTTCTAGAAAATAAACTATACATGTAAGCATTTCACCAATACTAGAAACAAGTGTAATTGGAATCTAAAACCAGCCAGGGACAAAAGATCAGTTTATTAGAGATTCACTGACTGAAAAAGGCAGGTAAAAATCTTCTGTCTGATACAGATGTACCTCCCAAGCACTACCAGTGAACAACAGACAACATGCTAATCACAAGGAAGAGATGTTTGCATTATTAGACTTATAAAACATGACCATGATCACCAGAAGCTTTGGAGGCTCAGATCATCAATTATTGCACTGTTTGTTCTGTTTGTGTCTCAGGCTAAAAGGAAAGAATCACTCAAGCAAAAATGAGACACATAGAATTGCTGCCTCAGTGACAGTTCAGTTTTAGCATCTCATTATTTATTATTTGTTTTGCTGCGCATATGTGACTTTAAGTTGAATGTACTCATGTATACTCCAAGATGCATACTGTGCAACACTTGTGAAATCATTATGCACATTATTCTGCAACTCCAGACATGAAAGCTGCTTCTTAAAGTTCTGCCAGCTTCTTTCTTAGCTTTTGTTTCCAACTCAAGTAAGAAGTACCAAGGCCACCCATTTTAGGGTTTGGATATCTCTATTTAGATTTGAAATCCAGGTGTTAGCAAGCAGATCTCTAGGAGGAAGATACCTCCATCTGAACAAGTGCACCTTTTGGCACATCTTAGAAAATACTTTTTTTTTTAAGCCCTAACCGATTCATCACTGTATTTCTTTTCTGAAAAGGACCCAACAGCAAGATCTTAACAGTAGTATTTTCCAAATGATAAAATAGTGATCTAAGAAAGTTCAAAAAGGACATACCATTGATAGTAGAAACTTCCTTGATTATGACTACTTCTCAGAATGAACCAAGAAAGATAACATGCAGACGTGAGATTTAACAGTCATATAATATATTTAACCTTTTTGCTAAGGTTATAAAACATATCTTTCACAATATAATGTATATAAACATTATAATATATACTAAATATATAGAAAAACAGTAATAGTGCTCTGGTAGCAGACGTTATCTGTTTTGCTGTCTTCCCTAGATCATGCTGTCTCTTAGCTTGTATCATTGTCTTTAAAGTTATACTTGACTTTGAATACTACAACTTTTTTTTTTCTTTCCAAAACATAGGTCAAACAGATTAAGCCTGTAGAAGAAAGTATACGTACCCAACTCTAAGATATGCTTTCTATGATATGTGTTAGAAAGACCAAGAAGTTTATGGGAACTCATGAGAGAGAGACCCTCCACCCTCTCAAAAAGTACATTTTTTAAAAAGCAGGGACTCTTCTTCCCTACTTTTATTAGATGAATGAATGTCTGATTTTGAAGAGTGGGTAGTGATACATCTGTATATAGAATCTTTTTAATTGTCCCGTTCCAGCACTAACAGTCCTTGTTTGAAGAACATTGGAAAAATGCAACTCCTATCATATTCAAATGGTATTCAGGCTCCAAAGTCTGAAGAAAATATTTTCTTGCCTCTAAGTTCCTGTTGTTTCCTTGCAGAAATTTCTTTATAATGAAATTGTAATTTAAAGAAAAGCTATAGTGTTGCAAACATGCAGAAGTGTTACGTTCATTTGGGTTTCATTTCATATCCAGCAATGATATCAAGGTTCTAAATGTTTAATTCTTTAAAATTTTGGGTTCCATGTTTGTTAATTAAATTCTCATTGTACAATTTGAATGATGGATTACATATATCTTTTTATTTATAAAATACTTACTATTCCAAATAACACAGACATACTGGTGATCTACTTCTATGTAGTTAAATAGAGATAAGTATTACATTCACTAATAGCCTTACAATTTATTATATATAATGGTTTGATAATACCAAAGATATTACACGTCACTTAAATGTTTAGAAAGAATTCATGCTTTGAAGAGGTATCAAAATTAACTGATATTTTTTATGACAGTTAAGTTAAACTTTTTTGACAATACACTTACATTTCAGTGGTGAATTGGAAAACAATCCTATAATTATCTGAAAGACTATTACTCTTTAATACTCTAAAGTATACCTTTAAAAATGACCTCCTAATATGAATGAAAACTCTATGTGAAATGTGAATCTTCTTACTAATCAGATTTCCTTCTACTTCCTTTCGTTTGAGATAGACACTCAGGTGTATTAGGTGATTATTTTTTATCTATCTCCCATATGCTTTTTGAGGCAAAAGGTAGATTTTTTTTAAATGCACAGAAACAATTGAAACGGTTGAAAAGAATATTGAAAGACCGGTCATACTGATTCGGGTCAAAGTTTCACCTAGTCCTCTGTACCTGCTTCTGCCTGGACCTGCACAGCAACTGGGGTTTCAGGCAGAGCCATCCTGCTGCTGAGTCCAGGCCAGACGGATAGATCTCAATCACTTATCAAAACCTCTGACTAGTCAATACTGACTGTTAGGAAAAAGACTGAGCTGGCAGGCTGCTCCTCCAGGAGCAGGGTAGGAGTCTTAGACCCAGGGTCACCGGTCGTGTGCTAGTAGAAGCTCACTGGTCTGAAGGGGAAAAACAGACTGGCTATAAATGGATGTCTGGGGAAAAATAACAGGGCAAGCATGTGTGCTCAGCATTCCCTTCTTCTACTTTCCCAGGCTGAAAAGCCTCTCAGTTTAGAGGATTTTCTGAGCGTTATGCAGCTTGTCACTGTGGTGTGGTTTATCATTTACAGAAGTGTGAACTTACCAATAACAGAAAGTTTGTAGAGATGTCTGTGACAGTGCTGGATCAAAGAACCCTGCAAAACAGAGAGCAATGCATAAAGAGGAAACTTATCTTTATGTTTATAAAATTGGAAGTTCTAGGGAAAAACACTTCATTTGTAATGGATCACACTTTATTTTGAAGTCATTCTACCCCTGTAGGTTTGGACTAACTTAATAAAATATCATAAATAACCCTTAAATGTGTTATTATACAATGAAATTTAGATTCTTCTCTGAGTAAACTAAGTTTAAAGGTTCATCTACTGTATGTATATCAAAGTAGTAGTAATTCAAGGCATAGTTTATCAGCATCAACTTAAAGCCTTTTTCCTTTTAATAATTGTATATTTGGAAAAAGAAGACCATACAATAGTAGTATAGGATGTACAGGTGATAGCGTCTACCTTTCCATTGAAATGCCATATTTTAATTTTTTTTCTAAATTTGCCAAACAGTCACCCCGGATAAGGTTTGAAAAAAACAACATTTAGAGAAGATGGGTTTGTTCATCTCTTAAACATTTTCTGAGAAACTCCAGCTCCTCACAGTTTTGCTATATGTACTTGTAGTTTTGTGGTGAGAGTCAGCGTGGAAAAAGACATGTGATTTTCACCATCCATATATAAATGCACTCAAATCCAGCCAGTGGCTAAATTTGTGAAAAATCTCAGTTCATAGAAATTTTGCAGAGAAAAGTTCTTAAAGTTTGTCTGTACATGGAGAACTTTTGTATTCACTTTCTAAATGGACAGTTTCACAACACTCCTGAAGATAAATTTAAAGTCATGACAGGAAAAGAAAAATTGACAAAGCAAACCCAGAAAAGATCTAGGGGGCTTGCTGGTAAACAGGAAGTTGCCTTTGTGCAGCTTTCATACAAAATTACTGTTCTCTCTTGTTTACCTTTAAGCACATAATCAATGCATCTGGGTACACTAGGTCAGACAGGAGAGACTAATCATGCTCTGTAGCCAAAATTTTCAGTGGTGTTTGGGACTGAGATGGTTGTTTCCAGCAGCTGAAAGTGACATTTCTGAGTTTTGGCAGACAGCTTTTTTCATTATACAGTCACAAAGGGACCCAAGTTTCCAAATAGGAATGGGAAATAATTATGCAGAGAAGGCAATATGCTGTTCCTCATTTTAAAAGACACAAAAGTGAGAAAGAAACCATGGTGATGAGGGGCTATAGGCAAGAAAATTAAACTGGTGCAAAATCAAAAAATATTTAAAAGCAGGAAGAGTGTCTGTGATCCTATGGATAGCTGTTTCACTAGCCAAAGTATTCAACTTCTCTGCGTTAAATAGTTGCTAAATTACCTGAAAACTCTTCCTAACTAGAAATGGGCAAGCACTATAATTTGGAGCAGATTTGTAATAGCATACTTGGGCACTGATAATGCCTCCCTACTCTGAGTGAACCTTGTGGATATCATTACTTCCTACTTATCATTTTGCTGAAGAGTTGCTGCTGAAACATTTTAATGACATTTTATCATGCTTCACAATTCCCCTCCAGCATGCAGTATGAGGAAAACACAAAAGAAGTAGTGAAAAAGAGTGGGTAGGAACTGCAAAGAACAAACCCAAAATATATTGAATTTTACTGTTTAGGATTCTACACTACTTAATTTTGCTTAGTCTATTTTGTGCATTGCCTTACATAGCTAGTTGACTTTTAATTGTCCAGCCAGCAAGCGGACAAATAAAACATTTTGTGTCAGAGCTTTGTAAATAAATACTTGTTCTTGGTTTGCAAAAAAATTAAAAAACCCCACATATAACCTGAGAATCACAGAACAGTTGAGGTTGGAAGGTATCTCTGGAGATCATCTTGTCCAACCTCCCTCATTCAAGCAGAACCCTGGAAGAAGTATATTCTGCTCTCCCCTCATAAAAGTGTTCAAACCCATTTCAGTGACTTACTAGAACAGTACTGTAAGCAGCTAGATTTGACTTAGGGGTACTACCAGTGTCTCTTATGGACTGAGTGGTCTTTTCATCACTCTTAAAATTTTTTTGAGCTAATGAGTATAATTGATTAAGGAAGTGAACCCAGCACATTCCTAGTATGTCAAATGTCTTCATTTGAATTCCCTTTCTCTAACTCATTAAATATTTAAGTAGTACCTGCAAGATAGAGCAAATAGGTCAGCATGAGCAAATGAGATGAATGTGTCCTTACAGTACAATATAGTGGACAGAACATATTGATGAAGACTCGGAAGGGCCTGAGGTTTTCCATGTTGCGTGTGAGAGATCTAATCATTGGATGCTTAAATAAATGACAAACTACCATCAGTAAAATAAAACTATCATGTAGTATTTATTAGACTCTGAAAATGAAATGTTTGGGAAGTTCTTTTGCTCGTGTTTCAAATTTAAGTGCTGTGTCACTTCTGTTTCCTCTGAACTTGACCAGTAAATTTGAATTGAATATGCTGAATAAGTCCATTGCCTTGATTGTGTTTTGAAGCAGAGGTATATTTTACTCAGAAGCTATGTTCTTCTCTAATGAAAAGTTTATTCATGTATTTTTTAAATTATGCACTACTGTTACCATCATAATTTATTGTTATTCCCCACCTGCATTATTTTTTGGTTACTCTTAGAGGTGTGATTTCAAGTGTACAGAGGTAAGCTAAAGGAAGGCCTCTGCTATGGTTTTACTAGGCCTGAGTAGTTTCACAGTTTCAGCTGATATCCTTCAAGAACAATAGTGTCACTCACTCACAGTGATAGAAATAATAGTGCAGATAGAAATAATAGAAACTTGAGATCAGTTTCGCTTCTGGTTAAGTTCTGTGAATCTGCAACATTGAGCTGGACATTTCATAAGAACACTTAATATTTCTGCATAGATTTAGTAAATATCACTTTGGTATAGTTGTCTGACATTTCTATTCGCATTCTTGACTATAAGCAGTCCATACAGAAGTATAGCCGAGGAATGGAAGAGAATTAAACCTTTCTTAAATATATCCATTTGTTCATTTAGGGGTCTCTAAATATCAGTATTGCACTGATGTGAATTTTGATCAAGTGCTCTTTTGCAAACATTTTACTGCCGTATTTTGCTGTCCCTTCTTTAGCCCATATGCCAGTTTGAATTCTAGCTTTGCAGAGCACATATTTCTGTGACTTACCCCAACAGAAAAAGGTCTTTACTCTGCCAGTAGGGCAATTATACCATTTGTTTTTTTAATTTATTTCTGCAACAACAAAAATGAAAGAAAATATGTCAACTAGCAAAATAGGTTCTGATAGTCTAGGATGCAGGCTAAGAGACAGCACACACTAATCTTCAGTGTTGTGTTTCTGTTAGATTTACGTGAATTCTGAGCTTATAAATCACTCTTACAGCTTATTAGAAAGTAAAGCATGGTATTCTCAGGTCATCATATGGGCACAACTTCACAGAGAACACAAGCTATTCAGTAAATACACTGACTTTTGCAAACTGTAAATCATCTGTGAGCCACTACTGTTCTACTAATTACAGTAAGAAGCTGTGCTCATTAGCTGTTCTCATCTGGTTCACTGCACGAGCTAAATAGTCCGTAAATGAGCCAGCAATTATTGCTGTATTACTGCTACCAGCTCTGTTCATATCAAAATATCTTCCTCCAAATGTTGTGCTTCTTGGTATTATCACGTTAGGAATTTCACAATTTCATGTTGCAGCGGTTAATTGGGAGATTGTTCTTGGAAGATGGAGGAGCTTCTAAAACTTCTGTAAATGACTGGCTGTCATAAGTATCTTCAGCCTATTTATGACAACTTCTTAAACCAGGCAACTACATGAATACATAAATATTGTTCTTAATGAGCTAAGAAGGAAAATGCACACCTTGCCATTTATCCTCAGTTCTTCTTCTAATAGTAACCTTTAGTTAGGTACTAGATTTAAACATTTAATTATGAAGGGGAAGCTTTATGGATTTGGTAGCATTCATAGGCAGTGTGATAAATTAGTTATATAAGAGTTGTTAGTAGTATATATACTGCATTAGTAAAAGAGGAAATATGAACTTACTGTTGTATTCCCACTGGCATCTTCTACAGCAAGATTTTTAAGGCAATAACCTGTGTGCCAAATACAGCCTGTATGACCCATCCAAATGTCCTGCAGATGAATTTTCAGAGAGGGAAGTGTGCTTTAGACTCAGAGGGATAGGTAGGGGATATGAGCTTCCCTGCTCTTACCTCCAGTCTCACACATATACTAAGCTGTAAACACTCGTCCGCTGTTGGTTTGGGTACATCATCCTCTGTTTTCTGACTTGCTCTCATTTTAAAAATTCTGAAGCTTCTTGCTGTAGAATTTATATTGAGTCTGCTTATGTTGGTCAAAAGGCCACCCATTCGATCTCCCCATTTTTTATCAATGAAGTTCAGACTTTGTTCTTTTTACTGCCTGTGTGGTTCAGGAAAGTTTTGCCACAATACATAATTAGAACCATTTTTCACATGGGGCAATTTCTGATGTTGCTGAGAGAGAAAGCATTCAAAGAGGAAATAAATATTGATATTAAAGATATGGCCTATCTCTCAGAAAGTCGAAAAGGCATGCACTAGAAGCAATTCCTAAACTACAGCATATTTCATGAACTTTGTAAACTTGAGGATTTAAATAACATGATAGTAGCAGGGTAAAAACAGTAGTTACAATTTCCAAGATGTTTCTATAAAAATGTATGAAGTTGCGAAAGTATCTGTCCTTTAATATGTGAGAATTGCTCTATACAACTTCAAACACCACAAGCACCATTAATTCAACTCAACTGGCAGACACAAATGGCTTTTGCTTCTTAGTTCTGGGCTTAATCCTGCTGGGCCAAGGCTTAGGAAGCTAGGAGCATTGACACAATAAAGCTGAGACTACCATGAGTAACTGGATAATTACAGTTACGTATTTTCAAAACTATCTCCAGGATTGTGGTGTGCTTCCCTGAGGTGCCTTTATAGTGCATGATCAGTGACACCTTTCCCTACCTGGAAGGTAGGGACTGCCAGGCGGTGGCTGCTGTCCTCCTGTGGCTGCTTCTTTAGGCACCAGGAACACCTCAGGTGCAGCATGAGACAGGATTCTTCCAAAGGACCTTTTGGTGAGTGAAGAGGAAACGGGAGAAGAGCATCAGGCGGTGGTCATTCGGAAAAGGAAGGAGAAAGAAAGTATTTTGAAATATAGTGGTGGAAATACTCAGACTACTGAGGTTTCCAGGATTCCTGGTTTATTAGAATATTTATTCTCTTTTTTTACATTTTGGCAGCTATCAGCCAAGTAAGCCAAAGGAAGATCATTAATTATGGTTGTGGTAACTGCACTACTCTTTGGCATCATTTTAATTGAGGATTACAGTGAAAAAAACCAACATCCTACACAATATATATATTCCTAATACGATTATCCTGCACTTGCAATAGAATTATATGCTATACATATTCTGAAGCCACAGAGTCCCATTACAAATAGGAGAACAGGTGGAAATGGTTCTCTTGGACAGCATTCAAGTGTATCCTATGTCTAATATTGGTTATATTGCCCTAATCCCCAAACCTTCTGCTCCATTAAAACACAGCAAGACTGACAGACTGGGGATCAATAGTTGCCATCATTTCTTTCTGTGATGATCATAAGTGGTTGTCAAGTGTCAGAAAATCAAACTTTTGTCTTTCAGATACTTTTGAGGCTTGTAAAACTGTTTTCATCCTGCATTACAATGAAAGTAAACCCTTCCAGAAATAGCATGAAAAATGTAATGTGAGAGGAAGAGGTGTAATGCAGAGGAAACAGAAGCCCAGAATTTAGGGCACCTTGCTGGATACGGGAGTCCTTATGGAAAAATCTCGTACTTAACTCTCCGGAAGAAATTACATATGTATGAAATCATGTACATTATATTGAAGATTATATTTTTAAATTTAAAGCTTTGGGCTTAGTGAAACACAGTTTTCTGATTAAAAACATGTTGTCAAAATATTCTGAAACAGCTCTGGCTAGGACATCTTCTTATCAGGTGATTGTCCTGGACTTGTTAGACATTATTACCCCTAACGTGGTGTGTTGACCCTGGCTGGATGCCAGGTGCCCACCAAAGCCGTGCTATCACTCCCCCTCCACAGCTGGACAGGGGAGAGAAAAATATAACAAAAGGCTCATGGGTTGAGATAAGGACAGGGAGATCACTCACCAATTACTGTCACAGGCAAAGCAGACTGGAGTTGGGAAGATAATTAATTTAGTTTATTACCAATCAAATTAGAGTAGGATAATGAGAAATAAAACCAAATCTTAAAGACACCTTCTCCCCACCACTCCCTTCTTCCTGGGCTTAACTTCACTCCCGATTTTCCCTACCTACCCCCACCAGCAGCACAGAGGGACAGGGAATGGGGGTTGTGGTCAGTTCATCACACGCTGTCTCTGCCGATCCTTCCTCCTCAGGGGCAGGACTCCTCACTCTTTCCCTGCTCCAGCGTGGGGTCCCTCCCACGGGAGACAGTCCTCCACAAACTTCTCCAGTGTGAGTCCTGCCCACGGGCTGCAGTTCTTCACAAACTGCTCCAGCATGGGTCCCTTCCACAGGCTGCAGTCCTTCAGGAACAGATTGCTCCAGTGTGGGTCTCTCACGGGGTCACAAGTCCTGCCAGAAAACCTGCTCCAGCGTAGGCTCCTCTCTCCATGGGTCCACAGGTCCTGCCAGGAGCCTGCTCCAGCGTGGGCTTCCCACGGGGTCACAGCCTCCTTTGGACACACACCTGCTCCTGCATGGGGTCTTCCACGGGCTGCAGGTGGATATCTGCTCCACCGTGGACCTCCCTGGGCTGCAGGGGGACAGCCTGCCTCACCATGGTCTTCCCCACAGGCTGCAGGGGAATCTCTGCTCCGACGCCTGGAGCACCTCCTCCCCCTCCTTCCTCACCATCCTGGGGGTCTGCAGGGTTGTTTCTTTCTCCTATTGTCACTCCTTTCTCCAGCTGCAGGGGTTCATTTGCACAGCAACTTTTCCCCTTCTTAAATATGTTATCCCAGAGGTGCTACCACTATCGCTGATGGGCTCGGCCTTGGCCGGCAGCAGGTCCATCTTAGAGCCGGCTGGTATTGGCTCTGTCGGACATAGAGGAAGCTTCCAGCAGCTTCTCACAGAAGCCACCCCTGTAGCACCCCAGCTACCAAAACCTTGCCACGCAAACCCAATACAAAAGTAAACTATCACAAACTACTAGCATCTTTGACTAAGTAGCCTGATTTTTCTTTAAGATGGAGTTGTTGGCATGAAGGGATAAGATAGCTTTGAAATAATTTATCCTTCTTTCTCAGATGAAAAAAGCCAGATGCCATGTAGTACTCACATTGACATCTTTTTTAAAATGTGAATCAGAAAAGCAACTGTGGTGAATGCATTATGTAAATGTTGTTCTTTGAGAACTTAGGATACACAATTTATACAATGAGGAGTTTTAACCTGTTTTTTAAAAGCACATAACACCCTTAACTAACTGCTGTTCAGCAGAAAAACTAAAGCACAACTGGTGCATATCAATGTAAAGGGTATCTTCAGCCAGTAAGTAGTCATCTATTTCGATAAAAGGCCCTTTGGATTTAGCAACCTTTACACTCATTATTGATTTTAATGAACATAGTTCATTTTAATGGAAAAGAATCCAGTGTGGATGGTCCTTTCTTTTGTTGTCATTGTTACATGCAGCAACAAACAAATCAAGGGAAGAGGGATACAAAATCAGGGCTGCAGTAAAGCAAAAGGTCATACGCTGACGTTTCATGTTGATTCTGGAGAATTATTAGCTGCACAGTGACTGGCACACTTAACAGTACCTTCATGATTCATTTGCCAGTCACTCCACAATTATTCCAGGTGCTGCTGGGGAAATGACTCTCAAGTTTTATAGGAGTAATCAGCATATAAATGTTGGCAGGATAAAACCTCCAACACAGGCTTCAGGTGCAGCACTCAAAGCAGATGGAAACACTTCAGTTGGTTCTTAAAAGGGGTGGTTATATCTTGGCTGGAAAAAAAATTGTTCTGGTGGAACCTTGGTTTTTATCCTAGTCTTATCTGAAAAATGGAACAGAAAGTAGAACTTAAGAAACTTTTTAGTATTCAAAAATAAAGAACTGATTTTTTCTAAACTAAGTCCTGTCTGTTAGGAGCAAATAAGAAATCAGAACAAAGGATGTTGGAGTTCAGGGGTGTGTGTATTATTTTTATTTTTATTTAAAGGAGTGCCCTGTCTGATCTAATTGCTTTTCTTCAGTAAAATAATCAGTGATGCTAATGTGGCTCAGGTCAAGGGAGTACAGACAGCAGAGTGTTGTTTAAGGCATTTCTTGACATTTCTGAAAGGTTCTAATTCTCTTCCAAAAGGGCTGAGTCAGTTTTAAAAGATAACATAATAAATACAATACAGTCGGTCAGGCTACTTTACAAATGTCATTGACATAAAAATATAACAACTTCAGAGCAAGGTGTTTTCTAGGACTTAATGATCAAAAATCAGGATGAAGGACTTAATTAGTAAAGTTGTCAGAAATGTTTGGTTGAAAATTTTCCTCTCAAACTGTTAGAAAGAAAACGCAGTTTGACCTAAATGAAATTTTATACCTGGAAAGTACTTCTTTCACAAGATTTTTTATGAAAATGCCTGATACCCAAAACATTGGAAATGTGGAAAATGGTATTTTGATTCTATATGCTTCTTCCCTATTCAGTGAAAGCTCCAATACATTGTCTCATTTTTCTTTATGATATTGATTATGAATCTGAATTGGATCAACCGAGGTAGACATTGCTTCACTTCACAGTATAGAATGACTTAGAAGAGAGTACAAGCACCTAAAAGCAACTTAGAAATTAAATCCTTTTTGCTTTCAGTTTTTCTCCAAAAATCAACACTTGCCCAATTGGCTCTAAAAATTATTTATACAAATTAACCTTATTTAATTATGTAACACCACGAAATAACATAATGCCACTATTCCTCAAATAGGATTTTAAGGTAGCTATAGATCAAAGAAACATTGGTTTGTTTTGCTAAACTGTAATTAATTAATGCATATTCTTTTCAGCCAGTGAATCTTAGGCTTAGTTTGGAAATTAATTTCCATTTTCTTTTTAAAAAGCATCTGAATGAGTCTATTTTTAAGTATATGTCATTGTGTCCTTGGATCATCCTTCTTGTATTAAGGGGAGAGGATGCATCCATGGGGTTCTGCACTGAATAGGCACTAGGAACTTTATGTAACACAATAGCATTGCCCAACTACTACTAGAAACCACAGTATCAGAGAAAAAACTTGAGAGGAATGTATTTACTGACAAATGAAAAATTGAACTGGACAGAATAGGATGAGTAAAAGAGAGAATAGTTCTAAAATCTCTCTACGGCATAGGTGACCTGGTCCAGTAGGCCTGAGGTCTTCTCTTCCCTACAAGGACTGAAAAAAAATTGGGATTTTGTGTCTTTCTAAAGCTTTATATCACTCATTTGTTATCTGCGTCATGCTAACTACTTCACTAATTATAAAATAATATAACCTAGAGTTCGGTAATGTAGAGATTCTGTGAGAGAGCACATTTAAGCTCCTGGGCAGTCTTGGGGTTCACACTGTTTCCTGTACCAATATTTCCTGCACCAATAGCTGTGGCAGTATTTGATAGGACAGACACAAATTCAGTATCTTGAGTGCTGCTCAGGCTCGCTAATCTTAGAAGCACAAGGGATCCACAGACTGGATCAGCAACTTGGTGACCATCCATGCAACAGCATTCAGGAAGACTCTAACCATATACACTGATGTTTTTCAAACACAGAAAAGTGGTATCAGAGGAATGCATTTTGCATTTGGCTTAAAGACTTTAAAGGAGATGGCTATTCCAATTTATTTTTAAAAAATAGTCTGAGATGCAAATTGAGTACCAAAACCTTCTCACTGTCAAGGCACAACTGTCAACACTGTGACTGGCAGTTCTATGGAACACAGCTGTCCTAAGATTAAACACTGTAAGAAGATTTCTTGGGCATAACCTGGACAAACTTTGCTTCAACAGACTTTCATTTCCCATACCATTCTGTATTCTCCATTGGTCACTTGAGAAAAACCTTCATTTTTCTATGAAAAAAATATGAATATTTTTACATTTTCAGTTCTGAAGATGAGCACTCCGAAAGCTTTTCATGTGGCTGCTTACACAACTGTGAAGTTATGAAAGCCAGGATAGCCTGTCTGTATGGATGCAGTCATCTAAACACATCAATATGCCACAGCAATAAGAACCCTGTTAGAAGGCAGTTACTTCCTCACAGTTGTGCTTCTGTGCGGAGTTAAAGGACAGGTGGGAGCTTTGCAGTTACAATGCAATGTGTAGATGGGAAAAAAATGTGAACCACAGTGAAGGTCCATTATAAACTTAGTATATGAGAACTTTGAGACAATGCATTTGTGTGACTTTTCAGTTCCTACAAATGGTATTGCTTCTGAAACCGAATGGATTTACAGTACTGCTGGAAGCATCTACAATTATAAGCTCTGAGAATTTGTCAACAATGAGAAAAACTGCTAATTATTCATTCTCATTTTCATTACAGGTCCCAGTAGGGGAAAAAAGTTCAGCTGGAGAAGGATTAAGAACCTAGGGTGTTATTTCAAAATGCTTGGAAAGATTGTGGAAGTAGAACATGAAGCTGGTGTTGATGAGGAGACACTATGAGACTGCTTGTTAGCGTATGATGAAAACTGCCTTATATGTTCAAAGTTCACATCACTAATTAATACACAGTTTAAGTGCCAAAACAGATGACGCCAAGTAATCTTCAGGCTTTCTACACTCTGAAGCCGATCAGATTACTGTAGGTTGAATTAAACATGTCAAAACAATGACTTTTTTTAATGAAATGACATTACCTTGTCATCTTGATTTGCTCATGCGGTAGCAGAGCTTAGTCATTTGGATCAAATTTATGTGGTCTTTTTTCCTCTAAGGTATTTCAGGCATGGAATACTACTAGTGTCTTTGAATCCACTTGTCGTTTCACAGAGATCTTCAGGGACATTAAGGGTATGGGGCTAACACGAATTATTTGTAAGTTTTCTGAAGTACTTATCTAATATGAAACCTTGTAAGCGTTCTAGAAAAAATTCAGCCCATTGTTTTTGCCTGTGTATGTGTATCATTCAGTGACATTCTCTCTTCTAGTTCTAGCAGCTACAGTACAGAGTTGCTTCCATGACCTCTCCAAGACCCAAGGACAAGAAAGAACATCTTGTCATTAAGATGGTCTTCTATGAAATCTCCTTAGGAAACTTTGGAAAACTTCCTTTGCATTTACCAGATTTGTAAAGAAATCAGTGAAGTGTTCTAGATTACCAGATAGTTTCCCAATTAATATAATGATTTACTACTAATATGGCATTTTAGATACATAAGTAAATGGTCTCGTTATATTTAAAGTACAACCTTTTCTAGTTATGTAGTAATGAATCTTTCAGATTACTAAATGAAGATTTCACTAGGTATAAATTATTTTCAAATAAATTTATGAAAAGAAGCCTGTGATATTTCTAAACATTTTGTAATAAATAAATATTTTCTACAACTATATATATTTCCCTAAAATTAAGTAATGGCTTTAGAGGAGAGCTTTATCACTTTTTTTTGTGTACAGGAGCCACCATCACTAGTTGTAGTCACTAATATCCCTGGCCATGACCAGCTCTTACTTCTGTATTGGGAAAAATGGCTTGTGTGTTATGTACCATACTTTGGCAGCTGCTGCTATAGAGATTCTATAGAAGCAGCAAATTCACTATCAATATTTTTAGTCCTGATAGGGTATTTTATTTCTGACAGGACTGAGTAGTCTAGATAGGACTAATTAGTTTTTCATCTTGGTAGGATATGTGTACTTCAGAACAAACAACTACTGGGATAAGGAATTATATAAATTGGAACTACCTTTCACATCAAAACACTACCTGTGTTTTCATTTTGAAATTTATGGAGGAAAACATCTCCATAAAAAGCTTGAAAGGAGGCACTTATTTTTAAAACAGTATAGAGCATAACCTCTTGATGACATTCAGCTGTGAAACAATTGCTCTAGAAGAGAATGGGACTATAAGGCATTTTCAGAGTAACATCCATGAAGTGCTGCAAAAGCATTTTAATTTTTAAAAGTTTAATCATCATCTTTAAAATCTTAAGTTCAAATACAATTTTTATTTTTCATGTGGAAGCGATAAATGCAGTTAGTACAGAAAGGAAGCCTCTCCTAAACTAAATGATATGATGCATTGTGAGGTCAGAGAGGGATGGGAAATAGGCATTTGCCTTTACATTAACTTCCAACAGAAAAGTTCTGCACTATAATGATAGCGCACTAGAATATACATAATGTATTCACATATACACAAAGTTTCTGCTCTTGATCTTCTGAAAGAAAAAAAAAACAGTATCGAATAACAAAGTCACTTCCTAGTGCTAGCAATATTGCTCGGGAATGGAAAAATGTTGCTTAGTTGAGAAAATCAGGTATTTATTTCTGCTCATATGAAATATAGGTAGGTCAGTTTAGATCGACGATTCAAATGGGCTGAATACTGCCTGCTGTTATGGAGGGCTGAAATAATATGGCATGCCATGAGCAAGGAAACATATGGTTGGTTTTGAATGTTCATCCTGACTGACCAAAACTGAAAATGAAATTTAGAGTTTCTCAAACTCTGTGACCTGCAAAAAGTAGCAAGAGTATGGGGGGCAACTACTGCTCAAAGCTTCTTCCACGGTGGAAAACCAGCATCCCAAAGTACGCTAGTGAAAAAAAACAAGTCTAGGATGTGTTTACAGACTCCTGTCTCTCAGAGACATCCCTTTAGTATTAATTTCTGGCAAGGATCGTTTTTTTCAGTCTGTGGCAAGAACTCTCCATGAGCTGTTAACCTCATGTTAGGTCAGCGTAAGTTGTTAGGTAAGTGTTTAATTGTAAAATGGCAAGGTGGACTGCAGATTTTCAACAAATTTCTAAAAATGTGTTTCCTGATGCATAATTAATTTATGTGCTGAAGAGTGCTTACAATTGAACATCACAATAGTGAAGCTGTTGACCAACAGTCAGTTGTCCACATGTGACTGACAACTCTTCTTGCTAACTAGACTTCAAATGAGAGCCTAAAAAAGTGTTTATCAAGGTGACAGCAATCAAATAAGAGACTAAGAGGTGCCTTTAATGTTAAATCAGGAAGACTGAAGATCTTTCTGAACAGCATAATGAACGAAAAACAGAGGTACTTTAAAATAGACAGCCCAAAGGATAATGGATTTTGCCACTATAAGTGGGAATACTAGCATTCTGTCAGATATTGAGATTGGCATATTCTGCTTTTTTCAGAGTGCTTATAAACCAGCATCTAATTCTGAAACATAATTAAAGTCAGAGAGCAAAGATATTGAGCTGTTTTTTAAAAATACTTGACATTTACTAGTGTATAGCTTCTCTCATCAGGATTGCTTTCCTCAAAATGTTTGCAAGCTATACAGGAGCAGAAACATTGAAATGCACCAACATCTAAGTGACAGGAGCCAACTAACTTAGGGAGCAACAACATGAGCATTAAGAAGCTTCAAAACATAAGCACAAATTACAAGCAACTTTTTAAATACCCATCAAAAATATATAGAAATTTGTGCAAAATGGAATGCAAAAGATACATAAGCAAGACCAATTAAATTCAAATTTTCAAAGACATGTATTACCTCTGCAAAAATTCAGATCTGTGTGTCCCTGCCACTTTTCCCAAGGAATAGCATTGTCCTTTACTTAATCTCAGAGCCTCAGCAGGACAGCAGGAGAGATGGATCCTGACTGAGAAGACAACTCCTCTATTCAATCTTATGACTTGTCAAAAGGATGGGCAGGTCTGTCACATGATCCAGCTTGGACCACAAGTTTTATTATGCAGTCTTATGCACTGAATGTGCATCCTGGGTGCTGTTTTTGCTGTTTTATTTAAAAACTTGTCACCTTACTGAAGAAATTATTGATAAAATTATCACCATTTCTGTGGCAGTAAGACTTTGAAGGAGCAAGAAAGAACAACTTCAGATTTAGAATGAATATTTTAGCAAGATACAGTAGAAGTATGTATCATGTGGGTGTTGCTACTGATTAACTTAGCTTGGAGTATTGTTTCTGAACTAATCTGAAGTGGAAGGGAAAAATGGGTAGTCATCTGTGTGAAAGTGTAGGGATTTTGTTTTGTATAGCTATTCGAAGAAGCCCTTGAAAAAGAAAGAAAAAAAGAACAAGTAATATATTAGACATATTAGGTGACTTTGATCTTCAGTTTTGGGGAATGATTTGTGTTGATATTCTTATGTTGCTTGCATATATGCACATGTACTGCCTGATCTGATTTCTGTCTCGTTCAATCCTATCTACACTGGAGGAAAGCTAATCTGATAGTGGCATTGTTCAGACTTTGCCCTTCCCTTGATTCCATTAATTGTTATTTCTGTAATAACACAAGAATTCAGTATGCCATATCAGCAATACTGTGTTTTAAATTTTAGGGAAATTAATATTTTATCATCTGCCTCACTGATCTATGAATAACAGTTCTTCTCCACTGTTGTGTTATACTCTTCTCAAGTGTGTCATATAAGATGCTGGTTGCTCAATATTTTGTGTATGCTGTGCAAATTTATGGGTAACCTAAATCAACAAGGTTGTGCTGTGTTGCAGTTGTACTAGAGATGGTCATTGTAGGTCCCTTCCCACTTTCCTTTCCTTTCCTTTCCTTTCCTTTCCTTTCCTTTCCTTTCCTTTCCTTTCCTTTCCTTTCCTCTCCTCTCCTCTCCTCTCCTCTCCTCTCCTCTCCTCATGTAGTGTTTTTAAGACTGCTATTAGGCATAAGAACACAGGATATCATAAAATTAGTGGATTATCAGACAACACACAGCAAGATATGACAGAAAGTGGACATCCTGGAATTATTTTTTCTCTACCCGCTGGTGGTTATGCATTACCACTGCTTAGAAGCTTTCCCTCAGAGGTGGTTTTCTCATATGATTTTGCACAAACACCCAGGAACAGGAAGGATCTTAATTTTTCCAGATGGAATTCCTTCTACCTAAAGTATTTCCCTTTGAAGAGTAGATGGGAGAATGAAAATAATTTGAGAGTGTAGTGAGGCCAGAAAGGTATACTGTTTTCCAACCAGAACTCCAGGTCCTGTGATAATACACCCTTTATAATTTTTTGTGAAATGCCATATCAAATGTTTTGATTTATTCTCCTATCTGGGTCCATTCTCTCATAACACTGGTCAAGCACTGTTGCAGGTGAAAAATGACAATGAGGGAATCTTCTGTGTTCAGTAAGAAGTGTCCCTTTTCTATGATCTTCTTGTTCCAAAGAGTTTTGGTAGTTAAAAAAATAATAGACTAGGATACTGAAAGTACCTAGTGAACCTAGTAAGTACCCACTGAACTAAACTGCCTGGTTTTCTCACTGGCCAGAGTATTGATACTTCGGATGCATCAGTTGTTCTTAGGAAAGATCACATCAAATTATACATGAATTAGTCTACATTACAACCAATATTTCTCAGTTTAAGCTTTATATAGACAATTTACTTGAAGACTGCATCACTTATATGCCACCGCCACCACCACCACCTGTCAGTAGATTGCATTACATAGACTGCGAGAAAATTTTGGTAAACTCTTACTATTTAGTTACCTACAAAGGCTACAGTCCATGTGAAATATCCTGAGATCCTCAAGAAAATTTGTGTAGGACCAAGTAAGGAATAAATAGGCCATCTAGAGAAGTCTGACTGGGAAACTGATTACACTTAATCTCTTCAGCAGTTAAATTTAAGAGCAGTTTATCTGCAACTGACTGTAAGTCTAACTAGTAATGGACCATCCATTAGGAGTGTAAGTAAAGCCCTCCAGTTGCTCAACATGCACTTACAGGGCCTGGAATAGTTCTGATTTGAGTGCCTCTTGTACCTGTGCCTCTGGCCTCCTGTCATTTCATCCTCAGTTCCCACTCAGCTTCTGACCAAGGGTCCTCTTGACAGGTACATTCTTGACTTTTTCCTTTCTTGGTTGTATTGTGCATCTTTGAAGAGGGAGACTATAATAATAAAAGACACAGAACAGGAGTGTCTCTTTTTGATATCATGTTTTCTACCACTCCATGTTTTGCAGGTCTTTCACTTAAATGACATAAGGCCCAATCAGTGGAGAGTGTAGACTGTATTATTTGATCATTATATGAGTATTATTTGAGCATAAAAGTTGGTTTCCCAAGGAAGCAAAATTATCAGAAGAAGAAAGACATCCACTGCTTACTGCAGATCGTTGACATGGATATTTGCTGATATCACTAAAAGTCAGCAAAAGGCAACTGGTGTTAGACAGGAAATAATCACTATGCAAATGGATTATAACACACTCCCACGGTATTTCTCCTGGCATTTTACTGAAGTTTCTCTAAACATTCTTGTGCTAACCAAGGATTTATAAGAAAGCCAATTCATACTTACTTAAAAAAATTACATGTTTGAGCCAATAGAACAGTATGTTTTTCAAATTAGCTTAAATGTAGCTCATATTAAACTATAATATAAAGTATCTTTCCACGTTGTTTGCAAGCAAACACATCTCTCCTGGATGTTAACATACTTCAGGTCACCAACACTTGACAGAAGGTGGATAATACTGTAGCATGGACACAGTGTCCTATCAGTGATGAAAGAAACTTATTGTGAGCTTATGCTGCTGCCAAAGAAAGTAAGAATTCTAGCTTTTTTTATATAACATAGTATAATATCATGTGTAAACTTATAGACTCTAATATATAGGTTTGGATGAAACTTGGATGTTGCATACATCAACCAAACCATGGAAGAAGTGATGATGGAGAAAAAACAGACAATCAGCTTACTAGATGAGATTCTTTTTCGTAACAGGAAAAATAAATCATCTGCTTTATTTACTTACCGGTAAGTTTGATAATGTTTTGCTCAGTTCCTTATTATTAGGGTTTACATTACACTCGCCTTCTGGGAGGCTTTTGTTAGAACAACATCCCAAATGTAAATAACATCTTGCTATAGTAAAGCCAGAAGTACAGATGATGTATTACTGCTTAAACCAATATAGCATATATAGGTCCTGTCTTTCAAAAACTCGACCGCTCAGATCTATTGACTCAAATAATTTAATAGACTCCCACCTCCCTCTTTTTCTCCAGCAGACAGAAGGCAAAGCACAATAATAAAAAGGACAGCCTATGTCCTTTGCCAAAGCATATTTTTTACTTTTGAGAATTGCTCCTCTCTACTTAGTAGTTGTGGAATACCCATGTTTTCTCTCTTGTTAGGCTTTGCTGGCAAAGGTGCTGTAACTGCATTGCAAAAAGTAGAGCATAGAGACATCATTGGTTCCAGAAATAATATTACCTGTCAGGTCTCTGATATTAAATTGAGTAGTTGCTTGAGGGTATCTTTTACAGAGCAAGTACAATGCTACAGGAAGTTTTTCTTGTGTTTGACTAAACACTTTTTTCCTAAGTGAGCTCTGTACCCTTTTGTCATTTTTTAAAGATGCCTCCATCCTTTCTACTAAGAAGGAGTAAGTATGCTCTTAAATTCTTGAAGTAACTTTAAAATTCTCCCCTGTTATTAGGCTGTTTTGATATCTGAGGGGAGAAATAATATTTTAAGTCACAGCAACTTGTATTACTTACAAATTCTAACATTGTTAATTAGAACCTGTCTAGAGTAGGGAAAAAATTCTGGCATACCCATACAGAATAGTAATGTAGTCACTTTCTCATTGATTTAAGCCCTCGGTCATGGTAATTACATATTGGACAAGTCTCCCAGGGAACATCGCTCACACTGTTTTTAACCGGACATAACCTTGGGAACACTTGTGCTTGTCAAGCTGGGTGGAATTCAACAGACTCCAGAGATATCTCTAATTCTACCCTCTCTAACAAAGTGTTAGAAAGCAGACAGTATATTTAATATTGTTTCTTGTATTTAATTTAATATAATTTCTTCCTTCTATTAACAAGGTGTCATTTTAAAGGTAAATGACACATAAAATGAAAAATGTAAGCCTTGCATATATGCTCAGCTGTTAGGAAGTATAATATAATTAGGGATATAAGCAAAACAACACCTTGGTACAGTTTCCCTCCAGCTTCCTAAAGCCTCCCTGAGAGACTCTACCTATGTCCTTTATTTCAAGGCCTTTCAACTCTAACTCTGTTGATCCACTCCAACTTTTGCTTTCTGCTTCTATAATGAAGTAACACATAGCAACCTAGGATATTGAGTTCCTGCTACTTGTGACTGCACAAACCAGAGAACAAGCAAAGAAGTGTCCACGGGTTATGACACCTCATATTTTTCTCTGGTTTTGTTGGGAATTTCAGTATTCCAGCATGCAGTGTTGATAGAGGAGAGCAATCTCTTCAGCAGTACTGCCTGAAGAAACCACATTATTCTACCAGCCTTCCACATTCATAGATTAAAGAATGCTCTGCCTCCATCCGCAGCATGCATTGTTTCATTCACCTGGAAATTCATAACCATAAATGCTAGTAATAAATAGGAAAGGAATTACATAAATTGCCATATCTATCCTTTTGTCATATGTGGTCATAGTCTTCATTTTCTTTCTTATAACATAAGTGAGGAACAGTTCATTGAATGTAGCCTACAGGATGACTCCATCTGACTGCTACCTTTGTTTCTGAGGTATTAAGAAACAGCTAAACAGTGAATGAACACTAACAGCCTAATGCTTCCCACATTGACCATGTATGGCCAAGCATTTAGAGGCAGAAATAGTTATACTGAAACTGCTTAGTCCATGAGAGAATGCCATACTAGAACTCAGCCTTCTTTGCAAGAAAGATGGATCGCCTTGTTTTGTGAGATGAAGTGATTTGGTTTTTATGGTTGGTAAGGTTTTTTTAATGTATTTCTGTTTCCTCTACTCTCTTTTCACATTATATTGGAACTTAGGGATTTCAGTTTACTTTGGCCCACATTTTGGTTATAAATAATTTCATTCTAATTGGAAACTGTCAGCTGGTACAGCTGCAGGAGTCTGAACAATAGCAGCTCATCTCTGAGAGTCAGTGTCATGTATCGTAATTCTGGGGCTTATTTTCTTTACTAAATAAAAACGGGCAGTTCACATCTCACAGCTATTGCTTCACCTCTCTGCTAACTCAGACAGGCATTGTTCTGTGATTTATACTGAGGCACACTTTCTCAGTTTCTTTCACAACCGCCTTGTCTAAAGACTTGTTAAAAATGAAAGCTTGGATGCCAAGTAGCCAATTAGCTTGTCCACATACCCATGATGTCATCTTGCCTTCCAAAAGGCTGTTCGCAATCCTTTGGATGGAGAACAGCTCCTATCATGGGAGGTCCCATTCCACTGAAAGTCTGCATCACATAGCATATTTTGCTGCTGCTAAATATAAACAGCCTGCACTTTTTAGAGGTACTGGAAACATGTCCATATCTCTTCTAGGGCTCAATGTTACAAATTTTTTTCAACACATTAACTTTAGCATGACTCTACATTCATCCAAGACATACTGTCCCAGCTGCTAGAAAACCTTAGTAAAGACAACCAAAATTACTCCTTTAGTTTTGCGTAGTTAATTAAACAGTAATTTAAAACTAAAATGTAGTCTGGTGACTTTCCACTATAGCTGATAATATAATCTGCTAGACCCACAGTGTATACATATGTTCTCTCTACTTAGAGGATTCCTGTAAGAAGCCAAGTTAAATGCTCTAAATACTAGTGATTGTGTTTCTCTTCAGTATGCATGTGCAGCTCCTATAAATTGTAATGGGTGCTATGTGCAGTTATCATGGGCAGAATATAACTAATATTTTTTAAAAACAGCCCCTCATTGGCATTTGCTTACATTTACACACATGGACACATAAGATTGGATTCTTATAGGCAATCGTTTTAACGTTACTTAGGCTGGCATTGTCTCTAAAGTAATTTCTGGTGAAAATTATTATAATGGGGGAGGGGAACCTGATTTTTTTTTTTATACTCTACAACTAATTCTTGAACATATACAGCTATGTCTCACACACTTATGAACTGTAATTCATCTGTGAGTCTCTTTGCATCTGAAAAAGAACTTAATTCAATCAGTCCCTTGTGTTTGCACCCTCAGTAAGTTTGCAGATGACACCAAGCTGGGTGGGAGTATTGATCTGCTCGAGGGTAGGGAGGCTCTACAGAGAGATCTGGACAGGCTGGATCGATGGGCTGAGGCCAGTTGTATGAGGTTCAACAAGGCCAAGTGCCGAGTCCTGCACTTGGGTCACAGCAACCCCATGCAGTGCTACAGGCTTGGGGAAAAGCGGCTGGAAAACTGCCCAGCAGAAAAGGACCTGGGGGTGCTGGTTGACAGCCAGCTGAATATGGGCCATCAGTGTGCCCAGGTGGTCAAGAAGGCCAATGGCATCCTGGCCTGTATCAGAAATAGTGTGGCCAGCAGGAGCAGGGAAGTGATCGTCCCCCTGTACTGGGCACTGGTGAGGCTGCACCTTGAGTGCTGTGTTCAGTTTTGGGCCCCTTGCTACAGGAAAGACATTGAGGTGCTGGAGTACGTCCAGAGAAGGGCAACGAAGCTGGCGGAGGGTCTAAAGAACAAGTTCTATGAGGTGTGGCTGAGGGAACTGGGGTTGTTTAGTCTGGAGAAGAGGAGGCTGAGGGGAGACCTTATCGCTCTCTACAACTACCTGAAAGGAGGTTGTAGTGAGGTGGGTGTCAGCCTCTTTTCCCAAGTAAGAAGTGATAGGACAAGAGGAAATGGCCTCAAGTTGCATCCAGGGAGGTTTAGATTGGCTATTTGGAAAAATTTTTTCACCAAAAGGGTTGCCAAACATTGGAACAGGCTCCCCAGGGAAGTGATTGAGTCACCACCCCGGAGGTATTTAAAAGACGTGCAAACATGGTACTTAGGGACACGGCTTAGTGGTGGACTTGGCAGTGTTAGGCTAATGGTTGGACTCAATGATCTTAAGGGTCTTTTCCAACCTAAATGATTCTATGGATCCATGATTATTCCAAGACCTACTTGTCTCAGTTTCTCTTTTTCAGGTACACAATACAATAATACTAAATAGCTAGCTCTTTCCACTACTCCACTGTATCCTTCCTTCATATACATACATTTGCTGTCACACTGCTAGTACATTTTGAATATCCCCCTCTGCCCTAATGGGTACATGTGCCCTGTAGAATTACTGGTTACTTTTACTCCAACTGTGGTTTTGGGCACATAAATGTGTAAGTAGGGTTTAAGTGTTCTCAAGATGTTCAGAGGAAAAAAAAATTCAATTTTTCTCTCAATCCCATGCAGCATTGCTGGCTTTTGTTTAGTTCCTTTCTGTACATATATGGAGTGACTGTGGTTGTTTACCCCTTGTGCAGCCCTTTTCTGCACATGTACACATTTCACAAATGTGCCATAGCTTGGTGAAAGAATACAACAGAAATAATTGTGTGAACATGAAAAATCCTAAATTTGACTGTTTTTATGGAAACACTATTCAATAGATGTTGTACTTGTAATAAAAGTGCAGAGTGCTACCCAAATAACTATTTAAATAACTTCTGAAAGAACATTACAGCTGGTTAAATAATGAATGTATATATTCATGAACAACATATGAATACAAAACTATTTTGATCATATTTGCAGACCACTGAGACAAATTGTGCCATTTGAATGTCCAATTTGGAAGCTTGAATACCACATGCAAAATAAAGTACTTTTGAATATTCATAGTCCTCCATTTATTAATTCCTGATTAAATTAATCTTAAAAAGTGAGATTGCTTCATAGAGCATAAAACCCATATTTCCTCTACCACTGGTTACCCACACACCTGCCAATATTTCAACTAACAATTTGTGTGAACTTTTATCATGTTTAGTATTTGCAAAGTATTAATTTACTAGTTCTAAAAAAAAAAAGGTATCTAGATGCCTATGCTACAGCAAATATTGTGGTTCTTGGCCTGATGCTCTGAAAGATAAGCAAGTTACTTCTAGGTAGTGCACATTCTTCTCACCTGGTATTCAGAAAACTGCCTGACACTGTATTTGTTAAGAACCTTATTCTTTAAGTTTAACTTATTGCTACATTTTTTTAAAATATGCAAACAGTTACAGTAGTTTTATACACAAAACCACAGGTATCATTTCTAGCTGTCAAAATTCCAGGGGCCTGCGGTGGTGCTGAATTGAACTGATGTCCTGTGCTGACATCTAGTGGGAGCTGCAAATCACAATACTCACTGGTTTAAGTAATTGGAGCCTTGGCTTCCAAAATTATGAAGTTGTGAACACCAAAAATCGACATTTGGAATATTTTTCTTTTAAAAAAAAAAAGGTTTTACAGGCATTCTACAAAATCTGTATCTTAAGCAGATGTGTGAGTGGATGAAGTTTATATTTGTTATCCTTGAGGTCTTAGATGTCACCATAGAAAAAGAACAAAAAGGTTATTTAGGCCAGATTTAACAGACAGATGGTCACTCACCTCTTCTATGAGATGTTTCTTTTCTGTGTCAGCTCCCCTGTTTTCTCTACTTAATACTGTCTATAAAAATAATCTTTAGAAATAAAATATCATTAGTTATATTTTATTAACAAATAATTAGTTTTATAAGTTATTTATATAAATCACTTTTACTTTATATAAACAATGTTTGTGTCTAAATCTATCAACAAATTTAAGATCAAATTGCAATCTAAATTACTTAAATCAGGTTTAAGTAATTTTTATTTTTAACCAGCAGCCCAAACTAATTTGGCTGTGTTTGATAGCTTGTTCATAAAGTATGACTCTGGATTTGGGTTCCATACTTTGCTATCCCCCCAGCAGATGATGTGAAATGAAAAGGCTTTGAAAAATCCAACAAGGTAAACACAATTCCACCTCACACTAAGCAGATTATTCATGTGAGGAAGAGCCTTTATTTTGCTCCATTTTCCTTCCACCCTCTCTCCACTCTTAACACAGTAAGCCAATTCCTAGGAGAAAAATCTCTTTAAAACACGCAAGCTACTGTAATGCAGAACAGGCTCATAGGAACATGAACAAATAAGCCTTTCCTTTGCTTAACAAAAGAAAGCCCGTTAGTGTCAGGCATCATCATGTCTGTAAAAACTATTGTAGCCGGTTGCCTACGTAGCAATTTTCTAAAAATACATATCTCAGCCTCCTCTCAGACGTATTCCTGAGTTTTGTACTTGGCTGTCTGGAGAGTTGTTTGTTATTCAGCATACTTGTAAAACAGGGTCTGTTAAATATGAAGAAACTGCCATTTTGCTTCTGTAATATTACATTGCAAAATGAAAAGGTTTTAATTTTTATGAACAGTTCTGTAACAGATATTTTTCTGTGACAGACATTCTGTGAGACTGCAGCAGAAGTGGTTGAGCAGAGATGAATAACATACCTGAAAAATAGTCTAGGATTATATTAATCTTTTTCAGTGTCCACCATTTGGAAACCATGGGAATTTTCTTAAAATGCAAATTACCTTCAAGACCAAAACTCTTGAAATGTGATTCCAGTTCACAGAATAGCTACGAATTGTGGAGACTTAAGCAGTGTCAGAAATCTTCCCATAAATTGACAATCTAATGAAATGGAGATTTTAATTCCATTAGAGCACAGATAATTTTTAAATCACAAATGAGCAAGAAAATATATGGAAGACAGAATGGAGAGGGAGAGGAGCAAGACAGTCACTGGAGAATAATTCTGCTTCTGCTTCTCTGTGGTGAGATCTTTCAACACAATGCGAAACCACAGAAAATACACTCTCTGTAGTGACGGGTCACGTGCTGTAATATCTTTGAGCTACCTGTTATTTGGCTCTGAGTACTGTCTGAGAAAAGGAACTTTACACCAAGTTATTGTTATTCATTATAATAAATTTCAGAGTACTGGAATCATGTAATAATGATGTGCGTGTAAGAATGTTTTTTTGCAATTTAGAAAAAATTAAGTTAAAACAAGAAAGCCAGTAATACTGAGCTCTAATTTGGAAGAGAATAGAAAACCAGATTAATTTAAGGGTCAAGTATGTATACTAAATCTACATCATTAAGATAAAACCTCTAGAAAATATTGTCAGTAATTTGAACAGATTCCCTGATTCTTTCTTGCCATCAGGGATGGTCTAGAAAGATTATCTAAGAATGATGAAAATAATTTTGCTCGGGTTTGCATTCTCAGCTTATATATTTAAAGCATTTGTTTTTCCAATACAAAGATAAACTGATGCAGAATCAGAGAAATCTAAGAAATAGAAATGTACTCAGCACATTTCTTTGGCATAGGATACATAAAGGATTTTTCCTGAAGCACATTTCTTTTTGTCAAGTTTGGTTTAAAAATTCTCTTTTCATGGCATTTCCATCATTTCCCTCAGGAAATCACTCCACTGGGTAGCATACAATTTTGTCAGGGAAGTTTTCTTATGATTAGCCTAAATATTTTCTCTCTTCCTCTGGCTAATTAGCTTTAGCTACCTTTCCATGGATTTTATCACTCAGCTAGCAGTAGTGTGGCCTACATACTATGGTTGTTCAAGTTAATACATTTCTCTTGACTAAACACCATGCAAGTGTCAGTTCATGAGAAGTATCAGAGTCGGGAAAACCCTTTGTATCTTCTGCTTCCACTAGTTAGAACGTTTGAGAGGTACAAAGTTCTTAATTTTTGTGTTTCTCAGTAGTAAGGTGCTGTAGTCTGTATTGCGAGAAGGAGCACCTGCCCCACCTGCTTAACAGAAAACAGTCTGAAGGGTCTAGGATGAAACTGGGGAGAACACCGTTTTCCACATACTCAGTTTTGCTGCTGTATGGTGCCACAAACTCCCTCCAAGTTCCCATCTTGTGAATGTAATGTTTGGGATCAATCAGGGGTATAGGCCTCAAGTTACAAGGAAGCTGTGGTGCTGCTCGTGTTTGTGTCACGGCATAACTCATGGAGGCCAAAGGCTGAAGGTGTGACTCTTGATGTGCCAACTGTTAGAGTTGACAGAGATCAAAGTGAAGAAAGGACAGAGGGAACCTCCATTCTTTTGTACAGGAATTCAGTGGCACCCCAGAGAACATACTGAAGAGACAGCGCATAGCTGGGTGACCACTGGGTGACAATGCTGTGTTCTTACTCAGGGCTGTGGTACCAGACTGCTCCAACTGTTAGTCTGCTCTACAAAATCAGTGTATACAAGATTATTAGCTCTGGAGGCATATATATGCACATATGAGAACTTGCTGTGTAAATGCACAGCATGTTTGAGGCATCCTGGGAAAAATTCAGCACAAACATAGGTGAACTTACTGTGTATGTGCTGTAGATCTGATCTATTTAGGATATATTCAATTCACTGTGGAAACAGTATGGCCTTTATGCATATATGCACTGGCCATTCATTATATACCTGGAAATCCAGTAGATCACCATCTAAATGGGTAAAGTGCAAGGTTAAAAGCAGAAGTCTATTGCCAAAATTGGTATAACTGGCAGATTTTTTTCCTTCTTTTGCATTTATTCTTCATGGACCTGATTGTTTTTGCGTGCTTTTTCTCTTGTCAAAGATTCATCTGTGCATATTAGTTCTGTGAAGTGACTCTTAACATGAGCTTTCTCACCTGGATGGACGATTGCATCTCCAGCTTTAAACTGTATCTTATTGAATCATGAACCATAATTTTACTAGTGGTTAGTTATCTTGCCATGTGTCCCATAGTGAAGTGATACCTTCTGTACTTAAAAGTGGTACAAATGACCCAGGTGTTTTAAATATATTTTAGATAAAATTTATTGGCTTTACTGCTTAGCATATCATCCCTTTTATAACTATTTGGAAAGATGCAATGGAATATTTGATAAAGCAAGATTTATATAATGAAGACATTTTTTACATACCAAGGCTGAAGATTAGGTATATGAATTGACGATTAACATTTATGACTTCCACAGATTAAATAAAAATATAAATGTCTTTTAAGATCTAAGCAATCATTTAGAAGCCTTAATAAAACGTGTCATCAGGCTCAAATTAGATTACACATAACGGGAAGCTACAGTTATGATATTTTCCTTACATATCCAAAGAAGACATGAACAGAAGTGAAACAGCTGGAGAGGAAAATGAAATGTGTATTTTCTCTCAAGTGAAGGAATATATAAAAGGTTTCCATTTATCTATCTGTCTATCTATCATATAGCAATATTAGTGTCTTCAGAGATAAAGGTGAAGCTTCTTTCCTGGGAGAAAGGAACATATTTTCAGTGTCATGGATAGAATTTCCTAAGAAAGATGTGAAAATATTAATCATAATTAAATTTTCAAAAAGTATGTAAAGAACTTGGAACATAATATCCCATTTTTAGTAAGAACCGTAAGAAACACAGTAATATTTTGGGTTTGGACCATTTTGAGACTAAAGGCAGAACTAATCAAGGCAGAAAAAGGAAATTTGCAAAGGTGCTTTTATTTCACATGTATAGTGAAATGGCACATCATATGCTTAAAATTAAGCATATACCAATGAGTCATGGATCCTGACCTGTAATCAAAGGTATTCCCAAACGCTTAAAAAATGCAGCATCCATAGAAGGGCATCCATTCTGATCCATCCTTTTCAGTTCATTTTCAATAGTATCTATGGACATCGGCAATTCAGTATTCTTTTTGCTTTAGGAGACAGGAAAATACACCAGTACTATATTAAGAAGCAATATTGTTGATCTTAATGTGTACTTTAAACCAATGATAAATTTTTAGCAATAACAATTTCACTGTTAAGAGCATCACAACAGTAATTTCCTATGTGTGTGTGTCTTCTCTCTGGTTTCTGTTAGGGTTCCACTATGGCATTACAATTGTTTGGTTTGCCCTTTTCTGCACAGTTGCAGGGAGACATCCTTTCTTCTCAGTACCTAAGGAAAGAGAAATGCCATCCACAGATTTCATAGGTCTTACGTGATATTTTTTGTTAAATTATCTGCATGTTTTTCCTTTCAAAATAAGAAGGCAGGAACATCCTACTTAGTTGAACTTATTTTAAAAAGTATGCAAACAAAATAAGTTACTTAAAAGACATAAAATAAGTCAATCGCAAACTAGCATACAGTTAACAAATATATGATGACTATACAGCTAAATATTAGCAGAATGGTGCACAAGATTGTTCTTGTCTGTCTCAAGTGTTGCACGCAGTGATTGAGTGAACACATACTAATTTTGCATTAGACACATTAAGGTGTCCTACTCTCTGAGAAATCAACCAGAAATAAAATTAAAATGCAGACCTTAGTTGCCTTCACCATCTTTTTAATGAGCACAAACTCCAGAAAGTGTCTTCAAAATACAAATACACAAAGCCACGTCTCCTGTCAGTGTACTATGCCAGTAATTTGCCCAGAATGAAAAGCAAAGAATTTAAGGCCTAAAGACTTCTTCATGTTAAGAAGGCCTGAAATGTTTATCATGCATGTTTTGCTTTTTAAAATCATCCTTGCTTTTTCAGTTGATGAATGTGAAGTCTACTTTTTCTTGTAGGGCCATGGGGGTGACAGAGTTGGGTTTTAAAGGCCAACTCTTGCTGCTGCAAACTGTAACCCAAACTGCACTTATACCTGCATGAAATTGAGTATGTAAGTAGTAACATTGATACCAGCATGGCTACTTTTTGTTTAAAATAAATTATTGCACCAATTAAGGAAGAGACTATAGCATTCTCTCAACAGAACCGAAGTATCATGCCTTCTTTCAGGATCAGGGAATATGAAGAATGCAACAAATAAAGGTTTTTCTTTCAACTGTTTATTAGACATTTATCATAAATGCTAACAAAGTTGAATTAAATAGTAAGGGTCTTTAAAAAGTCTACTGGTACATTCCTTTACTCAGTTTGACAGCTTCAACTAAAATTTTTTGCTTTATTGTCCTGGTATCTGTCCTAAATTCCTGTTCATTCCAACCAAAGCTTAGGGGGGCTAGCCAGCTCAACAAAATGAATGCAGCCATTCCCCTGAGGTATGTGACATGGCATGCCATCCCTAAGAGTGGAGACATCTACCTGTACCACATGCTGGAACACCTGAAGGTGAGACTTACATACATTCAACATTTTTGGCACAAATGCTGATTCTCCTTCATTAACTCTTACCTCCCTACATAGGATCTTCACAGCCTGTGCGAGAATGTACTGAATCTGTCATCCTCTAAGTGGCACGGAGTCCCTGCTGTGCTATCATGCCACCCAAGAAAAGAATGTGTAAGATTAGACAGTGAACCACAGAAGCTCTAGTTGACTGAAGGTCCAACAAGGTTGTCTGACTGTCATCATATAGAAAATTGAATCTGGCTCTTAGTAAACTTTCCTTCTCAGTAATGTCCATCTTGCTATTGTCTTGGGTATCTCTGGACACACTTCTCTACTTGGAAATACTTATAGAAATGAAAAATGCCCTTTCTGATGTATCTGAGAGCACTTTCTGGTTTTCCCACTTGCTTAAACCTAAATGCCAAAGTAAAACCCCATTAAATTAACACAGGAAGGAAAGCTACTGTTCAGACTCATCCTCATCACCTTCATCATAGTAAAGACATCTTTCAAAAACAATGGTCATGAATAGTCCGTCACAAAATACCCTAACAGGTACCATTGCCAGGTACAAGGTTACAGAAGAACCTTTAAAACCCAATTAATATTTTTCTATCCAATTCTGCTCCCAAGGTCATGGCTCTAAGATTATATCTTATTCTATCAGAGACAAGGTTCACCCAAGCTAGTCTCTGATTTCCAATACACAGACTTGGGTAACAGGCTTTTACTTTTTTGCTTCTTCTGGAAGAAGATGAAAAACACTCCTTTTCCTAATGCACCTCTGATGGCCAGAAATACAGCTAAAAACTATCACACTTGCTAGTCTCAAGCTTGTCTGCAAACAGGTAGCTGTCAAGATCATGAATTACCTGTGACTTCCGGCTTGCCAGACTCAGCATCTTTCAGTGTTGTGCTATGTCACTGAAATGTTGAAATGAAAATGGAAAAGGATAACCTGGTCAGAAAACCATTAACCCATAAACCTGTAACTTAACACATTGAAATTGAAGGAATGAGCTGACAGGAACAGGACTAAATATGACACTTTGTAAGACACATACCAGATCTTGGTCATGACTGAATTAAATGAATAATGTACCACAGCTGTGTACCACTTGTGTCATTTACGAATTAGTAAATTACTGGGACAATAAGAATGATAAATCAGCCTACATTCATCTGGCCCTTTTTAACTATCAAACCAAGAGAGAAGACCCATGCATCTTGGGTTGGTAACTTCTGAACACACCAACAACTTTCCTGTGGTCCTAATCTTCTAGAACAGGGGAGAGCACATTAGGGATTCTAACACCTTATGGCTTTATATTATGGATTGAAGGTCCTATCTGGTAGGACATCACTCCCTACAAAACCTGCTGGGCATAAAAACAGCCATGTATTACCAATTGTGCAGTAGACTGTAATAAGGTTAACCACAGGTTCATGTGTTTAATTTGCATTCTGGGTCCAAATTCCATGCATCTCAGACCTAGACTTTTCCTTCAATATACCTTGAAAAATATTACATCATTTTGTCTGTTTTCTAACTAAATGCATCATATGAATTAAAAAAAGACCAATAACCATTAAATGACTGATAAAGACGACTGATAACTGTATTTTGGGGGAGGAGTGGTCCCTACGTGCCCTGGGTTCTGCCTGATTCTTACTCCTTTCCTTTCTTCTCTCACACAATTGGTACCTTTCCTTTTAACAATATACTGGAGATGCCAAACCAGAGATAGATTTAGGTATTTAAGATTTGCCTAGAACACCAGGTTGGCTCAAATAACAGGTTTCAGACTCTGCTTCTTTGCCAAAAGTAGCAAAAGAGCCTAATAATCTCTGCCTCCTACCTGCACATTCAGATAATGTCAATATGGCTGTTCCTCAGCCCCTGAAGCAGAAGTAATCATCAAAAACAAACATCTTTTCTAGTCCTTTAATAGTAGAAAGAGAAATCACTGCTCACTCTGTCTCTTATCCTATCTCGTAGCCTCAGATGTATAGTTTTATCTTTAGCGTTAGGGAACTAAAATCAGTTAACACTGCTGAGAAGTCTTGAGCTGGCTCTGAGTCACTTCTGCCAACCTCTCTGAATTCTGTTCAGCAAGTCCCCACTGACAGTAAGCCTATTCTTTTAGAAGCACTACAGACCCCAGAGTAGGAAGATGAAACTGCAGTGATGATGTGATACATTTAAAATAAACTTCCTTTGCTTGTCCCGTCCTTTTGCTTCTTTCCTAACTTGGGTTCAGAATGTTTCTTCCCAAGTTTTCCTTTGATCCAACAGGCACGAGGAAATGCCTGGAACTTTGAATTGCTCATTGACACTGCCACCAGTACCTGGGCTGCAGGAAGGTTGCTGTTGAATTACAGCTGCTCCTACCCACAGTAATCAAACCAGGGAATATAAAGAATTCAGTCCTAGCTAGTCTCAAGAGACTAGTAGAAAACTCTACTCATGTCCTGGGCTGGTGCCACATCATGCAGTGCTGGGTGACCAGCAAGTGAGTTCCTGCATCCCAGGAGAAAGCCACATGTGAGCTCTGCAGTTTCTATAAGGAGTTAACAAGCTCTTTCAGCATGTCATCTGATCCTTTTCCAGGCTCCCTAGTGGCGTCCTGCTCCTACTCCAGCTGCTGTGTTGAGCCATCTGAGTACCCTTCCCATGTGGTGACCTCCCATTTATTTACATGCCTTAATACTTGTCTTCTTGTTGACTTGATCACTCCTACCAGATCTAAATCTGGACTGAATTCTGGCTCATAAACTTTACTGTTGACTTCTTTGAGACAAAAAAATAGCCACTCAAAGGTTCTCAAGGAGGTAGAGCTGAGGTAATATATCCAGGATATTTTAACCTTTATGTCTTTGCCTGGGTCCAGCCAAATCCTGTAACTAACTTCAAAGGGAGGTGAGAATTATCCATAAGTCATAAAGCTTTCAGGAAAAGCAGAGGAGACAATTCCATAGTTTTTTCCATAAAATATAGCTGAAAATATAGCTGGGGAGGGGGAATGTTCCTCAGGTTTTCTTTATATCATATACAGAAAAGTCAAAACAAATAAAAGTGTGCATTTTTTTTTTTCTTTTAACTGGTCACCTATAAACTACAATTTTATTTTTAATCCTCTTCTGTTTAAACAGCAGACCTATTTTTATGTAGTACTTCTGTTGGCAATTTTCCTCCAAGTGCTTTGAATGTGTTCATAATAAGAGCGTTAGTTTAGTGATTGCTGCACTAATGTGATGTAAGGAATGAAAAGAATGATTCATTTCTTATTCTAAAGCTTTAAATACAAATTAACACCCAAAAAAAAAAAGCCCCACTAATCTTCTTTGGGGGGGATTTAGATGTTACAGCATTACACAGACTACTTAAAAGCAATAAAAGAAATAACCTTAGAAAATTAAGCAAAATGAATTTTCAATTAGTTTCAGAAACCACGACATGCATTTTGAAAGGAAAGAGTAAAATGCAACTTTGTTCAGTATAAATTGAAATTGCCTTTTGTGCTTAATATAGTTCACTTATAATTAGCTGAAGATTTTGTTCTGGTTTGAAACAAAGTTCCATCTTGAGATTACTATGTACTGTGTACACAGAACTTTTATCAAGAAAGGCTGGTGCTGCAGGGTTTGCTTTGACAGCCTTTATCATAGCTTTATAGAAATGAAAAGTGAAAGAACACAGCTGGTTTTAACAATGGGGCATGTTCAACATTAGACCAAAACACATTAGATATTGCAAAATATTGCACATTATATTTATAGCTCCATGCAAGTTTTTGAAATTCATGCTGATGCTGCTCTAATCCAGCTTCTTAGAACAATCTGTCCCCTAATGATGGAATTAGATTTCACTTTGAGAAACTGCTTTTTAAAACGGTGGCAGGAGGGTCCAATTCAGAACACTGATAACAAAATAATGAATTTAAGCATATTCTAAAAACACTTTGTGGTGCAATTTGAAGGTCTCTCTCAGACTCTGAAACTACATTTGCAGTGCTCTGTCATTAAGCCTTACTGGTTTTGAAAATGCCATTCTGAGAACTTCCTGGCATCCAGCCATGAGATCCTTTGAATTATAGTAAAAACATTTAGGATGAGATTGCCTAAATATATTTAAACAGCAGGTCCAACATTTAAGCACCACTGAAAGCTTCAGAAACCCCACTCTGCTTCATCATCCTTGATCTAAATTTCATAAATTCTTCCAAACATACACAAGGTCACTTAAATCTTGAGGTCCCCAATCAGTGTAACACATAAACCTTTGCAAAAAGATTAATCAGTCAGGCAGTTTTGTTTTGGTTTGGGACACAGAGCCCTTTTTTAGCTACCCAGAGCACACCACATCAAAGACAGCAGAAAAGAGCATTATTTTTCTATCAGGCTACTGGTTACGGCCTTCACCAAATTTATGAGAAATTAAGAATCTAATTTCAGCTCTCCCTGTTGAAAAGACAACTTCAACACAGATCTATCTTCTATGGAACCATTCTTAATGTAATAAAAAAGAGAGAATTGTTCACAGAAGAAAGCAGCTGTATGACACTAAATGAGATGCTTTGAAGTAGATCAGTGCATGAAGTAGTTTAAGCAATAATCCTTAAATCACTACAGTCAGTGACTCAAATTTAAAACATTCTGATCTTTATTTTCTAAACTCCTCTAATTTATGTATTTATAACTATGAGGCTAAAGTAAAAATGAAGGACTATACCATTGCCAGTGAGAAGGGTCATTTAAGTATAAATTTGTCCCCTAAGAACTCTTGGACAATGGAAATGATGGAAATGGTAGATGAAGATACTACAGCCTCAGAGAACAATACCATTCTCTTTCTGTCCTTCCCTGCCTTTTCCAGAACTTTCACAAAGCTATTAACTCCAGTGTTTTGGGACTGTATTAGACCTGTGACGTGAAAGAAAGGAATTGCCACCTTCCTAAGACGTATGGCAGTCTCAAAGGATGGCATACCCCAACAGAAAAAGTATTCTCAGGCCTCTGGAAGGAATTAGAAATGTTAGGGAAGGGATTCTGAGATGGTCAGTCTGTTTACACATAAAATAATGGCAGAGAAAATTGCTACATTTCACTACCTTATCTGCAGATGTGTAGCATTCAGTACTGGAAAATCACAGATCAGGTTTAAGGGAAGAAGCCTAGCAGCACTTTATTTTGTATGTTCCAGATGAGGTAACTGTATGAAACATTAAAAAGGTTCAGTTAGAAATGCCTCTCTTCTTGAAGGTGTGGTTCAGTTTGACCACATCTGCTGTAAATGATTCTCCATTGTCTTTGGTGGCAAGATGCAGGTGTGGCTAATGCCCACAGAGCTAACAAAACCCTTCTTCTCCTGCTGCACAGTAAGGGCTGATCCCTTCTGCTCCCCCCATAGAAGTCTCCTGAGAACAGTTCCCAGCCCATCCCATGCACCATGCCTGCGCTTGGCAAGAAAGCCAGCTGATCCAGGCCAAAAATACACCAAACAGTTAAACGATGTGGATGATCACACGAGAATGCCAGAACTCAAGCCCTGAATGGTTTAGTTAATTAGTATAGATTTAGCCATTGCTTACGTAAGAGATTATAGATAGGGCTGCTTCTGATTTACTATAGAAGTGAAAGCATATTGATACCTAATGTGGAACAGGTTGCTCTTTATGATGTTTGGAAGAGATTGCAATCTGCTGCTGCAAAATCAAACTCATTCCGGACTGAATGTTTTGATCTCATTGTATGTGATCAAAAAAATTCAGTGAAAATAATTTTCAGTGAAAAATTGAGATAATACTCCTGTTTTTCAGTATTATTGCTTATATTTGTAGTCAAGCTTTGAATCCATTATTGTGAGCTTGACAATAAACAACAGCTGAGACTGAAATAACAAGATTAATATTTATAAATGCTATAAAGTATCTTTGTCTACCCAGTGGTATGCTGAATGTAGTTTCAACATCAGAAGGCAATCCTAGGTCATTAAGAATAAAATGATTAATATTTTCTATATGTAAGGAATACATTGCATTGCTGAGCTGTGGATTGCCACCTTCACGTGCTCCAGTTTGATTCTACTGATGTTAGCAACTCACATGACATGCATCTTTAACTGCATTACTTCATCATGTTTTATTAAAGTTCAGATGGAGAAAATCTGTTTTCACTTCCGTTGGTTTTCATTTTCTGAAGACCAGTCTTGTCTTGGCAGAGACATTATGCTGAACTGTGTCTGATGATAATACTTCATTTAGGTGTAGTACTTTACATTTATGGATGCAAAATCAGAGCCCTAAACGTCTTCAGGATTGACTTGGCAGTAACAATATTGTTGTTCTGCATAAAAGGAGCATCACTTACTCACTGATTGTGGGGGGAAAATAATTTATTTTCCCTGGGTTTTTTGTTGGGTTTGGTTTGGTTCTTTTTTTTGTCTTAACTTGCAGAACAAAACACATTGCATAATAAATTAGGCTGATGATAAAATTCTAAATGAATGTATGTTGCAAATAAATTATTATATGGCCATTTTATATCTTAGTTATATGCATCCTTTTAGACTTTGGTTATACATAAAACATTACATTGGCTAGTCACATCCCATAACCATTTTTTCTGGCTTAAGCATTTATGAAGACCAAAGCAAAGCATGAGGTGGAAATACAGTTAATGACCCTAATATCAGGAGTCTACTTAACAGAATACAAGAAATACAGATGCAACACACTGTTTGATATGGTCAGATGTAAAACTGATGAAAGCAAATGTGGCATTTTAATAATAAATTTGATTGGATTGGGATTTTACCCAAAGTTCTTTCTCCCTACTTCGGAGTTAACAGTACCTGCCTGTCATGTTTGGTGTCTAGAAAATGACATTCTATGCTAATCAAGCAAAGAAGCTTCTTGAAGTGTGACTGTGGTAGAACAGAGCAGAACAGTAACAGCAATTAAAAAGGCTGATATACGGAGAAATTGCAGCAACCTTTATTGTGCATCAGCAAGCATTTCTACAAGTTTCCTACCACAGAAAATGAGGGGCATATGTGTTCTTCTAGTTTCCTAACAACTGCGTCTACAAGTGTGGTTCATGACTGCGAATGTGAAGACATGCCCACCAACAAAGGCTGCAAAACATCGTTTCAAGTCAGTGTAGTTGTCAGATATATGATAATGTTGTCATTTAATGATACAAGAGCATATGAACTTTGAAGTCCAAAACATCAAAGTTATGAGTATACACAAAAGATCTGAAATGCTACTGTATACACACTCTAACTCTCAAGATGGCATTAATAATTTACTTAAAGTGTTTCATTACATAATTCAAATGGAAAGAAATATGTGAAATATCAACTCATTGCAAATATAAACATAAAAGCATTGAGATGGTACAAGTTTATGATTTTTTTTTTCAAATCAAAGCTACAAAAGAAACAAGAAATTTAAGTAGCTGACCTCTGAATAATACTCCTTTATATTAAAATATTAGGTACACTAACAACAATTTTACTGAAAAAAATGTTGAATTTTGTTGGAGATTTTTGAAATATGAAATATTTATATGAATAGAAATCCACATAGTTTGACAGTTATGGGTATATAGAATTTACCACTATGAGACAACGCCATTGATCAGTTTGCTGAAAGAACTGAATTATCATTTAGATTGCGGAATATTAAAGTGTATAAATGAAGTAAATAATGCATTACAAATGCGCAACTGAATCCAATAAGCCTATGACATTCTGGCTAATGTTCAATCTCTCTTAGCCAAACTTGGATAAATAAATAAATGGACTTTGAAGTGGGCCTTATAAGCCAAAACAGGAGGCCTCGAATTTGTTAAGATACACACCCAAGACATGCCCTGCTGGGGTCAGGCTGGTAAGTTTGTCCATCCAGAACAGTATTCTGTCTCCAGCGACAGCAACGGGAGGTGATATTTACTGAAAGCAAGTGAGCCTGGCCACTTCCTGCAGTCCATCCCCTTTCAGCTCCCCAGCATCCAGAGTTGTTTCAGGGGGTGCTCGAGGGTACATTCCTGCCTGTTTTCATTAGTATTTGTTTATGGACCTTTGTCTGTGAATTTACTTAATTCTCTTTGGGATTAGACTTTTGTACTTAGAAAAGATCCGAGTTATCCTCACTGAGGCACTTCATGTTTACACTAAGTTGCTCAGCTGATCTTAACTTCTGCCAATAGAAGGAACAAAGAGAAAAACATTTGCCTAACATAGCCAAGTCAAGACCAATTATTGAGTAACTTAGCAAATAAATTATTAGATTGTACCTGCAAACAAATGGAGAACCAGTGCACTTAACACATCAGCAAGGGTGTATGTTACTACATTACTAGGCAAAAAATGTATAATGATCCAGAACTGTGAGAGGATGCTATACTGTTAGACCTTGCAGTCAACAAAGGAAGTCGTAACAGACAGAGGATTACATACAACCTTACATAAAATACTGATGGAAAACTACTTGAGTGATGATGAACAGAAATTAAAAAAAAACAAAACCAACTATTATCTCCTTGAGTGAGTTTAATGAAAGTGGAATTCAGTTTGATGAAAAATATTAGTATAGATGACAAAGTATGATTCAACGTAGGTCAAAAATGCAGGAAGCTCAGTTTATTTCACATCTCAGTTTCAGCTTCAAAAATTGTGCTGCTTAGTAAAACAAACTGGTATAATCAATAAATACCTTCCAGTTAGCTGTAAGAAAGTGCTGATGAATGTAGAGGTTGTTTAAATATGTTTTTACTTTCCCTGGATACCTATCAGATATGACTTTAAGCAAGAGCATATGTGTGTGAATGAGACAAAGATCCTTTTCTGCTGTTGGAACAGACCTGTTCTTCCATAATTTTATGTCAACAGTTTTCAGGAAAAGAAAACTGTTGAATTAGCTCAAAATAGCAGAATTAATGTAGATTCTGCCATCAGCAGTTGATGTAGAACTAGCTAATTTCCAATTTGGGGTATGTTGGTATGCCTGTAACACTAAGGGTTTTGAAGGTGGGACGTTGTCATGTTTTTGTCAACATTGCATAAGTTGATGTCTTTGTTAATAATGTATATTTTTATTATCTATATATTTATATAATGATATATGTTATTTTATTACATTGTGTACTATATATTTATATATTGATAATTCTAAAACAAGACTTACTAATGGGGTAAGGAAAATGGTTCCTACTCCTATAACCTTTCCGTAAAACATATGAAGTAGAAAAATATGTTCAACAAGTGAGTCAGGCATCCACAGGAGCAATTTTGTTTAAGTGATTTGGTGAAACCAAGATACTTGCTATTTCACCATCAGTATACCATATTCGGTAAAGACTATTCGAACAGGAAATGATAAGAAAAGTTGTGATCCTAGTCTATAAATTTTCCATTTCTTTGCCTCCTGTGAGAGATTAATCTTACTCACAACAGCTTTGTGCAATAGGAAGACAGTGAACTACAGGCAACAAAGTAGTATTAACGTAAACTTTAAATGTACGTGCAGATATGATGTAGGACAGGGCTGGATTCAGAAATTAAAACTCATTATCACTTTAGACAAAAATTATTGGGTATTTGCATAGAATATTTCATTCCATTACTTGAAAAGGATTGCTTCATCATCTTTAAAATATTGTGAGCCACTCATTTTTCATTTTTAAAAATATTTTTTTAACCTTTTTGCTTATGTTTATTATATTCCTTCTAGAAACTACAGTCTTACAGTCTTGCATTTTCTGTTCCTGAGATTTCTTTTAACTTTTACAGCACAATCTCTATGTAGACAAAACCTCCCTCAAGCCTACATTAAACCACTCAGTTACTAATTACAGAATGAGTTTGATGATATTTAAAATATATCAGTTCTCTTTAACTCTGTGAAGCTCATTGGTAAAACACACACAATAAAACCACTTTGTAATTAATTGTATGACATATTTCTTAATTTCTCCCTCTTTTGCCTTTTTTTCACTTGCATTCTAGTTTGCTGATAAAAATAACAGATTCCAAGTTTGCAAATTGTAATAGCTTGTTTTCCAATCATAAGAAAGACATTCTTACCAGTTCTAATGTATCTTGTACTATGTGTGAAAGCATCAGATCGATGGCCTCAAAATCTGACTTTTTCCACTACCAAAGGACAGGGGTGGTGGGAAGAGGGGGAATTTGAAATTCTCTGCATTCTCTTACAAGTGTTAAATCACAATGCATTGGCAAACAATGCTTTAAAGGACAAGCTCACAGCCTTTGATTCTTGGCAATCTGTTGTTTAAAAGACCATTGAATTATGCTTAAAGCCTTGAAAAATGAAATAAAGAAATTGAGCAATGATTGCATAACAGTAGTACTGCCCATATGCACCTGAAAGTTCAGGACCTGTGGAAAAGATAATGGAAGGAAACTGCACAGGTTATTTCAGTCCTTGGCTTTTCCATTAAAAATGTGTTTGATCTGTATCTCCAAAATTTCATAGTTCATTAATGGTAAGTTAGAGCACATACAGAATTGGAAATGTTTTTTCTGTTAAATATCAGCAAGCCTTTCCTGCAAACAACAGCACGTCTGTTATTAGCTGTCCTTTGTACCATTCAAATTTGTTGTATTAAAGGATTAATCACCATTTATGCCCTTGATTTGCCTTTCTACAGTAGATTTTCAGACTAACACAGCTTTACTGTAACACAGAGTCCTACTGCAAAAAGAACTAAGGCTGCCTTCCTACATATTCCTCCAGCTCTGCAGAACAGGATCAGTCACTGTACAGAAGGGCTGGGATGTACTGTTATTCTATAGGCCTGAAGTTGTATAGGCCATTTTTATTAGGTACTGTTAATAATAAGCCATTAGCTTAACAGAGAGATACTTAATCTTCAAAAATTCTCAAACTTTTTTAAGTCAGTTGAGAAAATTTTTCATTCAGGTATTTTGTTGTCTGTAGACAATTTTGTACCTAATGTCACGAAGGTTGTACAATATCACTAATCCTGCCAGTAGAGTCAATGGTGTTTATGAACACATTTTTAAAAAACCCAAAGCAGTAAATAAAGATAGTGAATGCCATGCCTGTGAATATTTTGGATTAAGGAGAGTTGGGTAAATTGTCCTCAGTTCTCACCCCAGTTTTCTGTGGTAGGGTTTTTTTAATGCCTAAGTTCTTCTTCTAGTGTATGTATACCAAAGATAGGGTCTGGTAGGGGAGACTTTGGGGGAGGGAGTAATCATCTGTATAATCCTTGTTATTATATCTAAAGTGATAGTTGAGGGCTAGGAGCTGAAACAATATTTTATGAAAGTATCATGTTGAAGTTTTTGCAGGTTTCAAAATATTTAAATATGTAAATTTCAATGAAGAGACTTCAGATTTTTTGATAGCCTAATGATTTTAAGCATCTCATTTCTAGTCAAACACTGACAAAAGATGTTCAGATTGCAGTGTGAGATGGTTTCTATGGTTACAGTTGTTTCCTAGCATTTTAGTGACATCTTTTGTGAGCATTGGCTGCTTCACTTATTTGTCACTAATGTATGTGTAGAACTATAGTTAATAGCCTTGGGCGGACAATTTTTTTTTCTCTGAATGGTGGTATTGTTTTTTAGCAGCATTTTTCAATAAGGTGACAATGCACTAGAATACTAATGGTATGTATGGTATTTTAAGATGTCAAGTTTTCAATAAAATGGTAATGAAAATTTTGCATTTCATTTAATAGCTAAATATTCATGAATTTTTCACAGCATGATCAAATGAGCAAAAAAATAAACTGTATAATGTGTAATACTAAACATCATAAATTTAACTTCTTTTCATAGAATCTATTCAAGACTTTTTAGTAACTAGCTCTTTTTAGATTTAAACCAGCTGTAAAAAAGGTATATAAAAAGAAAACTTTCAATTAATTTAAAATATTTTGAAATATCTTGTTTATATTGTAGTGTGAATGAAACATACATTATGAATAATACCCTACATGTGCAGAAAAACTGTTATGACCAAAGACTGGGCACTTATGTGTGATAAATGAGGGTAAACAATTATATATTCAGAATCAAAGACCACTCTAAGTCAGAGACTATTTTGTTAAAAATATCTGGATTTATTTAATCACAGTGTTAAAGTGTGAATTATGATCAGCTAAGAAGAAATATGTGCAGCATTATAATATGTAGAGCATAGTACTATCAATTCCTCAGCATATTAAGAGTTTGGTTCTGTTTCTGTGTTAGACAGTAGGTGTTTGCTGTTGTGTTTAACAGAAGCAGAATTAGGTTATCAGGTGAGTTAATTCCCTGTATTGCCAGTGCCAGTAACCATATGTGCAGTGATTTATGACATGATTTCCCCCTTTAGTCTGTACTTACAAAGCTCTCTTTTGCTGAAAGGTAGCCACTCTATGCTGGGCATTTTTTGTCAGCCAAGTCAGTATTTTAAATGTAGATTTTTAAAATGCAAGTATAAAATGCATTATTCAGCAGCAACACAGTAAAGGAACACTGGGCTAAGGGTTGTTTCTCCTCTGCATATGAGGGAGCTTCCTATGGATTCAATTCCAAATCATAAGAACCTGTACCATAATGTACCATCAACTCCATCACTGTTGCATGATTGCAAGGCATATTTTTCCTTACCTTTAATTTCTTTTTTTTTTTTACAGGTTGGTGTGTTATTTCAAGTTATTCATTCTACGTGTCTTTCCCTACAAAAATAGTACAAGTAAATATACATACAGCATCATATCTCCCAAAAGATATGCTTAGAATACAGACATGCTCTAGAGCAAAGGAATGTATAGTCAGTTTGCTCTGTTACCCACTTGTCAGTCAGGCTGAATTCAAGACCTACAGCAAAATACATTAATAAATGTCTGGAACAACTTAGGCAAAATAAAAGCAGCGGACAGACAGATCAACTATATATGCATGTAGGTGACAGAGTAATGTGCATTCTCTGTGTAGAAGAAGAAGACGCACTAATGCCAGGAAGAAGTCAACCATCCTTGTATAGGGCATCTATTCTCACTTCCATGACATAGTCAAGACAGCTGAAGGGCCACAAAAAGCTGAAAGCCTCTGGTTACATGGTGATTGCTTCTGACCAAACTGTTTACTCTAAGCTACCCTCCAGACTCATTACATGCAGCTGAACTGAACTCTTTACACAGATATGGCCTGTGACCACAACAAAAAAATCATCATGTTAACATGATTTTGTTTTTAATATGCCTGAAGAAAGACAAAACAAGTAGAAAGATCAAACCTTTAATCTAATTTTGATCCTGGCTTCCTTCCTGACCTTTGGGAAATTGTTAAATTTTTCATCTTACAGGGTTTTTTGTATATTTGCTTAGTCTCTTTTTTCTGTCTCTTTTTAGGGAACTGTTATTTATTAAGATGGCTAATTGACCGAGACTTTGATTTGAGTGGTAGAATTATCCAAAGGTCTCTTGCTAATTTGATCCTAATAGCAACTGTTTCAGGTTTAGCAGTAAAGCAATTAGATCACATTCCTATTAAATATGTCTACCCAAGTGACTCAAAAATTCTAAGCAGAGGAATCAAATTCAGTATCTACAGATAGGATTGGCTATATGTCTTCTTCCTTAAAATATCCACATCAGTATGCAGCTTAAGCCACACAGTGGCTTGTGCCAATTTAAAAGGATCGCTAAAGTATTAGGGTTTTTTATGTAATTGTCATCTGATAACTACACCTTCTAATTTCTAACAAAAATGGAGTAAGAATGCCTCTTAATGATTATAACTGCAAGAGAAGAAAGCTCACTTCCTACATGCTGTAAAAGGCCAGATCTTCATGAGTTACACTCTAATATCCTATGTATGCATGCCATTTTGATTTCCTGTTCTGCATACCAAAAGAACTGACTAAACACCATAGAATAAATACCGCAAACAAACTGTACTTCACAGGATTATTGGCTAACTGATTTTGGATTTGACATACATTCCTCATTAACCTCTTCATTCAAAGATCTTCTTGTTCTATAACAAGCTCTCTTCACAAGTTTTATCTTGGACTAGAAGTATAATGCTCCATTATTGTTAAAACAGTTCAGTTCACTTTTAACTACTCAATAACCTGGATAATGAGAGGCATGGGAGGAAACTTAAAATCTAGGAGTAAATGTAATGTAACTGGGACGTAAGTGCATTGTACTTGCATATAAGATATGCACACTGTCATTGGTAGAAGCTTAACTATAAGCTGTCAACCATGTCACTAAAGTTACTTTAAAAGAAAAAGGGTTGTCTTTTAAGAGTGCTTTAAGAAGTGTACAAACCTAAAATGAAAAATCCACCTTCCAGCAGAGGCAGCACTGGTTTGGCTTTTTATATATAATATAGCAAGTGCTGTAATGAGGTGTAAGTTTCCAGCTGCAGATCAAAGCATCTTAGAAAACAAGAGTTAATGGCGCATTATTTTATTGAGCATACTGCATTGTATCACTGAGCACAAAATTTATATCAGGTTTTTGACTGAATATTCCTTCAGCAAGAGGCATGTTGTCCAAATGTCCCTGCAAGGATTTCCTCTGTAGAAGCATATGCATATTGATGAAGTGTATGCTGACAATATATTATTTGTTGACCTAAGAATAAATTTAAACAAGCATGTAACCTTTTCTTTTTTACAGTTCTGGAAGTTATCTTAGTCCTTTGCATCCAGATTGTACTGAGAGTGCCATACTTCGGATATCTGTTGCTCCAGTAGTTCATAGGATGTCCAGGTTGCCACTCAACTTACAAAATGTTGAGTACAAGTAAAGGTGCAATGTTAAGTCTTGAAGTGATTTTTGTGGGTTTTTTTAATGTCTCAAAGCACAGCCTGACCCTAAACTGATGCACATCATATATTATGTAGACATAGCCTACCGCATGCCACAACACGGCTCCTTCTTTTAAGGTGTTTTTCTTCCAGGTGTTTTTCCTGGGAATACAGTGAAAGTATAAGTGTAATTAAACTGAAGACAAGCTTCTGTTAAAATTGAAAAATACTGCCTCCTCCTCCTCCAAGCTGCTCTTTGGAGAGAGAGAAATCTTTCTTGAGAATTTATATTAAAGCTTCACATCAGACAAATGAAGTTTTTGTTGCTGGGAAGATCAACCAGCTGCTCCAGCTCATTATACTTCTTAGAGAAGCAGGTGGTATGCGGTGGTTCCTAAAGATCAAAGAATCCCCAAACTGCTGAAGCTGCACTTTTTAAGCATTCTGATTGAAGAACAGGCCTTCTTTGTTGCCTATTTTCTGTGTCTTCAGAGGTGTGTCTAAGGTACCACCACAGCAGATGCTGTCAGGGAGCAGCAAGGGCTGCTGCTCTCTGTGGAACAGGCCACAGGGCCCAGTTGTATGGGGGACAGGGCTGGTGCCTCAGCAGCCAGGGCCCAGCCCCACAGGACCAGGGCAGGGCAGAACCAAAGATGGCAGCTAGAGTCCAGATCATCAGGTAAATGTGTGCTGACAAGGCAGCTCCAAGGTCAAGCCAGGAAGTCAATCCACAGGTCACGGTCAGGATCAGGGCTGGCAAGGGTGACTTGGGTCAGGTACAGCCCAGTGTTACCTAGGTAGGCCCAGGCCTCCAGCAGTCCTACAGCACTGCTCAGGCAAGAAATGGAGGCACAGGCCTGAGTTTAAATGGAGCTTCTGGGCCCATGGGCAGAAGGTGTGCGTGGAGATGCCAGGTGAGTCTACTCAGGGCCATCAAGGCCTGTCACAGTGCGCTCAGGGCCCTGACAGAGGCTTCTCCTTATCTGCACTGGGTGAGCATTCAGAAGGGTATCATGTCACATGCTGGTCCCTATGCACAGTAAGAATTCAGACTGCTCTCTTTAGGATAGGCTAAAAACAACCCTCAAATTACACACAACCTCAGCAGAAAGAAGGAAAGCTGATGCACTTAGTGTAAGATTGAACATTTGAATGGTCTATGTACATGAAACCCCACATCTTCCATGTCACAAAATGTCTTGCAACCCCAGCAACTCTGTTACAGCCATACCAGTCACAGCAGTATTAGGCATGAACTCTGTGCTGTACGAAATGTAAAGTAAGAAGTATATTTAAGATCTCTTCAAAAATATTTTATTTTCTTACTGTTGTTCACAGTAACTGCACTTTGGTCATAGAATAATATTTACAAATCTGTATTTCTTTATATATATTGGTTTTTTTAAGAACATCAGTAGCTCTTTTTATCTGAAGCAGTGTCCTTTCCTATTCAGCAATAATATCTTGCATTTTATAAATGTTTAATGACAGTAACTATTGTACTACCAAAGCTGGTGGTAGACAGCCTATGGAATTTTGTAAGATGCAAGTGATACCTGAAAGTATAGTCAGTGCTTAAAAAAGATTGCAGGTTAGTCAAAAAATCTTGGAATAAACTACGGAAAATCATGAAATCTTTCTAGAAAGTTGTGTTTCTCAAATGTGCTGCAAGTCCTGCTTCTGCCAAGGATTATTTTTAAAAGGCAGCTCTCTACTAATGGAGAGGCCTTCCATGATGCTGTGCCTGCTACTGACTGCTAAGGGATTTTTTTTTCCTATTCACTATTCATAGTAGATTTTGAGTTGTTTTTGTGCCCATGAAACTGAAGACTAACAGTCTCTGGAGCCAAGCATAGTCTCTTTGTTGGGTAGAAATAAAGCCTACAGGAGAGGATGGATGTGCTCAGCGTCCCAGCAAGTGGCTTGAGATGAAGTGATATTGGCAGGATTCAGACTGAAATTATTACAAAACATGAATGCCACATGTGCAACTGCTGCCTAGCTGTTTCTGTGCTTCTCTCCTTTTGTTAAAAAGTGCTATCTTAAAAAAATAGTAATAACCTTGATCTTGTGCCATTGCTATCTGAAAATTGCAGGGTCTTATAGATCCCAGAATGAAGGATCAAGGGGGAAAATGATTGTTCTGCCAAACATGAAGCTTTTGTAATGATAGTATTGTGTATTGCTTCCACAGAACAAGACTCCCATTTAGCTTAGCTTGTAAACTAGCCTTACCTAGAAGTTTGGTGACATGCTGTCTCCTTCCCAAAACAATCTGAAAAACTATTAACAATGGTTATTATCCAAGTCTGGCAGTTATTAATAGTAGATTGGCATATTTTCAGTTTTATTCATTTGGGTTGTGCTAATACAAAGTTATATGGGATTTCCTTTACATTAGATAATCACACTAAATTTCATGATATTAAAATGAAGAAAAGCACTGTCTCAAGCCAGTTGCAGGCAGGCTCCCTTAATCCTGCCAATACTTCTCAATCCTAGTTGTACTATGCCTTTTAGTCAGTCCTGGGTTTGTCAACAAGAAATCATGCCAGCTGAGTGGTAGTTTTGTGATAAGAACAGTTGGAAATTAGTATGAGATCATTTTCACCTTAGAAAGAGTTTGAATCTAGTTTCAAAAGTGAAAAGCTGGTATTTACATCATTTTGTCTTGTTCCCCTTTCGTGAAATAATGTCAGGGTCTTCTACTATAACCTTCATTTTTCCCAGTATCATGTGCCACTCTATTTTTGTGAGTACAAGAATAAGATCATTATAAGCATGTTAATCTCAGGGTCATGAAAGCTAAATTAAATTCTTGACTTTGCCAGAAATGTTTTAGTAGCAGTGCAGATGAGAGAAGATGAAAATATCTTAGTAGATATCCTATGGTCTGAAATTAGAAGCAAGGACATTACTGAAGCCCAATTGCATTCCTTGATCCAATGAATTGGATTCATTACTGAACTGGCATCATTATTGAAGCCCAATCGCATTCCATAATCCTGATACTCTTCAGAATGAACAGCTACTATTATTTCTTTGGTCTTTGGTAATGTTACTCATTTTGGAATTACTGCCCATGCATCCTTGCAAAATCTCGATTATGATCACACACTCAGACATGACCCTCTAATAAACTCCTGTTCTAGGACAAGCCTGGTAGTTGTTCTAGAAAATACATTTTCTTGGCATTGCTCCAGAAAGCCAGGCATTTGGAACTCGGCCTCTCAGTCCAACCCATTTAACGTCCTACTCCTTCTAATGTAATAATATCCTTCAAAAGATCACAACAAACATAAGCACTGAAACTCTTCTGTTAATTAGATTTCAGTTTCAGTTTCTCCACCATTTTGTGTTCTTAATCTTGCTTAGTCTTTTCTCTCTGAAGATGGCTTCTCTCCTAGCACACTCTTTTTTGAGTTGTGCCTTCCTCATAGGGACCAGATGGAATCATTGTGGTAGCCAGATTCCCTTTAATACTTTCTTTCCATTTCTTGGCTTATGTAAAATATAGCCAGTCTCAGTCTGTAGTGTAGTGCCATGCAGGCACTGTACTCAGCTACTGTCTAGCAATAGTTAATAGAATCTGAAGAAGCGAAATTTCTGTAATTCTGTCCCTTCATGTATTGGCTTAACCAATACAACAGTATATTGCCTTGATTCTGAATCACCACAAATCAGGATGAGTTGTAGTCTGTTAATTTTCAAATGCTGCAGAATCATTAAGTGAATGCAAAATGCTTGGGTTTTTAGCCTGTCATTTGTGGGGAAAAATAAGAACCAGATTACTGACAATACCATCAAAAATCTAGGGTAGCATTTTTCACCTTTATTCTTGTTAAGTGGTGAGAATATATTTTTGTAATTTTTAAATCCTGTCCTTAGAGCAATGAATGTGATCATGCTGACATGTGAATAGGGTATTTACTAAATGAATTATTTTAGCTTTTATACAGTATAAAGAATTAAGAATCATGTTTCGTCTTTTTCTCTAAAACTTACTGGTGATTTACAAGCACGTATTGAAAACAAAAGTTAGAACACTGTTGGGTTTACAGCAGCTGTTTGGTGATCATGCTAATTTTTCTTCATCTTTAAAGACTGTGACCAATCTAGAGCAAGTTTACAGAGATGTGTTGGAGGTTTATAGTTTTCTTCATGACCTGCTTTGGATTAATCTTGTTTGCATATTTCCAAAACCTATGTTTAGAGGAAAATTTTGGTCACAGCTTTCTATTGGAAATTTTTGTTAGTAAGAACCTGCTTTTTCCTTCTTTTCCTCTAATACATTAATTACAAATTGCTTTTTTATAATTTACTATTTTAAAAATTATAATCTGAAATATATTGGACCCTGTTACCCCTTTGGACTCTAATGGTAACCACAGACTCATTTTTTTAATTATTTCTACCTAATTCTAAGTTTAGACCATAGTTATAAACTTACAGTTTCATCTGACTCAATTACCTGTGCTATAATAAGTTATTTTACATTCTAATGTTGCAGTATATCTAAGAGTAGTTCCTATTTCTTTATAGCTCTTGCTAAATTTTGTGTTCATGACTCTGCTTCATTCCCCTCAATTTTGCCTCTACTGATGGTACAGAAATGACTCAGAGTCCATCTTTTAAATTGAAAACAAGGATAATTTACATCATTGATAATACTAGCACAATGTGATTTTAAATTATTCTATGTTTTCTATAAAGTGGTTGTAGAGAGATGATGTAGAATATCAAATGCTAAGGCAGACATTTTAGATGTATTTTATCACAGTTTCCAATTTAAATTGCATATACAATACATAGCATTACTGGAACACAGTTGTGGTCTGAAAGGCCAGTTTGGTATTGTTCATGCAGCATTGGAACAATGAGGATGCATAGTTTTGGGTGTGAAGAGCAAAATCACTGCATCTATTTAGTATATGAATGAATTTACAGTTGTAATTTTGAGTGAGGAGGTCTTCTACAGGGACATTTGCAGCAAATATGAAGAAAATGAGAAATACTGACTTTCATTTCTGTAGCGTTTTTCAAAGTGTTTGTATTGAATAATTTTCAATTTTTTGACAAGTCATGAGAAATGTTTATTACGGTAGCACATATTTTAGATAGGTTTTATCCAGGGGGTAAGATCATATAGTTCATTTTACAGAGGGGACAATGAAGGGACAAAGGGCCTGTCTGATGTTGATATGATGTTGATTTTCATATAGTAAGTCATGTGTAGAATAGAGAATATAGAATTAAAAAAAAAGACAGAATTTGAATTATTAAATTATGTGCATTTTGAAGAGTCTATCATTTAATTTCCCATGATCTACACAGACATTTTACCAAAGGACAGTTATTCCTGACATGGTATAGCTTAAAAGCTGCAGTAGCCATAGCTCATTTTTAATCAGCATTTCTATTTTGGGTTTTCAGAAACTATTTTATTAGTATTTTTATGTATCATGGTAGATTTCTAAAATAATAACTTGTAAGAAAAATATCTTTACGTCCACAGAGAGCTGACCATTATCAGAGCAGTCTTTCCTTTTTCTTTCTGCTCACTGAGCTGAGGAGGTGAACATACTTAAGATCACTAAATACTACTTTTCATGCAAGCAGCTGCTAGCTGCCACATCAGAATTATGGGAATTTGGATGTAAGGTTGCCAGAGAAGTTGTGGCATGTCTGTGCCTGCATATGTTAAAAAATTTGACTGGATATGTAACTTAGAAGTTGGATCTGACTTCAAAGTTGACCCTGCTTTGAGCAGAGGATTGGAATAGATGACCTCCAGAGATCCCTTTCAACCTAGACTATTTTATGATTCTGAGTATGAATGATTACTATGGAAGGAGATATCTTCTGACAAAATAATCTCAAAATAGTCTCAAATTTCTTGTTCAAATTTTCTAATTCTAAAAATTCTAGTTCTGCTTTCAGAATTTGGGTGATACTTAATAACCGTATAATGCATAATACTCAGTAGTAAATATAATCTTAGTCAGGTCAGCATTACAGTGCACTTAATTTTTTGAAACATTTTTTCCTACCTTCTGACCAAGTTTAAGATTTTACAATCTTGTAACCCTATAGGGGGAAGATCAAAGTACTTGCTGATTTTTGTCTTGTGTAATTGATGGTATAGTGACTTTATGATGAGGTTCCTTTCAGATATAAGCTTTGCCAAGAATGTTTTATCCAGTGAATTTTGAATACCTATGTATTCACAGAAAATATGCCCAATAGGAAAGCAAATATAGATAAACCAAATTCATGTTTAAATGTGGGTAAATATTCTCAGGCACATATCCTCTGCTTATTCCATTTGTGTAAATGAAGAGTTGCCTTAATATTCCCAGCAAGATGTCAATTCTAGATCTTCAAAGTAGATGTAATGTAGATGACTGGTTATCATAAGGATAGCATTTTATCAGAGCGTAGGAGTAAAAACAGCTCTATTATACTGGACCATTTATTTCTTTTTAGCTAACACTTCCCTATAAGACACTTACATTGCTGAATTCTATATTAAGGTAACTGAGTGACAGTTTGAATTTAAAAAAAAAATGTTATAAACTGTACAAAGGGGTTTTTGGTTTTCTTTTAAAAGTGCTTATGGTTATGTCCTAACAGCATTCAAATTCAAGAGAAGCTGTTACTGTCATCCTCTCAAACTGCAAGCATGGATTCTATTTTTTTTGAGGGATATGACTCATTTTCCAACAGCCTTAGATTACAAATCCATATTTTCTGAGAAACTGGAGTCTATTTGTATATTGGACACAGTGGCCAGGTATTGTTCTTCAGAACAGTTAGAAATCTAGAATTACTCCATGGTGGAGTTCAGTACAGGTCACTCAAAATTTAGGCCAGTGTTTGAACCAGTATCTGTAAAACTTTTCTTATGGGGATGGAAGGTCTGTGAAAGCTGATGCATAGACTAATGCACATTTTTCTTGGCAGAGAAAGATCTGTCTTCTACTCCATAACAGCCTCTTTGTAATTTGCAATATTTTGATTTTATCCTTCTTCTCTATCTTCATAGTATGATTTTTTTCAGCAAAAATGAATGCTTTGAAAATATAGCTCACTTAATTGAGCAACCTTCAGTCTATGTTATTCAAAGTGTTTTTCAATTCAGATAGCGTGTGAGTGTTTTCTACTAATCAACTTTCAGAAAGGACAAAATTTGTTTTGTATTTCTCCTCTTTTTAAACTGAAGTGCCAAATTATAAAGCATGACAGGTCTCAGAAACTGATAGTCCCAGGAATGGGAACTGTGGCAGGAACTCTTCCACTATGTATTGTAGTAAATAATCTGTTTTCATTTAATTTTTGCCTGTGTATTTCAGTGCAGCATCTTTCAGGCTGGGCTGTTGTAGGAATGCCTTTAGGAAACAGCTAGACTCCTTTTTTTTTAATTTTATTTGCTGAAATAGCTGAGGATAGGAAAGTTGCTGTAATTGCAATGTTTTTGTCCACTTGTGGAAGTCTGTAAAAAGTTTGACATTTTCTGTAGTATATTATTATTCTTCATCATGTAGATTCAGTAAATTTGTTGTTACAGGACTGTTCCAGAATTCATTGATAATGCTGGTAATGCTTCTTTCTCTGAAGAGAGAAAAGAGCATTTAACCATGTATTTAAAGAAACCCTTCAATAAATAATTTCATGGTCTGTAAAAGCACTATATTAAGGAAAAAAAGGAATAAAAATCAAACAATTTGAAACTTTTTCCATGCAAGTTGGTACCCAGTTCTGGGAGCATTCAGTAATTCTAACTGTTTAATACTGCAGAGAGTTGTGCTTAGAAAATCAGTATGAGTTACCATTTTTCATATTACAAAATAATTGTTTATCATATGCATAAAGAATTATTTATCATATGTTTATGCATGTCAATTTATTTTTGCAATTTTGATTAACCTCCACCATCAGAAGGTAAAAATGCTTTTGCCAAGTGGTGGCCAGTTTACTTCATGGGATTTTTTTCTTTAGTCATTTCCAGATAACACACAGAAGAATAAATTGTTAAAGTATTGATGGTTGATTAAAGTATTTTTACATATGCTTTTTATTTTTTGACTCATCCATATGATAATTTTTTTCTGTTCTCCACAGAGATGCCACACAATCAATGTCACGATTTTTCAGCAGTATCATTGTGATAAGCAAAAGATGGTTAAAGTCACCATTCCAGGCCAGGCAGTAAGAAGAAACAAGGTAAACTCTATTACCTCCACTTACTCTCTACTATAAGGATGTTTCTTATTCAAAGGTTAACCTAATCTGTTATACCTCACAGTCATTCAAATAATGATTTTTCATAATACATAAATCTATAAATGAAATAGTTAACAGTCTGTAACACTAATAGTTTTATTCTGAATACTTTATGATTCTTCACGAATTTCTTCTTCCACTTTCATTAGCTATTTTCCTGTTCATTCTTTAAACACAAAATACTTCACAGAAGACTTTATTGATGTCATTTTACCCATGTTTACACAGCATCGTTCTCAGAGAAATGAAAATTACGTAAGGATCTAAGTACTACAGCTGCTTAAGTAGTTATGTTACTGTTTCCTAACTTGAACTGCAGTAACTTCTGCAGATCCAGTGCCAAGATCTGGTCACAAAACATGATGCTAATACTGTAGAAGCAAGATGCTGACTTCATTATTCCAGTTCAATATCTATGCTTTTTCTTTTTGCATTAAGTTAAAAAATCATTGAGATGAAACTGTGTATTAGATCCTTTGCTTTCATTTTTCCCACCAAAAAATAAAGGTGGCCATTTATTTAAAACCCTGCATAATAAATATCTTTAAAAGGTAAACAAATATTGTAACCCTCAATAGACGGTTTTGCAAAGTCTGAAATAGATGTGAGTAAGAAACTTGACTGATTCAAAGACGAAGTAGGTTCAGGAAATGCTCCAGACTTCAGAAATTAGTTTAACTATAGAAAAGATCTTTGAAAGTAAAGATCTTCAGATAAAGGTGATTATGTATGTAAGACTATACTGGTGACTAGAATCAAATAAGAAACAGCAGATTTTCAGCCCTGCAACTTAGCCCTGCAGGCTTTCTAGAAAGTGATATTGCTATTATGGACTGGCAGAAATGCATTCTCAAAGTTCAGATAGCATGGATATTGCACTTTTGAGTCTGTTTTCCCATAAAGACCTGTCTGCAAGAAAGGATAGTGTTTCAAGGATACTCTGTCTTGCACTGTGAAAATAGTGATGAAAGTACTTCCCTTATTGTGTCATTATAACACATAACTGGTGAGCCTTACTGCAGCCTAAAGACTCGCATGTTCACATCAAAATGTTCTTTGTATTTTTGTTTGAGAAAATTGTTCAATATTTGTGTATTGATGGTCATGAACTGTACATTTTTAATTGATACATTTGAAAGATTTTTAGAAATGAGGACCTAAAATTGGATCTTTCAGGTATTTAAGTTTGAATCCTTTTTGCATTATATTTTGCCTATTTAGCTGATAATGTAAAAACTGAAATACGGTACTTACTATTTCATTCTTATTTTAGAAAAATTTTGAAATCCCACAATGTTCCATAGTAGGAAATACGTAGAAATGTAATAAGTAGGACAATAGATACTGGTTCCCAGTAGGGAAAGGAGCAGCCCTAACACGAATGGAAGAAAGAAGAGGTAAAAGGACTCATGGGATGTGAAAGAAGTGCACTAGTCACAGTGCACTATGACTGAGCACTGGATGGATTACAGCTCTGTTAGTTCTTCTATCTGTCCATCCCATTAAATCTGCACCTAATAAAGATGAAGTAAAATAAAGGGACCTGATTTCCAGAAGAAATCAGAATTTTCTGAAAATTTGGCCTATTATAAGAAGTATCAACCTCCATTTGAAAAAAGACATTAAAAATTTTTGTCTTGGCTTTTTTGAGCCTGAAAACAACATTAAGCCAAAATATTAATTAATTTTAAGAGGAGATTATTTGTGAACTCAGCAGTTAATCTCCATTCTTCCTTGGCTGCTAATTTGCATGTCTTGAGTCATATTGCCTGTGTAAATTAGTGGTATGAGGAAGACTAAACTAATGTCTCAGGAGTTGCCATTGACAAATGAGTCTTCCTAAGGCTCATTTGAAAGTTATGTGGCCATATACTGGCTTTGGCACCAGTTGTTGAAAAGGGCTGCTGTCCTTTTTCAAATGCCTGTGAAAGCAATGCAGTCAAGTGACAAAGTACACAAAAATTAGTACTTTGAAAATTCTAATTTAAGGTCTAGAAGTATATATGAAGACACTATAGCAAAACTTAAGTCTTTGTACTGGCACACTAAAAAAGATGGGAAACTCTTTATGTGCCTCGATTCAGTTTGGAATGGCAAATACTGTAATGCCATAATGATAGTTATTTGGGTGAAGGTGTTTGCTGTCAGGGTCCCTAAATGATATTTGGAAGTACATCTTTGTAATAATTTTGCACATCAGAGAGATTGGTAAACTCCTAAACTTGATTTAGATTGAAGATAAAGACAAAGTGTGGTAGATAAAAGGAGTAGCCAACACAAAATGTGACAGTATTTGAGGGCAACAGAGTGAGAAATAAATGAGAAACTTAAGTCAGTTGCTTTGTGGATTTCTTAAGCACTAATTTTATTTGGACATACTTAGAATTCCTTGTTTATTTTCTGAATTCTTTTTTTTCTAATGCCTATTTAAATAATAATTGTTTTTATAACTGCATATCAAAACAATATAAATATTAGTAACAGCCTGATTTATATTAAGAAATTTGGGAATAGACTATCCAGTTACATTACAAAAATTTGAAGTATGATTCTCTCCTTTCTGTAAGGTTTTTTGCCTGAGCGAACAGTAATTTTTCTTAGTCATCACACAGTCATGTTCTCTTTGGTACTGATACTCTGAAATATCAAGAAATCTGCAGGTTTCCATTCCAGTTATCATTAATGCTAGGATAGAAAAAATGGGGAGGACACAATACTTTAAAAAATACATAATTGTTTTGGCTGCTACTTGAATAAACTTGGAAACATGTTAACCTTGCATCAGCAAAATGTGCTACTAAAATGACTAAATTATTTGTAAGACTATATGTATTTGACATTGATAATATGGGTGTCACATACATTAGATTCATTAGTCTACTAATTATATGATCCTATTTCATCTAAATTATAAACACCTCTCAATCACTCTCTAATGAACAGAACAGCCTTTGGGATTCTTGATGCTGTTATTACAGCAGTGTCAAGTCCTAGACTAAGGTTCTACAGTTTTCCTCTGCAGCTGAAGTCCCTTGATTTTAAGGATTTACAGTATTCAGAAGCAAGTGAATTCAAACATAGGTGTAATAGAGATTAATAAAAAGCCTGAATTTTGCAAAATGTTGAAAATATTTTTCTTTCTATGACAGTTAGCATAGACAGTGGGACTAAAGGTTGGTGGACAGGGTCCTGTTACAAACATACAGTTCAACTTTGCTATTTTTTAAGTGCTATGAGCTATATTACTTGCTAACTGCATCAGATAAATCTAAAATAGTCCAGCTATGTGATATTATCTATGTTTCGTATTTAATAGCACAATAGATCTAGTTAGTTTTAGTCAAAAAGCATCATTTACTAAAACAAATATAACATAAAAATGTCTTCTCAATAAATCTGAGTGGTCATGTATTCAGAATAATGTATATAACATGGTGACTGTGTAGGCACCATATTTCCATATAAATAAAATTTTTGGTGTGACTGAAGATTTTTTTTATTTGTTTTCTACAAAATAATTTATTTCTTAGGCTTCCTCTTTACTCAAGAAGTGAGAAAACTTAGTGGAAATTCTAAGGCAGCTGAAACCTTTTAAAAATATATCATCAGAGGTTATTTCTAAAAATTAATCAGAAATTACAGGAAATACTAATTTTTATCACTTTCCTTTGCAGCATGTGAATCATTCTTACTATGTCTCCTAAATCCACAAAGCCTAGTAACTATCTGGGGGTTTAGCCTGGGGTTTTACATACACTTCATTAAATCTGCATGCACAATTATAATATAGTGAGCCTTGAAATTTTAAGAGTCTTATCATGTAAATTCCTTTTTAAATATTTAAATAAGTGAGATTAGCTGAGGCTCTGTCCCCAAGCTGTTTTCACTAAACAGTTTCATATATGGCTTTTCTGGAATAGCAATACAGAATCTAATAGCAGTTGCCTCATTTTCATTTTAAGTCATAAGCAGTCAGAATGCTTTGAACTACTTCCATTAGAGGAGAGAAATTATTTGTTAGAGCTTGTTCATTTACAAAGAATTTACAAAATCTTCTTTCCATGAACACAGCAGGAATCAAGTAACTGGAGACAATTTGTTTTCTCACATTTCTCAGCACTTTCCCAGGATTCCTCTCCTCAGAGAGATTTCCACTCTTTCTTTTGCTTCAGGGGCATTTTACTTTTATGTCTTTATGGCATTTTGACTGTTTCTCTGACTTTATTTGTCTTTTCCTAGGTGATTTGTACACAGATACACCCACATTCACTTACTAGCACCAAAGAAACTCCTTACTCTTCAGTGTCCAAGCAGCCTTATATTTCAGTGAGGCATCAATTTTTCTATGTTTCTTATTCAAAAAAGAAGTAGTAACAGCTTGCGACATCTATCCTGAATAAAGAGTGACTGTCAGCTTTATCATACTAATTCTCTCCCCCAAATAAAGCCTTATGTGTTGTCTGGGGACGAACTGTTTATGTAGTTCTTTTAAAAACTGTTGAGATAATAAAATACCTTTCACACAGAATTCCTAGCAAAAATCAAATGTGTACACAAAGGTCTTAAAGAAGTACAGTGCTTAAGTCATTTTGTTCCTCCACTGATGAGCTGTGTGAAGAATTTTAACCCATACTCAAAGTCTATGTCACCTTTTGAAGTTTTATTCATGTTCCTCCTAATAATTTTTTGTTCCCTCGACTGACAGGAAGGGTCTAACAGAAAAGGATCACCAATAATGCATTGTATTTGCCAACAGAACCCAGCAGAGTCTGTTTAGAATGTCGCAGTAAGAAAGACAATGGAGAGTGGACATAACAAAGTGCCTTCTATTTACAGGGATCATAACTTGTAATATACAGTTTCAACATTGAGATAGACTGCAGTAAGCCTGAAGGATTTCTGATACTTTAACAAAAACTTTGAATGATTCCAAGAGCTTGAGATGTCTAGCTTTGAACAAGTAATCATTGATTAACAGGGAAAAGTTACTTTGTCCCTGAAATATTCATACAAATTGCCACATATTGTGTCAGCATCTCTTGTCTAGAGCAGTGAAGTTCACAACTGTTAAGAAGATCCCTTAACTGAGTAGATAACAAAGGGCAGAATAATTTATTTTTCATTCATGTTTTGTGTCCTAAGTAAATTTCAGACATAATCCAGTGAAGACCAGTGATTTACAAGAAGTTTTCTTCCTGAGAATATGAATCAGAAATAAAGAAAACAAACTTAATTAACAGAAATAAAGATGAAGGAAATTATTTGTATAACTTGTGAGTCACTATGCTGTACCTGCTATTGTGAAAACCATATCACATAGCATGCAATTAACAGTTTTCTCTGTCTAGCCACCAAGATAGGCAGAGACGTAACAGGCTGACCAATTTATTATAACAGGTCTTTTTAGACTGGACTGACTGCAGAAAAGACTGATTGCAGAAAAAATTACAGAGGATGTTGCAGATGACATTAATATATAGATGCTACATACGCTAGCATTTTCCCAAGTCTTTATTCATGCTGAATATTACATATCTCTCAGTATAGGGGACTCCATAGGCAGCCATAGAAAAGGATTGAGCAGGCTGTCAGAATTTTTCAGATAACACATGGATAGACCATGGCAGTTAATTTTGCCCAATTTTCAGGGCATTTTTGTCATTTTCAGGCTGCCAAAGGCATGTGTAAACTGGCTTTCAGTGCCATTATTCATCCTCTTGCTGATCAAGAAAGAAACCACATTTTATTATTACACTATATAGGGACTCACTCCTAAATAGACTAGTTTGGGTGTGTTCACAGCAGATCATTCCTGCTTGCTCACTGAAGTAGTTGTAACTCTCCCTGTTTCTTCGTACCATATCTGAGAGTATTATATTCATGAATCGAACCTCACTTCTTGTGCAGCTGAGAAATAAACATGCAGAACAGTATCTGTTGGAGCAGGACGCAGATCTACTGAGTCGTAGTCCAGAATAGTATCAGTCAGAACTTTCTTCCTTCTGTATACATTGAAGCCTTCCTCCCTCAGTTTTTGATCCACAAAATCTGCATAAACATGACTTTAGAGGTTTTACAGATCTGTAAAGAAAATCCAAGACCTTCAATATATGGCATTGTTTATATAATATATGGTACTCTTTCCTCAGGTTCCTTATAGGTGTAACTTCTTGCCTTAGTATCTTACTGCCAGTTACCAAAATACTAGACATGCCAACTTGTGAATGATATCTAGAAAGCTCATAGTCAGTAAGTGTCCCATGACTTTTTTACAAAAGCATCAATTTTGGATGAAGGTCAGCTGGAATTTTGCCTGCCTCACACTTCTTTTGTATTTTAAATTATTCTTCATGATGTTCAGTCTTAAATTATCATGTGGTTTACTCAGCACTTCTTGAAACTGCTATATTTCACACTAGTATCTCTAACATAGCAGGTGAACTGATCCCTGTTATGTTCTATATGAATACTACCTTTCCTTGCATTTCAAAAATATAAATTCCTTAGTTTCTAAAATAATAGCTATGGGTTTCTTCTGCTGAGATATTATTATTATTTGTTTTTAAGTCTATTTTGAATTATGCGCTAGATAGATTAATTTGCATTCTAATCTTGTTTATATGAGTTCATATGCTCATGCCCTTTAGAAAGAGGACATTGTGCACACTTTCAAATGTGTGACGTGTGTGAGAAAGCACAGAAGCCAAGCAACAATGAGGTAAAATGAAGAGAATAGACTTCTTAGCATTGCAAGTACCATCTGTTCTGTAGAAACGCATCCTCTGTGTTGGCATTGCCACAGTGGTATGACATGTGTTATTACTTTTAATCATACTTTGTGCTGAAGAAAATTCTGGTTACATGACAGATTCAGAGGTTGTAGAGTCCCTCAGAGTTAGTGCCTAGAAATCCAAAACTGCTTAGATAGTTCAATATTTTTGTTTCTGAAATATAATGACCTGTGTAAAATTATGCCACTGGGGACCAAGCTACTGGGGCACATATTATTACATTTGTATATAAGATGAAGAAATCACATAGTATTTCCATGGCAAAGATTACTTTTTCATAATATTCTGGAAAATTTTATGCTGAAGAATTTGTCATCACTTTCATAGGGTAGAATTGTGGGGTTTTACAGGATAATACTAGACAGAAAAAATGACGGAAGGTTTCCTGTCCTGACTCAGACTTTTTTGCCAGATTTACTAATAACAACAATGCTTTGTTTCTCAAAACAAGGAAACAGTTCAAAGCCATTACGTAAACCAGTCCTTACTGAGACGTCTGTTGTGAGGTCCTTGCATATGTAAGAAGGAGAAACTTACAGACCTAAACAATGTTCTTTATGCGCCATAATAACTTTGTATAATACACAAAAACAGGTGTCTAATTCTTCCTTATTGCTAGCCACTGTCAGCTAATGTAGATGCAAGATGTTGTCCTTATGCATTAAATAGAGACACAGGCCATAGCTAACACGGATTGTCTTTTTTACAGTTACTGAAGTATTAATAACCACCAGTCCTAGAATCACACATTCTAGTTCTGTTTGCAATGACAACCAAATGATGTCATATTTCTCTCTTGATTAGACCTCTCTTTTATATCATCGGTGACAGTGACCTTTCAAGCATAGACGTGCGGGGATATGTAACTTCTGGTTATGTGTTGTCAGGAGACTGTTGCTAATATCTGGAGCACAAGGTTTTCTGAAACAAGAGAAACAGCCTTTTGGTCTTCTGTTACATTCAAACAGCATGGCATCTAACTCATGTTATACAGTTATGATGGCCAAAACTACAGAAGCTTGGCAATTCACTTAGGAACTTAAGTACTTTTTGGATGAAAACTGAATATCAGAGAACTATTTTATTTGATAAAACATTTAAATCAGTGCTGTTTTGAATATATTCCCAAAATATATTTTCCATGGCTATTTTTCCACATAATATTTGTTTGGTAAAATTCTGTTCAATATTTCTGTTTAAATGTGGGGGTTTTTAACATTCTAATTTGACTTGTCAAAAGTCTTCTCAGTAGATGCCTATGGTGTATTCTTTAAAAGTCTTCAGTGTCCTTTAGTATTCTAGACCATATAGAGTTAATCATAACATACAATTTTAGTTTTATAATATTGATTGCAAATGATTAATTAAAGAAAATTAGATTATCTAAGTTTTTGTAATCATTTTCACTTGTTACTACAAGAAGCTAATAAAACTGCTCTGAATACATGCTTTCATAGTTTTCATGAGTCACTTGGGAAAGGACATTGTTGATTAACATTTGCATTTAGGATTTTGTCTTGCACTTTATTAAATCTGAAAAAAATGGGTTTGTAATATATTTATGTATTCTGTTCTAACTCAGTCTTCAGAGGGGTGGATATTAGAAATGCTGTAGTTTGTATGCATATTAGAGCAGATGTCAATGAACTTGTGCCACTAAAAAAGCTACATAACTTGTGCAAATCAAAATGTGTTCATCACAGTCACTTAATATAACAGCAGATATAGCATATGCCAAGATACATTAAACATGTATTCCTTTGAAAAAAACCCCAATGTTCTGCATTCTTTTAATTCTGTTTTCATCATTCCCTTTGAAATCCCTAGAATTTTTATCCTGAAGAAAATAATAATATAACACACTATTATCTGTATGATTAGTCACATCATTCTAGTCTTTGGGAGACAAAAGAGGGAAGTACTAAAATCTACTGATTTTTAAACACCAAATATATTGATTTCTTTCACTTAGGAATCTCAAAAACTAACAAATACAGCAATATTAAATATCTATTAATAAGTAAATAAATAGATAAATAAATAAACAAAATGTCATTTTCTATCATTGTCTTTCCCAAACTATTTTCAACAGGTGCGCTGAGTTGTGAGTCCTATACAAATATCAGGAAATGGTAACAGAGAGGATGGTATGCCACAATTTTGAGAAAAACATGGGCTAAGTCCTCCATTGCAATACTAACTTTAATTCTAGACTGAACAGAAAATGAAAATGTTTCTAAACACAGAGATATTCAACTGGTTCAGGACCCTCTCATTTTTATTGTATGGCTTTCAAATAAGTTCTTATGAGGCTTAGTAGCCGCAACTGAAATTTACTGGAAAATAAGTTAAATATTGCAAGCTACAGACATATGTGAACACATCTGAACCTTTTCAATGGTGGCTATATCACTGGACTTCTAGAAGTGACATATTTTGTTTTTAAATAAATTGCCTTTTACCTAGTTGTAGAGATTTATGCTTTTAGAGGTTACAGAAGCAGGTTCTAGACTCCCTTCTTATGTACAAATTAAGTACTACATAACTCCAAAATGTGAAGTCTGTTCTTTTGGTGGCAAAAAAGTTCTTTCTTAATCTTCCAGAGTTCCCTCACCAGTTTACTCTGCTGTAACAATCTACTGATTAAGAAAAGCACACAGTCCATGAAACTCTAAGGGACGTTTACAGGAAAAACATTCCTACATTTTGATTCTTACTCAAAATGAACGACTGCTCATCCTGGTTTCAGAAGTTTCAGAAACTGGCACTGGGAAATAGGACCTCTCATTCCTCATGGTGGCTTAATATTACGTCAGAAAGGAAGCACTTGATTAAACAATCAATACCTCTACACTTTCACTTGCTCCTTTAGCTGAACGGTTTGCACAGAGTGCAAATATTAGGTGCCCAGCTTGACCTGCAACCTTCCCTGAAGTCAGGCCACCACATTATGTACTAGCTGTAGCTTTGATGTACTCCTCATAGGCTTTCCCAAAATGCATGTATTACAATTATTCAGTCCAGAGGCTGTACATCTCCCTGTGCTGTCTGTTTCCTCCAGCAGTGCTTGAAAATGTGCTATTATTGAAAGAGTTAAAAAAAATCCCCTTGGAAAAGCTAATTATTGCATGCAGATACTTCTTTGTGTGATCAAGGAGGGGACAATTTAATAGGCTCTGTAATACAACCAAGAACAAAATTGCTTTAAAGGAAGTCTCTTGTTGAGTGACAACTCTGTTGCCTGAGCCAATTAGGTCCCAATAAAGAGTGTTGAATTGGCTCCTGCTTTCTCATTAATTATGTTCTGTCACAGACATGGGGCTTGATTTAGCAATTTTGTATTACATTAAGATACTGAAAGGAATGGAACAAATGGCTCACTCTGATAATAGGCATTCTATACACGGTGTGACATTTACTATCCAGCTGTCCATAAGGCAGCCTAGCACTTCAGTTCAGGGGTTTATTTGTCATTGCTTCAAAGGGACACTCAGCTTTTCACAAAAAAGAAACAGAGAGGCTAATAGATAGGACAAAATGTACTGCTGATATGCTTTATTAGAGATAGGATGCTAGGGTTTTGCTAACAAGCTCATCCGTTGGGACTAAGCCGAGTTTGCTGTCAATCATCCTACACACAAAAGCACACTAGTTAACAAGGAGAAATGAATTACAGACACTTATTCCTGCCTGTGGGATCACAAATACACCAATCTGTGAAAGAGGCACAAACTCAGAAGACAAACTACATATTTGTCAATAACCTCCTAGAAAGAACCCTAGTAATTCTTTGAAGACCTTTGATTTAGCTTCCCTCTAAAATACATGTATAGGAAATGTTTTCGTTACCATGACATTTTTCCTTTGTTACTTGTACAATTTTTCATCACATTAAAAACACAAAACTGAGGAGGTCTGCAAATGTTGTGCTAGGTATATACACTGCTTTTTATACCAAGCCACAGGGGGCAGCTGCTGTTGTAATATTCATTAACAGCAACAGAAAATTAAATCTTACAAACTTTAGGTTCAGGCTACCTTGCGTCACTGTGTACAGCATAATCTATATGCCAATTTATGTCTTATATAATAATTAAAGTAGCAGGCTGTGCTTATTTTCTTACCCTCCATTGTATATTTTCAGGGGGAATTTTGATCTATTGCTTGTATTACACTTGCAGATTCAGATTCAATGTGTATAAGTAAATTTGTTTATATATGCAAGTAAATATTATTAATTTATACATATATGCACATGTGTGAATTTAGACTTAACTATTTGACCCTGATTTCATCTTCTTGTCAAAGCACTGCCATTTATAACATAACATGTCCAGTGTAACTGACTCCATATAGAAATAAGAATCCTTAGGAAACTGGGAATTTATTTTGCAAAATGTTAGTTTCATTTGAAAAACAATCCAAGATCAAAATCTAGATATGAAAGAGCAAAGAGGAAAAAAAAATTAATGTGAGTTATTGCAAAAAGAAAACTAAGGTTCATTTTCTAGACAGAAATGCGTAGTCAATACAGGCTTTACTGGTGTGTGTGTGTATAATCCTTGCCATCAAAGTCTTATCTAAACTTAAGCGATGATTTCCACAGTTTTCCACGTTTGGAGGATTTTCTGCAACAATATTTGTTGTTTCAGAGGTATGAAATAGTATTTCTGAGACTTTACTCTTAGCCAGTGACATTACCTATTTGGGAATACCTTATTTTACCCTATTTTGATATAGATACCCTGCAGATAAGTCCTTCATTACCTCTTCTGATGCACATGGATCACCCTGAGAGATTAGAATGGGTGGGGTGGGATTGGGATGTTAATTCCAGAGCACTGGGTAAAGTCCCAGGTGCTACAGATCTGCAAGCACAGGGAAAAGCTAGCAACGTCTTCTCAGAACTGTCAGGGTTTGGTGCTCTTCCACCAAAATAAAAAAAGCTCCTTTAAGCTTCCTTCTTCCTTTGCACTTGCTAACGCTGCAGGCTGGGACTGTGAAGGAGTTACCCTCTAAGAAACTGCCAGAATTGAAGCTAAGATGTGCTGTTGGCTCTTGAATAATTGAGGAAACAGTATACAGATTTCTCCCAGTGACCCACTCAGGGCTGGTTAGTGTGTATGAGCTGGTTCATTGGCAATGCTGGCAGAGGAATGTAGGGAGGCTTTTCCCTCTGAAAAAGCTGGATAAGAGACTTGAGAACCCTCGTGTTAGTTAATTGGAAAAAAAAAAAACCAGTTCCCAATCCTTAAGAGAAGTATTAGTGTACTAGATATAGGAAGGAGGGTTTGTAGATTGGTAGGCAAGACTATATGCATTTCATGAGTTAGATAGAAAGTTCTCAGATGAGTTAAGCTGCCAGCTAATTAAACCACTTCTTCCAAAGCATAAGGTTCTTCCTGAATGTCTAAGGCTGTGAGTCTCTGCACAGCATCCATTCCCCCCAACAAACATCTTCCAAGGAACTCCCAACACTTTCTTACTTTTTGCTTCTCCTTTACAGCCCTTCAAAATAATCTGAGAAGTTAATATAATCATCACCCACTGCAATGGACAGTACAGGCTAAAGAAACAAACTCCTAACCGGTTAGTTCTCTAACACTACTTCTGACCCATAAAGGGCAGTTAGAACCTGGTTTTGTTTTGTAGCATTGCTATTATTCTGTCTTGCTTTCCCACTCATTAATTAAGTGGTCTGCTATTTCTGTGATGATTTTACAACTTAGAAAGGAAAGCAAACATGCTACAAAACATACTTCAGTATTACTGTTATCAGCCTCACCATCCTTGTCTCCTGTTGTGTAGGTGGTGAGAATCATCTATCCCCATTATCTTGTCAGGTCTCGTGCTTGCCTTAATTTCAAAATGGCTGCATCTTTTCCAGGTTATAGATATTTTTATTCAAAATTTCCATTAATTCCTTTTATTGCTATAATTGTCTCCAAATTCCTTTTCTAAATAAAAATGAAGCATTAGAAATGTGTAACTTGGAAAAGGAACATATCCAGAGTCATTGTCAATTGAGATTCAATAGCTTCAAAAGCAGCTGTATTTGAAAAGCATTAGCCATGTACAGCTAGAGAGCTTCTGTGCAAAATAACTTGACCCAGACAGTAATATGGGTCATATTGAATTTTTTTTTAAACATTAACAAAAAATGAAGAGTTCTTACCTAGGTTTCCTAGATCTTGAAAAAGTTTTCCCTCTTCAAATACAGAATCACTTTGATATAAAAGTCGTAATTCTCCAGTCCAGTGAACACAGGATCTGAAGGGTTGGAGCAATCACATTGAAATTAACCTTTTTCTGAAACAGACTTACAGCACTAGGTCTAGATAGTACTAGTCTGGCATGGGTCACAAATTAGGCTTGAGATTGCTTTTGCTTGCACCCAGAGGTAATGAGCCCCTGAAGAGCACTTGTAGTAGTAGTAGTGTCCTATCTATACTCCCTCAGTGAAATATAATTGTGAGACAAACACCCTCTTCCAAGATGTGGTTGCAAATAAGAGTGAAGTAAGCCAATTATTAGAAATCGCCACTATCCAAGATTTCTCCACAACATACTGCTAAGAGATTTATTTATATGGAAGATGGCAAGTGGGCTATACTAGCTGATGACAAAATTGCTACTTATAGTTCCTGCTTTAGGAAGACAGTTTCCATATGTTCTGTGCATAGCGAATGGTGGAGAGATTCTTTCAGAGGGTAACTCAGAGGACTGTTAGGAATTCTCAAAGGGGTCAAGCTCTCTCCGTTGACTATGCAAGGAAATTGATGGAGAATGACTTCCTGATTTAGAAGACTGCAGGTACAAAGTGTGGCCTTCTATTTATCTTCCAGGGCAGATTTAATAATTTTAATGATTTTCCAGGAAACATGACAGCAGAGTTTGGTTTTTTTTCATATAAGTTCTTATATTGTATTCAAATGGATCTTTAAAAAGTTCTGTCTCTCTTCCTTGGAGAATGTACTTTAGATTGCTGTGGTATCATAAGAATCTTCAAAACAAATGTGCTTTTATCTGAGAAACTAGTTCATCTGGTATATTTCAGTTGGATTTTTGCTGATTTTGTGGTGGTAGGTACATTGATCTGTGGTCCTCATACAAATCATAGTTTTTAAATTGCTATGATAATAATTACGATGATCCCAAAGCAAGCGATATGGGTGCAGGAATTTGGGGGAAAAGCAGTGATTCTTTGAGTTTTGATGGAAATCATTTTGAGGGAATCTATGTTTCAAGTCATCTGTACAACATAGACTCACAGATAAAATTATTTAAAATCTATTCCTCAAAAAGAGACTATGAAAAAGTTATACTGTGGTGCTAGGTTGGCAAACAAAACCTAAAAGGTGTTCATTACTGGAGATAAAGTTGCTGTGTGATGACAGATGTAAGGCTGACAGTATGTCCAAGCTGAAACTCTTAAGTATCCAAGAAAAACTATGGTTGCATCTTTGTACAGACTACTTGTATATAATTTGGGGACGTTCATTGTAACTGTGTCCTGGTTTCAGCTGGGATAGAGTTAATTGTCTTCCTAGTAGCTGGTAGAGTGCTATGTTTTTGAGTTTAGTATGAGAATAATGTTGATAACACACTGATGCTTTCATTTGTTGCTAAGTAGTGTTTATAAGTCAAGGTTCATCTTCTCATGCCCAGCCAGCAAGAAGGCTGGAGGGGCACAAGAAGTTGGCACAGGACACAGCCAGGGCACCTGACCCAAATTGGCCAACAGGGTATTCCATACCATGTGACATCATGTCTAGTATATAAAGTGGGAGGAGTGGGGGTGGGAGGATCACCGCTCAGGATTAACTGGGTGTCAATCGGCGGGTGATGAGCAATGGCATTGTGCGTCACTTGCATATTCCAATCCTTTTATTATTACTATTGTCATTTTATTAGTGTTATCATTATCATTATTGGTTTCTTCTTTTCTGTTCTATTAAACTGTTCTTAACTCAACCCATGAGTTTTACTTTTTTTTCCCATTCTCTTCCCCACCCCACAGGGTGGGGGGGAAGTGAGTGAGCAGCTGCATGGTAGTTAGTTGCTGGCTGGGGTTAAACCACAACTAACTGGTATGTTACTAATGAGGTGATTTACATAGTGGTATTCTCAGATACAGTCTTTTTTGTCTTGGAGGAAGGTGGCTTTTTGGATGACAGTAAGTTTAAGGATGGTTTTGACAGTGCTAGTACTTTGTCAGTGAGAGTTCTGAGGCTGGATACTACAAGACTCCTTCAGGGACCACTCTTTGGGGAGCACATAAAAAATATACAGGGAGTGGTCAAAAGCAGGATAAGCTTTTGAGATTCTTCTTGGAACTGATGAACCACTTCCGCTAACATGAATATGCTGAATCAACTTCAACCAGGATAGCTCAAAGGCATGTTATTTAAATATATAACTAGAAATGAATTGCCACCAGTCTAGAATTTATTCCTGACTGATTAATCACACTTCTGCTTAATCTTCTTTTTACATTTTTGGTTTGTGCTTCACTTGTCCTCTACTGTAGCTTAAAGAAAAAGTGATTTTACCAAGGAACTTTCTAGTTGGTTTTCATCTCAGGAAACAAAAATCCTATGCAACTCTCTAAGCTAATGCATGATCATGCAGACCACATCTGAAGGCCAAGTACTGCCAAGCTTAGAATATCCATTTCTGTGCCCTGACAATTGAAATCTTCCTTCTTCACAATGAACCTCATTTATTTCAGTATTGCACAAGGAAGCAAATTCCTATTGATGATAAGCATTAAACAGTAAGCTTTGAGTTTGCCTTAATATTCCCTCAATCCTTTCCTCTCTCTTCAGTTTACAGTTATGAGTCCTCCTCAGCAGCTGTTGGTATTTTCCTTTGCATATTTGCCTTGTTGGTTCAAAGTAATTTCATCATATTTTTTAAATTAAATGTATTTTTCATTTTAATTGGATGTAGATTCAGCATTTTTCTTCTTGTCTATAATGTCCATTTCTACTAATATATAAGCTTGCAAACTTTATCATCTTAAAACTGTATCTAAAAAAAATAAATAAAATGAGTACACAGTTTTACTTTTATTGCAATCAACCTGATGCATGATGTTGTCTTTCATCTGGGAAATGCTGAAAGACACTTATAAAAAACAATTAGCATGCATCTTGGGAAGGAATCTGAAGAATCAGAGTAAGATCTCAGTTAGAAGTTTGTCTGAGAGGTTACCAAGACCATCTGCAGCACTGTCACTGAACACAAGGCACAAGACCAGGAAATCCAGATATTTGCAAGATTAAATACTTAGGAACTCTGATAAAAAACTAATTATCTTCTGTCTTCATAAGCCATAGTCACAAAAGATGACATGTTGGGAACAGTTTCATATCCACAGATGCCCAGTGACAGGTAGTATTCTGATCTAAAATAGCTTTCCAATTATACCACATTTTTTGACAAATACTGTTTTCTGCTTTACAGAAGTTCAGACAAATGTTCGATGTTCCTGATGCTTCTGTAGTCTAAAACCAGTTGAACTTTGACCTCACCAGTAGAATATTAAGTATCACTGACACATAAATCAGTGTTCCCTTGAGATATTTTAAATATAAATTTGTCCTTTTTCTTGGAAATAAATGATATTCAGCCTGATTGCAGGTTTTATCACTTTTGTGCACTGTTACGAACTTTCTTTTCAAAATCCAAAATGATTTTACATTTATAATATAACTATCTTTTCTTTCTTTTTTCCCTATGCTGGTTTCTGTGCTGGTTCTTCTGTGACTATTTCAGAACTCTGCTTAAATCAGGAAATTTTAGATGATGGCTAAAATTCTTTCATCCTTTTTCTCCAGAGACCTGGAAAATGTAATGTAACTATGATGTAGAGATAGTCTATGAATGTTATTAAATGATCCCTGAAATCTCACAGGCCTTACTGCTTTACTGTTGAGCTTAGAGATTTTAGAGGAAAGGAAATGTCTTGCAGTCTCCACTGACTTCAAGGAGGATGTGGCCAAGCATTGTAAGGCATGCTAAAACTAATATATGAATGTAAATATCTGAAATCAGTCAGGCCTGAGTTATGGACCATTGTCTGCTATTAATACACATGGAATCCAATGATTATCAAATGGTTGCAGTTGACCTGTTTTGGAGCAAGATTCTAATGACTAATTAAAATATCCATGAAAAGTAAGTTAATTTTCCTGTTTAATTTTTTTTTTAATTCAATACAAACATTGAGTCTGGGAAAATCAAATAGTTCTGTCTTGCTAGTTTTCCTATTTCAGATTTTAAACTCAGGCAATTCATTTTTAGTGGAAGTAGTAAGAATAAGATAGAATAAGGTATCTTTTCTTATACATCCAAGTAATCATAAAGTTATTAAGACACAAAAATTTGGCGCAAATGTTGAAGTAGACAGTGTTGGAATGTTATACATGAGAAATGAAAGGTGTGCCCCAATTGCAGAATAGCATTTCAGATATGGAATCTGTCTGACAGCATTCTTAGGTTGGCTTGGCCATATCATAGAATCTCAAGGAAAATAATAATGCATAGAAAATAGTAGCTAATTACAGTTTTTGTTTATGAACTGATTCTATGAAACACGTTAGGTTGTATATCTTCTCTACAACTGCATTATGCTAATTAGCTAATAACACATCTTCCAAATGATTTTTAAATAGCTCTGTTTAGATTCTGACTCATACAAGTAGCAAGCTGTTACTTTTTTTTGCATGAGCTACAGTGACTGATTAAAAATTATGTGCATGACTCAAAAAGAAAAGTTCAGGGTTTATATAATCATAAAAAATGCTTAGGCAGTCCAGCTGAAATAAAAAATGCAAAAGGGTTGCCATTATTACAGGAGTGAACAAAATCAGATTTATATTCTTTCTGTTTAAGTATATGAAAACAGGTCCTACAGTTTTAACTTGATGCATACTAGAGAAAATTAGTACACACTCTAAAATACATATTATTGTTTTATAGTTAGTATAATCTATAAAAAGGCAAAAAATAAAGACACATTTCTGTAACTGTTTTAAGCCAGAATTTTCACTTGGAATTTTCTGGTTTACTCCCCACCATGAATCGGTTACCCAAGAACTGTGAATGTGTTCAGATTGCCAGTGTAAGACTACAAAAAAAACTTATGAAGTAGAGACGAAAGCAAAACATCTTGAAAAAAAGAAGTATGACATGTCATAGAGCTTTAGCCACTTGAAACAGTTTGTTAGAAAAATAGCCCAGTTGTTTGAATCACTTAAGGAGATATCAGAAGCAAATCAATAAAGAACTTTGTATATTATTTTTTTATTTAAAAGCATTCTTGTCACTATAAGTTATAAAATGAAAAAGAGAAAGAAATCCCTGCAGATTCAGCTTTTTCTAAACATTGCCCAAGAATATAAGACGTAGTAGGAGTAGAGATCTGAAAGAACTCAAAGTACTCAAAGAAATAGAAATAATGCCAATATCTTATGCATTATAATTGGTGCTTTAAATAATCAGTATTGAATTCCAGTCATTAATACTGATTTCCCTTTTAGTATGACAGTGTGCTTATAAACATGTTTCTCAAAATCAACCTACACAGAAATTGGAATATTCTAACCTATAATGATCACATTATATCCTCATTTTGCAAATTTGTTTACTGAAGGATAAGTAAAGGGATCAAAAGTGCTTGCACAGTTAACAAGAAGGTTCACTTTCATTTTCTTCAGTCATCTAGGAGTGTTGTGAATCAATACTGTTTTGGTAATCCTTCTGAGATCATAATTTTCATGTTTTACAGCATTTTGACTCCAAGGTAGTACCCACATCAGAAAAAATCAATATTTCTTCTTCTAAATAAACCTACATTTATAGATATTGCTGAGAAATTTCTGATTAAGAATTCTAATTTACCAATCCTAAGCATTTACATGATTTTATGGGCACATATGCAGCACTAATTATGCTACCCTTGTCTGCACAGAATTTTCCTTTAGAGCAGACTTGGCTGACAAACTCTTTCTGAATCTCATATGCTGGGTTAAGTTCAGAAATTCTATTGATCACTGGTTTACTCTTACTATCTTGATTGAGCAAATACAGGCAATGAACAGTTTTGATGCAATACTGTAGTATTACTTAGTAGAATGATCTCATCCTCATTCTGTGTTTTCTTCCTGTCTGCATGGAAAGGGCAAGACAGAAAAAGATAATGATAAATTACCCCTTCTATGAAGTGTCCTTCTAAACCTCTTGAAAGTGCTTCATTTTTTTTCCTTTTTCAAGAACTATTAAAAGTATTCTAAAACTGCAAGCAAAATTTCCATCAAAGAACTGGCCATTTCATGGCTTTCTATTTCTGTAGTCTACATCATATTTTAAATTCCAAGACAGTAGGAAATGTCTGGATAAGCTTTTAGTGAAAGTTAAAATATATATAATTTTTTTTTAATCTGTACTTCGATACCCAATATTGAATTAAGTTTTTTCATGGTGAGCACACTAATGATGAAACTTCAGTTGACATTTAAAAATTAATTTAAATAGTCTGCTAATGCCCCTTTCCTCCATACATTTTAATTAATGACAGGTCCATAGAAAATATGGAGAGCTAAGTGTCAGTGCCAGAATCCTAATGTCCTTCTTCCCACACAAGCAAATCGCTGGGCCAGAGAACCACATTCCTATTTCCATGCTCTTCTAGATCCATTGAATGTTGTATTCTTTCCTGTATGGCAGCACAACTTTAGGAAAGTTGGAACATATGCCCTAATAAATCTGATCAAAAGCTAAGCTATCTGTTGCAGAGCTTTTAACATTGGTGTACTTTCATATTTAGGAGCCAGTGGTACACTGTTTCCACATTAGATGTACAACTTCAGTTCATGTTCTGATATTCTGCTCTAGGTAGACAAATCTGCTCTGAGCATCTTAGCAGAACTTGTGGAAGCATATTTCTGGGGGAGTGCCAAAGATTTTCTGGCAGCTCAAGGAAATTATGGATAGATAGAGGAACTTACCATAATTCTTTGGAAAACTTCTAAGAAGTGAACAGATACTGACAACACATGCTAGACCTTTTCTCAAGAAGGAAACTAGATAAATGCTCTGATGTGAGCTCTTCCTCCAAACTCAGAGTCTGAAAAGCAGCAGTAACAACACAACTGCAGTATGTCAGCAGAGGCAATCCTGGCAATGAGTATGAGGCAGAGACGAAAGCTGTAGCTGATAGGAGCTATTGCCATAGCAGTTCCCCATCTGTGGTAGGCGCTATGCAGTACTTGACAATGATGTCACCTAAATGGAACATCTTTTTTAGACCTAAACATTGGTCACAGACTGGTGGATCAGAGTCAGATTTTCATTCTAGCATGTGTCTATCCTAGATACATACATTCAAACCGAAGGAAAAAAAGCTTGAATACCTTTTGGCTTAGTGACCTATAACACTTCAGTGTATTGTAACCACAGCAGTAATACTGTTGCCTGCAAGTGTGACTGTCTAGCTATAAAAGATAGGTATTTCTGAAAATGTGAGAGCTATTGTTGATCATTCTGACATGCTTCACCTCCAATAAGACTAAGGGAGCTTCTGCGTTCCTGAATGTGTAATAGCAGGAAGGGGTAGTAGTTGGTATTTACAGGTCTTTCTTTTGTCTAAGTCTGGCAAACTTCTAGTCTGCATTTATCTTCTTTCCAGGCAAAGGGTGTAATGCCAGAACTTTAAAGGCCACACACAACAGGAATTATTTTCTCAGTTTACTAATGCTCCAGTTCCCATGGGACTGCTGCTTACAATATTTCTCTACTTTGATTGTCAGTTAGGCACTGTGGTCAAGTTACTAGCCCTATGGCTTATATAATAGCGGTCTATTGTAAACTAGGTACACTGTTGAAGCATTTTGTGATCTCCTAAGAGAAAAATAATAGTCAGGATCTAAGTAACAATTGCTTGTGTCTTGATAATTCTTGTTGTTCAAAGGTTTCATTATCTCCTTTCTGATAATGAATGTAAGCTTCATTGTTATCTTCTGAAGTTTGAATTAATTCCTTTTTTTGTCACTTTGCTTTTGCACATTTTACCAGTGACCATATGTGAGTAAGTTATTCTGTTGCAATGAATCCTTTTCTGTGGCTTCGATATTTTTGATTGTCAATGCAAAATAGACAGAAGAAAACAGACAGATTGCAGAAATAGGATTTTAGATGTCAGTGTAATTACTTAACCTCAAATCTGTAAATATCACATCATTTTCCATATATGTTCCATAATCACTTCCTTGTTCTCTCTAGTACTATACTGAACTTTGGGTATTTACTACTGAAACAAGAAGAATCATTTTTGCTTTTCATACACTTTTGTAACAGAAAAGATCCACCTAAGGAGATCTCCAGAACTCTAGATTCCACTGAGCTTCAGCTACCCTGTATAAGAATATTTTGCAGTCCATCTGTGAGAATAAATTATTAATATTTTAAGTAAAATAAACATTTCTCCAAAATTATGAAATTACACATACAAACCAACACAGGTGAAATAATGTAAACACATGCTGCAACATCTCAGTCAATAGCTGAGAATTTGCAAAGTCAATAATGATGTGGACCTGCAGCATGAGCACTCTCTAGTGCAGTTTAAAGAGCGACAGACTGACCCATCCCTTCAAAGAACATGGCTGCCACTAACATCCCCGACTCATGCATGTCTACACTCCCTGAGATAAATCAGTGTTGGTTATATAGGGTATCTTCCTCAGCATTTCATGAGGATGTTTTCTCTGCTTCATTCACCAGTTTAGAACAATCATATGCCTGCATAGCTGGTGCTTCTATGAAAAAGGTTGCTCAGAGATACTGTAGTATGTGCCAGTGAACCTGTTGGGCTCATACATGTTTCTCTTCCGCATCTTCACACAGTTCTTCTGGTCATGAGGCTCCTAGACTGATGGCAACTACAGTGGCTGCTGCCCAGCCTCTAGAGATTTCCATTTCTGCTAAAGATAACAAGGAATGGTAAGCAGAGGGCATATGTTCCATACATTCATTGACTCACAGAGTTTTCCCCAAATGATAAGTGATTCTGTCTCTTTTGGAGATAGTATTCCTCTCCCAGAAAACAGCTGTAGACATCCCACCTATCTAGACAATGATGGTCCCCAAGGTTAGAAGTTTTGTTTTATTTTCAGGAAGTCTGTGATGTGAAGCTTCCACACATCAGAGCAATAGTATCAGAGGTGTCAGCTGAAGACTTCTCCAGCCAGGCAGTCTTCTAGACAGCAATGTCACAACCACCTTAGAATTAGCTCCAGAAGAGATGGCATCTGCTTGTTTCTTGCTGATATTCCTCACTGATAGCAAATGCTGATAGCCTTTTTTTTTTTTTTGTGCAAAACAGGGACTTCTCTACTCTGGATCTCATGGAGAACTTCCTTCTTCTGTTTATGACAAACTTTACTAAACACTAGGGAGCTTGAAAACTTGATCTTGGAACAATGGATAACTAGACCTACTCACATTTTAAGATCTAGCAAGACTAAAGGAATCCCAACTATTTGCTTCTTACAGTCTAAAAAGTACCCTGTAGTGAAAATCATAGTGTATTGTTTAGAATATCATGTTCATGAAACTTACAGCTCTTAAGAGTGAACAAAAATTTGTATAACAAGTTAGGGATAGATAGTGTTTGCATAGATTTCTCTATCATTAAGTAGATGGCTGTGAATACTTCATTCTGTTTTGAAGGAACTGTATAGAGCTGTGTTTCCAATAACAAAGTCAGTTTTTTAACACTTTTAATGTCATAAAAGAAATTGCCTCAGTAAAACATGGACAGGAGACACTGTGATCCAGAAGAGGTTTCATCAGAGCACTAAGAACTTTCCATATTCATTTTAAAATAAAATATGTACTTATTTCAACTGCACTGTTTCACAGCAGTGATAGTGTTGCCTACTATGTAACTTAAATATTAAACATGTTTTATGCTCTAAAAATAACAAAAATTAGTTTTAAACCAATATTTTTAAACTTTCCAAAATAAAAATTTCTATAGTGAGAATTAGCTACTTCTTTCCTAGCCAGTTTTTGGTCCTGCTCAATTGGTTAATTTTTTCCCTTCCCATCTCCCAGGTTTAATATTTTTGCCCTTTCAGTTCCAGTCTGCATTAAAAATTTCTATTTTCAGTCTCTGTGTACTGAACTTGAAAATATGTTTTTTCTTTTTTTTTTTTTCCTGGGAATTTGGCTAGCAGATGGAATTTTATTACATTTCCCAAATAATAGCTTTTACCTGATGTCAATAAGAAATTATATGCCATTATCAGCCACTGTAAAATGAGCAAGTGGAATTATTCTTCTAAGCAGTTGTCCTTACCGGTAATATAAATTGCAATTATTGGTTAAATGAATTTTCCCAATTTCAGCTGATCACAGTAAACATCTTTGTTTTAAACTCACATTGGTGGTTAATTTTCATCAGTATATCAGTGTTAATTGAGCCAAAAATACATCTTTCAACTGGATATCAAAAGATAATCACCATTAGGGTGTCTGAAAACATGAAATATTGAAAACTAAGTAATTCTGTATGTCAGGAGCTGTGATTATTATATGAGAACCATACTGTTAGGGTGTCCTTTTTAAAAAACATGACATACCAAATTGCTGAAAACTGGTGTTTACCACTGTAGCATTTCATTCTTACTTGTCATGTTAAATCTTGTCACTTTTTGTTATGTTGTTTCTCATCATATTGCAGTTGGATGTGACACATTCACTTACATGACATGACTCATTGCAACCTGAGAAATCATAGACTGGTTGGAAAAAAAAGTTACTATAGAGGAAGAAGGTTTTCAGAAACCTTTGTGGAATATGTTAGTGACATTGCTTTTTTTCTCTCATAAATGAGTAATCTTTGACACACCTTGTACTTCATTCTGATCCCCTACTCTTATCTATTTATTGTGAGAAGTTATTTGTGGTTTGCACCTTTAAAAAAATCTACACAGAGGTTGTATATAGTTATACCTTACAAATTTAAAATACATATAAAATTAACATTATCTTTTGACTTTATGGCCACAATATCATGTTATCCCAGTACCTTTCTGTCATGGATCTAGGTTGGCCTAGTTTTGCAGAATGTGATCTTAGATTCTTAGGAGCGCAAGTTAGGTATACTTGTGTTATTGCTAGCAAATTTTTGTTGAAGCTGTTTCTGGAGTAAATTGTATGTACACTCAGAGAACCTGATAGGCGGACTGTAGCAATTAAGCTGACAGATCACAGAGTTAAAGAATCAGAATGGTTGAGGTTGGAAGAGACCTCTGGAGGTCATCTGGTCTAACTGCCCTGCTCAAGCAGGGCCATCTAGAGCAGGTTGCCCAGGACCATGTCCAAACAGCTTTTGAGTATCTCTGGGGATGGAGATGCCACAATGTCTAGGGACAACCTGTGCCAGTGCTCAGTCACCCTCACAATAAAAGAAGTGTTTTGTTGTGTTCATATGGAACCTCCTGTGTTTCAGTTTGTGCCCATTATCCTGTCACCAGGCACCACTGAAAAGAGCCTGGATCTGTCTTCTTTACACCCTCCCCTCAGGTATTCATATACATTGATTAGATCCACCCAAGCTTCTCCGGGCTAAACTGTCCCAGCTCTCTCAGCCTCTCCCCATAGGAGATATGCTCCAGTCCCTTAACCATCTTAGTGGCCCTTCACTGGACTCTCTTCAGTAGCTCCATGTCTCTCTTGTATTGGGGAGCCCAGAACTGGACACAGTACTCCAGAGGAGGCTTCAACTGTGTTGAATAAAGGAGAAGGATCACCTCCCTCGACCTGCTGGCAACACTCCTCCTCATGCAGTTCAGGATACCATTAACCATCTTTGCCTCAAGGGCACATTGATGGTTCATGTTCAACTTGATGTCCACTGGGAGCCCCAATTCCTTTTCTGCAAAGCTGTTTCCCAGTTGAGTGGGCCCCAGCATAATACTGGTGCATGGGATTGTTCCTCCCCAGGTGCAGGACTTTGCACTTCCCTTTGTTGAACCGGACAACGTCAGTGAGTTCCTGTCAGTCCATTTCTTCAGCCTGTCGAGGTCGCTCTGAATGGCAGCATGACCCTCTGGTGTAATGACCACTCCTCCCAGTTTTGTGTCATCAGCAAACTTGCTGAGGGTACACTCTGCCCCATCATCCAGCTCATTAATGAAGACGTTGAAAAGAATCAGACCTAGTATTGACCCCTGAAGTACATCACGAGTTACTGGCCTCCAACTAGAGTTTGTGCCTCTGACTGCCACTCTCTGGGCCCATCTGTTTAGGCAGTTTTCAGTCCACCTGACTGCCTGCTCATCCAGCACATATTTCATCAGCTTCTTTATGAGGATCTTATGGGAGACAGTGTTGAAAGCCTTACTGAAATCCATGTAGAACAATATCCATTGCTCTCACCTTATCTACCAAGCTAGTCATATGTAACTTCTTGAGTGCATGGAACTTGCAAGTTGCAAAAAAATAAAAGCGATATGACTTACACCATTTCTTTCTCATCAGTAAGGGCCTACATAAGTTCACTGGAGCTTCTTCTGTGAAGCAAGCTGTATAATAACTTTTCCTCTGATCCAAGCTAGTCGTGTAGAAAGCATCACTTATTTCAAAATTTTAAGGTCTGTGGTCCAAATCAGAACTTTTGAGGTTTTAATGTTACCACTGTAATATTGGCAGATAAGTCACAGCATGGCTATGTTGAGCCCATGGAAGTATGCACGCTAGCACCTGAATCTTTTTATGAATGTCAGAAGAGCTCCCTACTTTTTTCATGAATCCCCTGATGCAGCACTCAAAATATAGCCTTAAAAATCTGAACTAGAACTAAAACACTGAAAGTTTCTGCTAAAATTATTAAATGCATTTACTTGCATTTCATTTGCCAAGAATAATGTAGAGAAATTATTTTTCTGGTTTCCATGGGAACACTCTTGTAAATGTATAGAGATTCAAAATGTAAAGAGGCTGGTGAAAAACTTGTGAAAATAAAGTGAGTTTGCAGTTTTTCTTCCTTGATAAATGTATGGAGAATGAAAACCTTTGACAAGAAAAGAGTGAGAGCATATGATTTTCTAGACATATGGGAAACGTGTGCAAACTCAAGAGGCATGAATTATTCCTCTTGAGCAAAAAAAGGCTTAGCAGATGTTAGTGTGCAAGAACCGTGTAAATATTGTGGGGGCTTAAAGAAGGGTAAGTTTAAAAATTCATCAATAGGAATAAAGACACATGAAACTGCAAACTAAATGTTTTTATAAAATTCACAGGTAGTAAGTATTTAACTAGTTACTTTTCTCTGTTTTGTTTGAGCATGTGCCAGTAATTTCCCATGAAAGGTACTGGTCAGCAGGAATATGGGGTATACTCTAGAAAGTGTTGTCATTCTTGATCATTACAATTTATAAAGATTTTACTGTTTTAAGTACGTTAATCTGAGGATCAGACCCAGCTGTTCAGGGGACAGGGCAGGCTGTCAGCTGTAATTGCATCACATGACCAGAAGCACATATGCCCCATTGAGCACTGTTGGTGGAGAGATGGAAAATTAACCCTTCCAGCACATTCTTACCTGCCATCCATGAAACTTGACTAAAATTTGTCTAAGAAGTAGTGAAGTAACTAGGAAGCATTTTGCTCAAAAGGCATGATATATACATTATAAATTAGACTATACAGGAGGGAGTAAAGATTGGTGTTAATCTAAATGAAGATAAAACCCAAATATTATTAAGTAATGCCAATACAGTATAACTCAAAAATATAAGGTCTCTGTCAATTAAATGAATATGGGAATGCACTACATGCATTCATTAACAGAGTAAGAATGAGAAAAAGTAAATTAACTGTCAGTTTTCAGGCTTCCAGTAAACAACACTTCTCACAAGCAGATATTATAGACAGCCACTACATTGCCCTTAAAAGTGAAATATATTTTACACATATAAATAATAGCATTCTGCTAAATGTAATATGAAAATTCAACCTGGTATATCAGCATTAGATTGAGTGCTGTGCACAAAACTGACATGACTATAAAGACTCCCTAAGGTTAAATTGGGCTCCTGCACTGAAATTCTAATTAGAAATATGAGTGTTCCAACTCTGTGTAAGTGCATGTGTGTTTAATTATTTTCCCTTTTTACCTTACATCTTTCATTATTCCGTGGTCCTTTTCTTCCTCCTTTCTTGCTGTTTTCAAGCAACCCAATCTCCTCACTTAATCTAAGTGTAGGACCTTCCTTTAAGTTGGCATTAATTGACAAGCAGTGTTTAATTATTATTTTTCATCTCTGAAGAGACCTGATATTAACTCACCAAGGGCCCTAGACAGCATCTCAGCCCTTTGACTCATGTGGCACAGCTCTGCCATCTTCTGACATATCTATTCTCTTGTCAGCAAGACAGTCATTTTCCTTAGTGTAATACGAACAATATTTTGTCTATACTTTGTCTTTAGGAACTTCCTACCTATTTAATAGCACACACAACATTTTTAATGGAGGATAGAGTTACTCTGTACCTGAGCGATGTGTTTAAACTGGGTAGGACGGCTGGTTTCTTTATCACACTAAATGACACTTAAGAAACCTTAGTTTCACAAATATGAGTACAATACCTAACCTATCACAAAATATTCTGTTTAGCGTTGTTTTCTAAAAGAGTATATTCATTTCTTAAATTATTAATGTCTAATATTAATTTGTTTCATTTTATTAAAGAAATAATCTGATTTTGTGTGGAGTGATTCCAGTGTAAATTCACTATCTGTAATAAAATATTTTCTGTTCTAAAAGATGTGAATTGTGGTGGAGAAGATGCAGTGTATAAATTTGATTTTGATAAATCAAAATTCCTTATGAGAACTGCTTATAATTTACAATTTTCCTCTCATAGAATCAAATCTTATTAATTTTAAATCAGGAATCTCCCCAATATTCTTAACAAAATTCTAGCACACACACAAAAAAAGTTTTCAAATATTTCTCAACAGGTACAGATTTATTAGTGAAAATTGAATGATCAGTGTGAGTCATCTGGGCTCAGAATGAAATATTAAGAACTAGATTAGTTTTTTGATTGGTCTTGAGATTCATGTTCATCTATATTGAAAATACATTGAAGTGCAAAAATATTGAAGTGGAACAGAAAAAAACATGTACATGGGTCCTGGAGTAACTAGTTTCCTTTCTTGGGCAAAACTAAATTCTAAGGTCTAAAAACTCCATTTAATTGCTGAATTGTACTTTGTCGAACCTTTGCTTTCTGTAGCATTGATGCACCCTAAGCTTATTCAAAACTTTTTTCTACCTATAAGTTATTTTTTTAGAGCTACCATTTCTTAGGACAGTCCGCCAAATAGAACACATGCACAGCCTTTCTCTATAGCTCTGTTTCTTGTCAGCCCCAATAAAAAAGGAAAAATGCAAGACAGCCTCACCAGCCGCAGAAAAGTCATAACCCCAGCTATCCTTTGGTAAAAGGTCCCCCACTGCTTGTTCTTAACTTATTCCTGGTCTGTTCTGTAAGGGGAACCATGACACGGGTACATAAGAATTCAAAAATATTCAGCAAACCTGTTTAAAAATATATAAATACTAGACAATGCCATAATCAATGCATACTCTATTCTTAAACATTGTTAGAAGGTAACATTAAGCTCCCTAAAACCACAATTAATCTCTGTAAAATATTTAGCTTGCGGAGTCTAATTAATACAGCATAGGACCCAACTAAACACTGTCCTGAAAAAGTCCACAGGTATTTCACCTCAAAAGCTGCAGATGGAATACCAAACAGAAATTTCCTTAGGCCTAGGTATGTGGAAGCTGGGTACTCCATAATGGCTGGAAGTACATCCAGAAGTGTCCTTCACAAATATCACTTCTGTTTAAAATGTTGTGGTGCATGAGTTTGATTTATATCAGTTTGTCTGAACATATGCAGCAGATCTATCCCCTCTTTTTTTTTATTTTCCAATTATGACCATGAACTCCATATTCAGTGGTCTTACATGCACGTTTATTGCTGAAATCAGGAATTTGCTTAGGTTTGGGTAACCCGCATGCAAGTTCTCTGTGATATATGTGATTATTTTTCAAAGATATAGAGCAGACTGGTGGCTGATAATAATTCTTAGAACTTGACCCTGGCTACATTACCATTTATTTTTAGAATCTGTGACCTTTTGGAATAATATTTTTATAAGTGCAATAAGATCCTCTAGTGTGTGAATTAATGTACTGATGGAGCAGAGTTGATTGCACTCAGCCTTTAGCTTCATTCGCAGCAACACATTAGTTGTGAATTAGTGTGCAATAATTCATACCCTGTTGTGTCTTAGGTCTAAATATAACATTTGTTCACGTTTAGAAAAATAACATAATGGGACTAATATTTTCAAATCAAGAAGCCCCCCTTAGTATTTTCATTTCAAATATGTTGTTCTAGCTGCCATATGTTACAATAATAACAGTTTATTAAATAGTGACATAGACTTCAGCCTAGCTTCTATACACATACACATTCCTTCTGTACAGATACTTTCTAAACCAAAGATGCTGGGATCCAGTGACATGAAGGGGCATCCAAGAGTCTCTGGATTGAAACAGTCATACTGTATAGGTCAGGCTACCTTTTATGCATTATTTTTGCTTTAATTATGATTCAAGGGACACTTCATAAAAATAAACCAAAATGTCCTGCTTTCAGCTGGGATAGAGTTAACTGTCTTCCTAGTAGCTGGTACGGTGCTATGTTTTGAGTTCAGTATGTGAAGAATGTTGATAACACTGATGTTTTCAGTTGTTGCTCAGTAGTGTTTAGACTATCATCAAGGATTTTTCAGCTTCTCATGCCCAGCCAGCGAGAAAGCTGGAGGGGCACAAGAAGCTGGCACAGGACACAGCCAGGGCAGCTGACCCAAACTGGCCAACGGGGTATTCCATACCATGGGACGTCCCATCTAGTATAGGAACTGGGGGGAGTGGGGGCGGGGGATCGCCGCTCGGGGACTAGCTGGGTGTCGATCGGTGGGTGGTGAGCAATTATTATGCTGTTGTCATTTTATTAGTGTTATCATTATCATTATTAGTTTCTTCTTTTCTGTTCTATTAAACCATTCTTATCTCAACCCACGAGTTTTAATTCTTTTCCCAATTTTCTCCCCCATCCCACTGGGGGGGCGGCGGGGGGAGGGAGTGGCTGCGTGGTGCTTAGTTGCTGGCTGGGGTTAAACCACGACACAAAATTATTTGGAAAAAATATCTGCATTATTTTTTCAGACAGAGAACACTATGAACAGGCAGGCTAAATATTAGTCACAAGGATCTTTAGACATCTAAACCTAACATTTACGTTTCTAGAATTCTCACGTAATCCTCAAAGTCTTCGTCATTAAAGTCCCCTAGACAAGCAAGCATGGCAAAAAGACACTCAGAGAGGATTTTCTCACAGGTCTGGCTAAAATTCAGGAGACAGGTGAAGTTTCTCATGTCATTGTGGTACTAGCTTCTCTCCTAATGAAGATTTCATCACTCACATGGAATTAATTAGAAATGGCAACACTGAACTGTGCAGAGTGTCATGGTGCCTAAGGCTGGACCAAAGGCCTCTATTGAATTTAGGTCTGACACATAGGCAGTCATTAGTACTGTAGAAAATTGAATCCTGGTGTCTCAGAGACTGACAGCTGCCCTGTCCATTGGACTCTTTGGTATGGTTTTTTTTAGTAAACTACAGTTCTGTTGAGACTGAAAAATTTAAGAAAATAGGAGCAGCTAAAGAACATATGTAGACAATAAAGAAAAGTCAGGAAATCAAAGAGTTCATGCACAGCATCTGGAAAATGGTTCAAAATCAAGACTAGCAGTGATCAAGTGAAATGAACTATCTAATTTGGTTTCTAAAGCTATCCAGCAAGTAGGTTTAGCAAACAGGAGCTCACATGGTAAGTAGTACAGTAACTCTGATGATTCAGTGAAAGCATTTCCTAAAGTTTCTTCTACTCAACATGTCAGTACAAGGTCCTTTTGGAAATGTTCTAAAATGAGAAGTAATATTAGACCATTCTATTTGTAGCACCTGTTCAGTTCCAGTTCTAAGAATGTTCTTGCATCTGCGCTGAGCAACAGAACAGATGTAACAGACTAATCTGCCCTTACAGAAAAAGCTATGTAGGTACTTAATCCAAAATTCTGTGATGCCTCTTTTCAGTGTTTGTTCGTATGAATTTTCTCTTTCACATGTTTCATAACTATGTGGTCTGAATGACTGTCACAGTTCATTTTTTCTGCAGATTACTCTCTATAAGATGAGCAAAACTGGCTCAATAGCAAAACACAGTTGCCCTTGCTCTGGTAGTAGAAGCAAGTATTGTGGATTGGGCTGCACTACAAGAGAGCCATAGACTTTCTACACATGAATACACAAAAAAGTGGAAGTACTGCTATCATATAGGTGACCATAATTTGTGCTAGTTTCAGCTAATCAGCATAGGGAAGGAAGGAAAAAGAGGGTATTGCAGTATGCACTGTAGATTTCTAGAGAGTTGTTTTCTGGTAGCAAGATTGTGCTGATGGCTTCCCTGGTGTACCTGGTGTTCACTACTGGTTTTATCCATCCTATCTAGGTTAAAGTGAATGTAGTTGGGCCCATCTGTTCAACCTTACTACTGCATTTTGTTCTGTAACTACTCTCACCAAAGTAGGGTTTGGTGCTCTAATAAAGTGACTGATCACAGTGTGTATCGCAACGAATTTCACTGATGCTAGTTTAATTCATGGTATAGAAACAAGAACATTTGTTAGAATTCTGAACTCTGTGTTTCTCTTCTCTTGCCTCCCCTTCCCTTTGGTTTTTGTTTTCTCCTTTCCTTTCTCCCTTCTCCTTTACTCTTCCTTTTCTCCCTTCCACTTCCCCCTTCCCATTCCCTTCCCCTGTCAGTTTTTCCCTTAGAAGTACTATCCAAAGAAGAATCTGAACTATGCATCTTGCTTTATTTCTATGAATATCTGCTGAACTGACTCTTGTCATAGCTCAAGGTAGAATTTATTAACACTGACTTTAAAGAATACAAAGAGTTTTTGCAAATATATCACAGAGAAAGATGAATTGGGATATAAATCTATTACTAAATTAGGATGGGCTTGAAAATTTTCATGCTTTTAAGTGCTCTGCTGGATTTGATTGCAAGATCTGTGACACCTAGAAGACTCACCAAGTCATTAAGATGCTGATGAAGTGCAAGCTGTAAGAAAACTGGGCTGGCTAGACAAACGTGGAGGTACTAAGTAGCTAAGTGAATTTAGTTGCTCAGTTATTTTTCACAAGTCCTGATGGCTTCATGATTTATACTCTTTCAGAGAAGTGACTAGAGTACATAGTAAGTTTGCAGATGACACCAGGTTGGGAGGCAGGTTTGATCTGCTTGAGGGTAGGGAGGCTCTACAGAGAGGGATCTGGACAGGCTGGATCGATGGGCTGAGGCCAGTTGTATGAGGTTCAACAAGGCCAAGTGCCGGGTCCTGCACTTGGGTCACAGCAACCCCATGCAGCGCTACAGGTTTGGGGAAAAGCGGCTGGAAAACTGCCCAGCAGAAAAAGACCTGAGGGTGTTAGTTGACAGCCAGCTGAATATGAGCTGGCAGTGTGCCCAGGTGGTCAAGAAGGCCAATGGCATCCTGGCTTGTATCAGAAATAGTGTGGCCAGCAGGACTAGGGAAGTAATTGTCCACCTGTACTTGGCACTGGTGAGGCCGCACCTTGAGTACTGTGTTGAGTTTTGGGCCCCTCACTACAGGAAAGACATTGAGGTGCTGGAGTGTGTCCAGAGAAGGGCAACAAAGCTGTTGAAGGGCCTGGAGCACAAGACTTATGAGGAGTGGCTGAGGGAACTGGGGTTGTTTAGTCTGGAGAAGAGGAGGCTGAGGGGAGACCTTATCTCTCTCTACAACTACCTGAAAGGAGGTTGTAGTGAGGTGGGTACTGGTCTCTTCTATCAAGTAACCAGTGATAGGACGAGAGGAAATGGCCTCAAGTTGCACCAGGGGAGGTTTGCATTGAATATTAGAAAAAGTTTCTTTACTGAAAGGGTTGTCAGGCATTGGAACAGGCTGCCCAGGGAAGTGGTTGAGTCACCATCCCTGGAGGTGTTCAAAAGATGCGTAGACAAGTCACTTCAGGACATGGTTTAGTGGGCATGGTGGTGTTGGGTTGATGGTTGGACTCGATGATCTTAAAGCTCTTTTCCAACCTTAAACAATTCTATAGTACCAGAGCTGATTGAAAAAAAAAATCTTCAGAATACATGAAAAAGAATATAGCTTTTGACCTCTGTTAACCCCCTTTGCTACTTCCTACTTTAGAGTGGTTTTGCTGCAAACACATTAATCCTGGCACTTATTGCCCAGAAATCTAATATCATGTTAATCTATAAGAAAAATCAAATATTTTGAGAAAAATCATTCAACTGCTAATTGAATTATGAGTAATAAAAAGAATTAATTTTCTCAAAGAAAATTATTTCAAATTTGATTGCTTTTTTAGTCAAATAACAAACCCAATAGATTAAGATATTGCAGTTGACTCTATATGTTACAACTGTCATTGAACCATTTATTAGATACTCACAAAATTTTGCATGAAACATTATTAGGTAAATAATGATCCTTGTCAGAGAGTGTTCTGAAACCAAAACACGTGAAAAGAAATTGGGTTTAGGTCTCATATTACCTAGTAATGCTCCTGAAGGAAGGATTTGCAGCATGTCATTGTATGTACAGATGATGTTAGGACTCCCAAGAGCATGGAATTGTTATAAATGTAATAGGAAACAAAAAAACAAAAGAAAACAACAAAAAAAGAACAATCTAGTACGTATAAAGCAATTTATTCATCTGGAGAGATTACTTCAAAAAATATTGAATGTAAAGATCAAACGGTTTTAACAGAAAGCCTAGTGTGAATTTTCAGTCAATACTATTTTATCTGCTGCATGCAAAACCTAGGAGGCAATAGCACTAATTAAGAAGCTACATTCAGTAATGACACGAGGCAGATTATAGAGTACATTCTGTGCAGGTATCAATTCTATATTTAGAGCAGAGGTAGTTGGGTGATAGGTGCACTCTAAATGCTAATAAGAAAGGAAAGACTAGATAAGAGGAACAGACCTATTTAATTGATTGCCATTATGGCAGATAACAGAAGGGTATTCATCTAATGGTTTTTCCCATATAACTCATATTATTCATGGAAATGCTGTTGACACGTGAACTGAGAAACTGAGTATTGTTTTCCTCATCAGACAATATGCTAAGTGCACAACCTTCCTTGCGTTATACAACAGGAAGAGACCCACCCCAATTATCTTCAGGCCAGTTACACCATCCAAAAGTAGTGCATGGCTTTTCTCTGTTTTGCAGTATCTGGTGGGGAGGGTTCAAAATTCAATGAGAAGCTGTAGTAAAGCAGTGAGAGATGGGCTAAGAGAGGGCTGGAATAAGATTAACTGTTTTCAGACTGATTTGTGAACTCCTATGCGTATAAATAATAATAATAACATTCAGGCTTTGAAGAATGAGGAAGGATCGCTACTATATGGCGTTGGAGGGAAAACAGAAGAATGGAGTTTACAGGAGCAAGTTAAGTAGGAATACTCATGCTTTATTACCCTTGAATTTTAAAACCAGTTCAACTGTTCTAGTAACTTCAGGTTCAGAGTATTTGCTTTAATACTTTGTCTTGACTTTGTCTTTGAAGTCTACATCTTCTAAGGAAGTTGGCAGGCTAATATATCTTAACGAGTTTCCTTTACTACTGTTCAAAAAGCTCTTTAAAATAGTTTTTGCTTGGCTCCTAGATAATCTGCTGCTGCTATGTTTGTTGCTCTGCAAGCAGTAGGCCCACAGCGAGCTACCCTCAGGATCAGCATTATTCAAAAAATGTGTGCACATCCACAGTAGGCAGTGTTGTGAGGAAACAAAGAGGGAAGTTGTGATCTCCCTGAGATAATTGAAGGAGTCTGTGATTAGAACTGAGATGCAATTCCTTGCTCCAAAGCCTATATCCAGACCATGAGACCATTTCTTTTACATCTTTCTCTTTAACCTGTCAAACTGAGATACTTCTCATGGTAGTTGTTTTGATATTAAACTGACACATTCAGATATCACTTTCTATGTGTGAATTCTTACTCAGTGTTTTGTGGTAATAGTGACAACATCAATATTTAAAAATAAACAACTTGTTTAGGTTTATGTTTGTTAAATAAAGGCTTGTCCTAAAAAAAGCAACTCTTAAAATTCATTAAATTCCATGAATGAATGTCTCATTAAGTACAAAATGTCATTTAAATTGGAAAATGATTACCTCCCACATTGTTACAGCTACTGCTACAAACCAAACGATTTCAACAAATCTTTTCTGACTGTTTTCATCCTGCAAAAATATCTGTTTTTCTCTCACTGCATTGCTTATCACTGACAATTTCTTGCCCCATTCTAGCATGCATTGTGGCAGCCGAGGAATATTTAAGGTTGGAATACAGCCTTGAGCTTAATTTTGAAGTGGGCCTTTTTATGTGAGAGATGTTTAAAAAAAAAAAAGCAAGCTAAATTTTAACTCCCCACTGTACTGAGTCTGGTTGGGACAGAGTTATCTTCTTCATAGCAGCCCTTTTGGTGCTGTGTTTTGGATTTGTGGCTAAAACAATATTCATAGCACACCAATGTTTTGGCTATTGCTGAACAGTGCAGCAATCTGCTTCCCTCAGTGAGTAGGATGACGGTGGACAAGAAGTTGGGAGGAGAAACAGCTGGGACAGCTGACCCAAATTGGCCAAAGGGATATGTTCCATACCATATAACTTCATGATCAGCAGTAAAAACTAGAGGTAGAGGAAGAAGGAGAGGCATTTTGTCTTCCAAGGAGGCCATTGCTCGGACACCGCTGGGCATTAGTCTGATTGTGGGAGGTGCTGAATAATTACCTTTGCATCAATTGATTTTTCTCTTTCTTTCACTTATTAAACTGTCTTTATTTCAACCCATGAGTTTTCTTACTTTTGCTCTTCCTATTCTTTCCCTTGTCCTGCTGGGGGTTGGAGTGAGTGAGCAGTTGTGTTGGTGCTCGGCTGCTGGCTGGGGTCAACCCAGCAAACCTGCTGACATTTCCTGGGATTCATGCAGCAACGGCTGTTTCAACCCATCAGGAGGTCTTGGATGGGAGCCTGTAGAACAGCCTTAAATCTCTTGTCATTAGAAACAAACACATTGTGGTTAAGTATAACAGAGTTCTTAGACTTTCCAGTGTATGGTAACCAATGACAAACTTGGGGGTACAGCATGAAGATTTAGTGGATTTATAAAAATAAGACCTTTCTTTTCTCTGATGTATAATTTTGTTTTTTATCCAAAGACTAAGAAGAATGTTTTTAAATTGAAATGTGATTCGTGTACTTAAGATCTTCTATGTCATATGCAGTGAACTCCAGTTCACAAGGCTGTGTCTAGCTGAAATAGTACCGTAGGAAGAAAAGAAGGCAGTGTTGGTCAAGAGCACTGTTAACCTCCTAATTTCATAAAAATAGTAAAGTAACTTTAGAATTAGAATTGCAAATGTAGGGAAAAAAATGGGTATGTTGCTCAAAGCTAGTTGTGCCCACAGCCATAGTGGTTACATGCCTAATTTGAAAATTCTGTATCATGAAGCCCTTAGGAGTATTTTCAAGATAGAAAGGCTATCAGAAATGTTGGATTGGCACAGCTGCCGCCCCCAAAGTCAGTTAAGTGACAACAGCGTAAAGTGAAAATAATGAATATGGGAGATTGCAAAGTAAATGAAACATTGTTAAGCACTAAGTAGATTTGAGTAGCCTTGAAGAGCACATATAAAGATCACACATATTTCAAATTCAATAAAAATAATCCACACCATTTATTATTATGCTAATTTATGAATGTATAGTCTAGAAAATATTTATTTTTTAATATTTTCTTAGAGGATATTGCTTTTTTTTCAGCTTTTATTTTACTGATGATAGTGCTGACCCCCCTGTAGGAGATACTAGGGACATATTAATACTGGATGAATGTAGTGCTATATCTTTACACAGTAAATTCCAGGTACAAGGTGTTACCATGCACAAATTATCAATGTGTTCCTTGAGCTGCATCTCCTCTGTCTTTTATGTCTCTACTTTTATTGTTCTTTACCCTTAACTTTGAATGTAAAACAGCACTTCTAGGTTTTATGAGTGGCAATTTCATGTATACCTCAGTATTTAGCTATTATTTTTCCAAAAGTACTTGGTATTATGCAGGTATGTGATTCTTGCTCCAATAAAATATTGTCTATTTTTTTACTTAGAAATATGCTATGTTTTTCCTGAGTTTTTCCAACCATCACTTTTTCTTTTTTCCTGAACGTAATTACTTTAAAATGGCTCCTCGTTTCTCCTATGCTGTGCTGACTTCTAGTGGGTGGGTATGAGAGAGTCCTGAAAGGCTGACATTCATATCTATTACCATTCAATTACTTAAGATCTAAGTGTTGCTACCAGAGCACAAGATTACTGAGATTTGTCTTTTTTGTTTCTCTGGGGACTGGGGATAAGAGTATAGTATAGCAAAAAATAACCGGAAGAAAGAAATTCCTTCCCTTTTGAAAGTAATACATAGCTCAGTAAACATTTGCAAGCAAAAGCATCTCTCGAGGCTCAGTGGATGCCAATGAACAGTTCAGTCATTTCTGCTGTATTGTTTTTTTACACGAGTAACCACAGTCCAAAGCAATTTCCGTTTGACTTAGGATCTGAGGTCACAGTTCTTTGCAGCATTGCCAGGTTTATTCAATGAGTGGGATGATTTCTGGCAGTTAAATTTAAACTCAAATGTCAATTAAAGGACACCAGAGGAAGGATGTGCATGAACTAGATCCATATTTTACTGAGGATAAGACGTGTAGGCCCACTTATATTGTGACTATCCAGTCTCATACAACACAGCAAGTGTACTATTTATCGATAGACATTTGACTTTACTTGATAAGAAATGACAACATACAAAAAAATTGTTATTTTTTCAGGATATATTCAAGTTCACTTTTTCATCATTATAAGCCATGATCAGAAAGGGTGTGATGCAATTGCCAATATCAAAAAACCTGTCAAATCTACATAGGGAATTAACTGCTTAAAAATAAAGTAAATAGACTATTCAGAGTGATCCATCCAAAATGCTGTGCAAAACACAGATGTCACCGTTGTCATGGAATATAAATCTACCTGCTCTATTTCTTTTCATTGTGATAAGCCTACCATTTTTATACCTCAAAAAGCAAGCAAACAAAAAAAACCCCTCTTGAGTGCTTCTAAAATTTGAGTGAACTTGTAAAAAGCACCTCTACTTCTCTAAGAAATAGTAAGATAATTCTGTTTAGAAATGTTTTTATTGATATCATAATTCGGTAAGGATTGATTGATTTAATCTAATTAGCCTGAATTATTTTCAAAGAGATTGGTTTCTGGGAAAGGTCTTTTTAAAAAAAAAAAAAAATAGCACCCATTTAGCTGATTCCACTTGAAATACGCTTCATAGTAATAAGCTTGTTTGGAAATGTTGAAATACTATGGTTTAAGAACTGAACCCAACCTTAATTGTCAAGTATGTGTATGTCCTGGTTTCAGTTGGGATAGAGTTAACTGTCTTCCTAGTAGCTGGTACGGTGCTATGTTTTGAGTTCAGTATGTGAAGAATGTTGATAACACACTGATGTTTTCAGTTGTTGCTAAGTAGTGTTTAGACTATCATCAAGGATTTTTCAGCTTCTCATGCCCAGCCAGCGAGAAAGCTGGAGGGGCACAAGAAGTTGGCACAGGACACAGCCAGGGCAGCTGACCCAAACTGGCCAACGGGGTATTCCATACCATGTGATGTCATGTCTAGTGTATAAACTGGGGAGAGGGGAGGCGGGGGGATCACCGCTTGGGGACTAACCAGGCATCGATCAGCGGGTGGTGAGCAATTGCACTGTGCATCATTTGTGTATTCCAATCCTTTTATTATTGCTGTTGTCTTTTTATTAGTGTTATCGTTATCATTATTAGTTTCTTCTTTTCTGTTCTATTAAACCGTTCTTATCTCAACCCATGAGTTTTACTTCTTTTTACTGATTTTCTCCCCCACCCCACTGAGTCGCGGGGCGGGAGGGGGGAGTGAGTGAATGGCTGTGTGGTGCTTAGTTGCTGGCTGGGGTTAAACCACGACAGTGTATATGTTCTGTCTTGTAAGTTCAAACAGTTTGTTTCTCTACTTTTGAACTTTTCTTAACATCGAGAAATTTTTAATTCTTCATGCCTAATGAAAATTGGGAGAGAGATAGAAGATCAGGCATGATAAGGCCCCTGGTATCTCAGTGGTTCTTCTTTCCTGCTTATCATAACATCATAAAATTGACTAGGACTAGGACAGTATCGGGAGATTGACTGGGAAAGCAAGCTACCAAAACACATGAAATAGCATTCAGAGAACTGGTGAGACAAAACAGTAAGGCAGCCATCTAGAAATGTCAGAGTCTTGTGTGCACCAAAATACTCTGCAATCTCTTCCCTCTATCCCTTCCCAGCTTAGAGGTTTAATTGCCTGTGTTCAAGGTCATCTTTGATGCAGTGCAGCTATATGGTCTTGGATTAGGCTGCAGGGAAAAGAGCAAACAGTATGAGAAAGAGTTGTGAGAAGCCTCATCCTCCCACTTTGCTTGAGAGCTACATTTGAGCTGAGGCCTTCATGCTTGTACCTTTCAGAGCTGTGTTGCAGGTAAGCCTGCACCTGACTGGCTTGAGTTTCTGGCTTGATGTCAGACCTGCCTCATCATTATGGGCTTGTTTGACAGTCACCTAACCGTTGGCTGACTCTGGTTAACATCATCAGACCCCCTCTGCTCTTTTTGCTCCTTTACTGGGGGAACTGCAGCCCTTGTGGGTGAAGTCACAGCCCTGTGTCTGCCTTGCTGTCAACCTCAGCTCACCTTCCCTTACAGAGCAGCCTGCTCCTGCTGTTTCCTGACCTGAAAAAAAACACGTTAGAAATGGGTTGTACGACCCTTACTTCCTTTAGCATCTAGAATATAAGAATAAGCTCCTCTAAGATAAGGTAATCATTTTCATTCTATCATGCACAGAAAGCATCTTTGCAAAAACCTTCATTTTCTTATCAAAAACTTTGTAGGCAGATTTTTATTCCTTTTATCCTGAAACTAAAGGCAGCAGAAAACAAGCAGATGGGAATCTTTATACCATTATCCTAAAGATCCAATTAAGAGAATATAGGAATTTCTTTCTCTGCTTGGGAACACAAGGGCAGAATCATTTAAAAGTAGAATTTTTTTCTTGTTTACGTGATGGAAGAAGAGGGATTATAACATAAGGCACATCAAATACCACCATTGGCCAGGTGAGCATAGTGGGAAATACCATAGAACTCTCAGTTCAAACACCAGCCTGGCAGTCAAGAGCCAAACAGTGAGTAGTGTGAAAACTGATGGAAACTTTAGACCAGATTTTGATCAGCCAGTAGTACTAATAGGATACTCAGAGAACTGTTTCTTTTCACTTTGCTAAGACAGGGAAGCCCATCAGTTCAGATAAATTGTCATATATTACCTCTTCTCATTTTACATTTTTACCATTTTAGTGTATTAATTATAAATATAGAAGTATTTTTCCAGGTTTTATTTTGTTAAATACGAGTACATAATAAAAACACACAGGATTTTTGTGAACTGTTGCTGGATGGTTAGGACTGGTTTTAACATGAAAAGATTATTTAATCTTGAAAGCTGAGGTCTTACTTTGTATTAGTGCTGCACTGATACAACAAGAATGTCTTACAGTAACAGCCTTGCGCTACAACTTAGACTGGGAAAATGGCAAATCTCAGGCAAATGAACTTAATCATAACTTGCATTTCTAGGGAAACATACCATTTCAAGAATTCTGTCTGTAAATATTAACTTAATTCCAATAATCAGTTAAGTTGATTAGACACATTGAAGAATATACTTATATCCACGGAAGATGGGCAAAAGATGCATTATCAAGCTTATAATACCTTAGCTGAATCCATTAAAGATGCCAGGATGAGTGCCACAAGTAAGAAAAAGGGATTTTTGCAGAAATAGGTGCTTATAGACCAGTATCTGCAAGACTCCTTTAAGTTACCCTTTTTCTTAATATCATTTTGAAATTCAAGTTAGTAGAATAAAATTTTTTGGTTAGAAGGTATGGAAAACCTGACATTCAAGCAGACGTTAGCAGTGTTCATCAGCAGAAACTTGCTAATGACAAGTTTCCTGGTGGTTTTCATACCAAGTTGAAGGTTCCCTTTACTAAAATTTACAGGTGTAAAAGCACTACTTTTACTTTTCAGAAGTATTGGACGTAGACTTCATACCCTCCATATTTGGGTTACTAACATTCTTGTTTCACCAGAATTTCTGCAGCAACATGAAATTCTATCTCAATGATGAGGCCTTTTCCTGTCAAGTCTCACTGGGATCAAGTCTCTCACCAGTCCTGCCAAGACAGTGATGCAGGCAGTAGGTACAAGATGGACATGAAAATAATATAAAGCTCTACTTGCCCACCACCACATCATGTATACTCCTTGACCCCACTGTGATCCAATGTTCAGACAAAACAGAACATGTAGCTGAAGCTGAATGCAAGCAAGTCAAGGGAAATGCTATGGGCAGACAATAAAGTCTCTGTAGAATTTGTAACTATATTTTTGTCTACTTCATCAGATTTAAGCCTGCAATTCAAGACTTTTTTATTAATATGTCTACATGTTTTGCAGACAGACCAAAGTTTTCTCTACTCTACTATCGGTCTGGATGGCTTAACATAGCACAGTGCTGAAGAAAATACACTTTGCTTTCAATCTGAGCTTATTGGGTTAAAAGTACACTGGAGCCAATATGGGTGTATGCCATTTGCTAGCAACAGGCCCACATCTGGCTAGAGCACTGTGGATGGAGTAAGCTCTGGTGTGTTTGCAAAAGATGCCCCCATATGTAAATAAACAGATACTGTTTATAGATTAGCCTTTCTTCTGTGTCCAGTTGTTGAGGAGACTCTGTTCACTCAATGCAAATGGTGATCAGACTTCAGTTATATTTAGCATCGGTCTCCTTTCTCCAGATTCCATTAACACATTAGTTACATGAAATTGTCAGTAGCCAGGAAAGTCCGTATCAGGCAGCGGCAAGAGTAGGCTGCCTTGCAGGGGCAGGGGAGCCAGAAGCTGAGCACAATAACAAGGCAGATAGAGGTGTCACTGACAAGGGTTCCACAGCACCCAAACAAGGTGAGCAGAGCAGGTCCAGTGAGAGTAATCAGTTGCAGCCAAGAGTCCAGATCACTAGTCAAATTCTTGGTGATGAGGCAGGTCCAAGGTCAAACTGGGAAGCTGAATCAACAAGTCAGGGATGTGATCAGGTCCAAAGACAGTGACATAAGTCAGACATAGGGTCAGTGTCTCCAGCCATGTCCACAGAACTGAGAGCTCAAGCCAGGAAGTCAGACCACAGTCAGGGTTAGGGTCTGGATTAATGGAGTACCTGGCTAGGTATAGGCATGGCTGTAGCCCTACTGCAGTGTAGCTTAAGCAGGAACCAGCAGTGAGAGCCTAAGCTTAAAAGCAGAAGGCCCTGCTGAGGCTTCTGAGAAGTCTTTTGGGGAGACCCTCAGCAGATGCTCCTTCCAGCTGTTTCTTCATAACGTCTTTTATCAGCAAGCTGGCCTTGAGTGCAGGAAGATGAACCCCTCAAAGAGGAGGCATTCACTTAGGACCCTAACAGTCCAATTTGTATAAGACACTGCAATTCATCTTCAAAGTAATATGCACTTGCCTACATTTTTTGTATAAATCCCATGTTTTAAGATAACAGTCTTGCAATAAGCTCAATAACTTGGACGTCAAAAGAGCAAGATCTCACTTTAAGATCTACATGGAGACCACAGCTAACATGAGTAAAGCTCACTTCTGCAGAAGTTTTCTCAGAAAGGTTACAAGACTGTGAAAACAAAAGTTACATTTTAATCTGGGTTGTTATTTCCTTAGAAAAAGCATTTTTAAGGAATTACTTTTTTGGTCTTCCTTTTGTAATAGAGGTATAATTAATCTGCCAAACAGCAGAGTGAGAAAAAAAAGCTACTCTCTGCATTTTTTGTTCATTTAAACATTTCTTTTTATGAGTTTTTCTTATTTTCTGGTTGTCTTTAGAATTGTCCCTCTGCCTTCTTTCTCTTCTTGATGAGTATATACTTATGTACTTAACTTTGATTTAATTATTTTTTTGGTGTATGCATTTGGGCCTTCTGAGCAAATTTGTGCTGGTGTGTACTTACTTTAAGTGTTGGTATTACATCAGATACCAATTCCCTCAAAACAGACTGATGGTCCATCTGGTTTAGTATCCTGTTTCCTGTAATGGCTAGTAACAGATGCTTGACAGGAGATTGCAAGAAATCCCATACAGCCCAATTTTGATACATTTATTCATTAGGGTATTATTTTCTGAGTTAAAGGTAGACTTTGTAGAGTTAATATGCCTTTATTTTTAAAAAGGTGTCTTACCACATAACTGATAGCTCTTTATTCAAATATATCTTCAGTCATTTCAAACTCATGATCAGTCCTTTTATGAATCATACTAAGTGATCACAGCCATCACGTAATTCACAAAACATAATAGGTTTGTTCAGTCAAAATTAAAAGTGTGAATATTCAATCTACTGGATTTCAAATTATTTATCCAGGTCATTAGTGGATCAAATACCTGTTTACAGCATAACTTTTAGAAAGAATAGTCATACAAACTGTCAGAGAATACATTCAAGATTAAACAAGCATATTTGTGCAAATTAAAGGATAACTAACATCTGGAGCACATGGAATTTATTGAAATCAGAGATCTGTTATTCAGAAACTATTTGTGATATCTTTCTTCTATATACAACCAGTAATAGCACTAATATCACTGGAATATGTAGATGAGTAATTTTCTCCATTATAATTTTTAAGCACTGGTAAATTATCACATTCTAGTCATTGTGTTAACAGTACAAGTAAGCAGTTAGTATTGCATATAATATTCCAGTTGCCTTATAATTGCTTCTAGGTAGAGATTTTTCTTTCTTTTCACATCCCTATGCTATACACAAATCTCCAGGTCAGTGCATCTGCAGTAGTGTACACATTCTAAATGCCAAGTAATGTGAATGCTGAACAGACAGTTTTGTGCAGACCATTGCTATTTCTTGCCCCTGTCTGCAGCTCTGTTTCAAAGAAGAAGAGCTAAGACTAAACTCTTTTGTTGGCATTTCTTTTGTTTTTGTGATTATATTAGAGTTAGAGCTTTTAATTATTTTGTGGGACTTGAAGCGTTCCATGTCATAGAAAGTTCCCAAAAGTAGGTCAGGTATCACATGTGTTGACAGCTTAAAAAAGAGCACAAAGATGAGTTGCAATAGATGTTCAGGAAATTAATCTGGAAGCAGCCACAGAGTGTGTCGTTTTCTTGGTACTCTAAAACTCTCTAAAACACAGAGACTTTTAAAAAAAGACCTTTTTAGTACTGATGCTTGCCAATTTTACTTAATCTAGCACTATACAAACAACAGAATATGTTTACTATTGTACAAAACATGTATTTTAAGTTGAAATAGAACCCTACTATTTAAGGCAACTTTCCATCATACTTTGTCTTGTAAATGAATACTCCTTTGTGTTAAACTCTAAAAAATATTTTTAAATGTGTGAAGATTCAAACTAAGGCAATCAAAACTTTCAATATGGCTGATTTAAAGGTGCCTGCAGAAACTTAATTCTTCACCATCATTCCCCTCACATGCTATTGTATTACGTTGCTTAATTAAAGCATCACAAACACTGGTTTTCACAGGACCCTTGTCACATTCCCTGCAGAGGATGGACAATACTTTCTTAATGAGCATTTATTCAGAGTTTTGTTTTCAGCTCATTGTTCAATGTGTGGTCCTATGCCTTTTTTACTGTGTGTTATTCAAACTTTACATAGAAGACGGAATTCTTTATCGTCTTTTCTGTGACATTCATTACTGTGCTGTTTGGCTGTTTCAAGCAACACTTAATTTATTTTCATTTGGTCCTTATGCCAATGAGGATGAACTCCTCATTTTACAGGTGGGAAATTGAGACAGACAGACAGTAAAGGGAAATGTATCTTTTAAACTGAGTCGCAGATCTCAGAAACCCATCTTCAATTCTCGCATATGGAATAACTTATATGTTTATAGCACAACTACTTTTATTGCAAATGTGAGTGCTTACCACTCAAGCAAATCATACTTCCACAAATCAAGCTGAATCTCTAATTTGAGGTCCCCTGCAAAGTTCTTGGCTACTTAAGCCATGGAAGTAACCGAAATACTGTCATACTCCGTAAGGACTGACAGCACACAAGACATAGTTAACTTGTGAATTTCATCAGTATTTCATAGCAGAATAATATTGGATGTCATTGCACACTCTGAAAATGGTATTTGCTTTATATTTCTGCCCATATCCTCCAGACCTTACTCCTTCCCTGCTCTCCAGTTCCTATATTATATTATGCTGTTATAATATTATATACTGTACTTTGTTATATTATTCTTTCTTCTCAGTTTTTGTTCACTGTCCGAATTGTGTAATTTTTAGCCATCTTTATCCTTTCTAATCTCAGTTTCTTTATTTAGTCACTTTCACTTCCCTTAGCTGCTTTAAGAGTCTTTAGCACCAGCTCCCCAGGCCTCTTATCAAGTACTTTGTCTGACTTTTATCTCTACATCTTTCTCATCCATGTAGTTCAGGTAATTCACTGAAGCACAAATAAAATAATGTCTATATTGTACCAGAGCTTAACCCTGTTCCTCCATTAAGCAATTAGTAATAGCAATTGCAGCAAAAGTTCTACAACGTATTCCCAATATGGTGCGTGTTCAGTGAACATCAAATGTGAAATATTAGAAATTTAGTTCTAATAACATTTCAGTCAACATGCAAGTTTATTTATGTCTTATATAACAATGTCACATTTGGGCAGATTTTTGTAGGGGCAGCAGAAGGAGCATTACTCAACAAATGCCATGACCTAAATGAAGAGTTCTAAAATACAACAGCTACATATAACAGATGTGGATTTTTCTTTAACCTTTTTCTCACAAGAAGCTCTACTGTTCTGGTTGAAACTTAAAAATAAAACAAAACAAAATATCCCAAGACAAACAACATTCATGTAAAATTTTAGCTTAAATACATAAACAGTTTCAGAGTGATTAGGCATGGAGAAATGGTATTATAATGTGAAGTTTTAGGGAATTTAATCAATAGGCCAGCCTGTCACTTAGAATTCAATGTTACAAGAATCCATAGAAACCTATAATATACCTGAAATCTGGACAATAATTGAAAAACCCAGAAACTAAATAAAAAGATAACTGATATGATCATAAATAAAGACTAGGAATAAAAGAAATAAATAAATAAATCACTGTTTTGTGTTTTGAAGGTAAAATAAACCAGGATCATGAATACTAAATTCTGTACATATCCAGTGTTATGTACAGAGCCAGAAAAGCCATTGTCCTCTGAAAAGAAAAACAGAATAATTAAATAATTACATAATTTTGCTTGGAAGGGATATCTGGAAGTCATCCAGGTCAAGCCCATGCTCCAGACATGGTCTGCTTTGGGTAACTTGTTCCAATGTTTGATCATCTCTCCAAGCTGAACAACACATTTCTCTCAGCCTCTACTCATCAATCAAGTACTGCATAGCCTGTCACCTTGTTGGCCATCCATTGGACTCATTTCAGTATGCCACTCTATTTCTTGTACTGGAGAATCCGAAACTGGAAACAATATTCCAGATGCAGTTGCGCAAGTACTGAATAGAGAGGAATAATTATTTCATTCTACCTGCTTGGGACATTTCTGATGATGCAGTCCAGTCCATGGTTGACCTTCTTTGCTACAAGGCACACTAATGAATTTCATTCAATTTGTTGTCTACCATGACCCACAGATCTTTTTCTGTAAAGATACTTTTTATCCATTCAGCCCCAGCCTGTATAGTTGCATGGCACTATTTCATCTCAGACACTAGTCTTTGCACTTGCCTGTGTTAAACTTCAAGAGTTTCCTGTCAGACCATTTCTCTAGCCTATCAAGGGCTCTCTGAATAGCAGACTCCCTTTGAACATATCTATTGTTCCTCCCAAGCTTTCTGTGTTCCTTGCTTGTTCTATCTTCTTACCTAGACCATAAATAAAGACATTAAACAGTATTTTCCCTGGCATTGATCCTTGAGGAATACCACTATTAACCAACCACCAGTTGGGCTTCTTCCTGACAATCACAGCCCTTTAAGACTGAAGGTCCAACCATTTTTCCAGAGTCTGAGACATCCCACTTCTATCTGTTGCTGACATATGGGGTAATGGAGAAAAGAAGAAGAAATATGAGGGATTAGAAGTTAAAACCTCATCTGAGATCAGCTAATGAGCCAATCCCTTATGGCCAAGGAGCCTGACAAAAAATAATTGTTAGTTTAATGGAGAATTTAAAAGAAATTAGGTACTTGTGTTCCTTAGCCTTCAGACTAGGCTTTGCTGTTGTGTTTGTATCATTCACCAGCAATCCTCTTGTCAAGGAGCAGTAAATTCATGTCAGTGTTTCCCTTGGACTTGGCTTTTGACAGACATCTTCACTTATTTTTGAAGAACCACATGACTGAGGGATCTCCAGTTTCTTAATCTCTTGTTAAAGACTTGTGTCTCATGCCCACTGAACATCCTGGCACAGCATAATACTGCAATTAGTTATTTGAACGGCCAGTGTATCAACAAATTTGCTACACAATTCACAGCCTTGGTAATACAGAAGGCTTCACTAATCCAAAGCAGAACAAAACATCTCAACCCTTGATTGCACTTCCTGGCCAGATGATACTTGTTACATACATGATACCATAACTCTGATTGGAACTAGCTCATACTGCTATTCTTACACCCAGAAGGTGGTACAATTGCTGTCACACAGAAGACTCCACCTACCATCAGAGCAGGGAGTGATCATTTTCAACCCAGTTCTTCCTTTGGTGTGCAGGTAAATTAAAGTGCTTGTAGGTGTTGTATATGTAAGGAATTATGGTAGTAAGGTATGGTATGGTAACATTCTACCTGTTAGTAAAGCAGGTTACTGGCTACACTGGGTAGGACTCACATCTTGCTTTCCTCTCTTATTTTTCTTAAATCTATTAATTAGGTTTAACAGAGATGTCATAAAAATCAGATGTTGAACAATAATTATCATTAATTCACTTTAAATTGTAGAAAATATTACACATATCTCTGGGAAAATTTTCTCAGCTATTTTTTAATCTATGTGTTGATTTAGTCTTTGCAGGCTTATGGAAAGGCCATGTACTTCTCTGTCAGTAAATGCAGGCTAGACTGAACCATCAGAACTTTTCTGGAAAAGATATGATTATGGAATTACAAAGCTAACCTAGAATCCCAAAACTCTGAGCTAATATCCTTGTTCCAGTATGGATTCATTCTGCGATCTTGGAGAGACAGGGTTTTTCTGAAGATGAATAGACTTGTTTTAAAGTGAAGTTAGGAATTTATGACGCAATAGAACCTCTTCATTTGTCAGTCAGTCCAACTCTGCACATCTTGCTACTGTTCCATACTGGGTATTCATGAAAAAGGATAAGATGAAAGTGGTAATAGTAATTTTAATGGACTGTAAGCTTTCAGAATAAATTTCAAAGAAAATAATAATTGAAGTCATGAAAGTAAATAATAAATGAAAGACTGTAATTGTATTTTCCCATTGGGAGATTGCACCAGAGTAATCTGAAACCTTTCTTTGACAAGATAATTGAAATTTTGTATAAGGGAATTGTAGTTTGACTTTTCTATAGGACTTCATTAAAGTCTTTGGTATTGTGCCTCTAGGGAAGTTACTAGTGAAACTGAAGGTAGGGATTAGTGCAAGAATTGTATGGTAGATGGTAGAAGGGCCACACAGCACCAGATCCCTCAGATCCTTGGATGGCATCCTTCTGGAACTATGTACTTGTCTGATTTGCTTAAATGTCCCTAACTCCTTCCTTCTCTGCTGTGGACAATGCTTTGCTCCTGCAGACTGCCAATAGGCTTAGTGGCCTGTGAGGGCTGAGAGCAGACTCCAAAAATAAACTAGAAAATTCTACTGTAGTAATCTCTTATGAGTTCTGTTTGAAGAAACACATTTTTAAGATGGAATTAAAATTATTTCATGGAAAAACCACAGATCATGTATTACATTGAATAGAAAAATCGTCTACAACTTTCTGTGTATGCACTGTAAACCAGCAAGTAGGCTGTTGGTTCTTTTTTATCTGCCTGTTACAGCATAAAAGAATAAGCATAAACAGTAATTTCTTCTCTGTGTACTATATTTATATGCATTTATATGCACTTATTCATTATAATTGTCAAGGATTTTAAAACATTAAATAATCCTTGCATACCTACATGATAAAACAGTGCAATCTTCATATTTCTGACAGAATTTGGTAAGTGTGCTTTGTCTTACTACCTACAACCTCTATTTAAAACATGGATTCTAACAGGAGATTATACAAGCAAAGTAAATTTTTTTCTAACTGCATCTTGCAACGCAAAAAATGAAGGATGCTCTTCTGATACTGTGGTTTGATTCTGCTTTTAGATTTGATACTACTTTTATAGAGTGAAAATGAAATTCATCATTTGTAAAGTAATTACAGTCTGTCACCCTCTGACCCAACTACAAAAACGTTGGTAGACAGATATTGAGGTCATGTCACTAGTCATTCTGAGCAATATTTCCAAGAAAGCCATTTTTCTAGCTGCTAAAATCTGCAACTTAACAGGTGGGTGGCATGCAGTCAGTGTGACAGCGTGGATTGTCATTTTATTTTCCATCATTACCTTAGTGGGAATAAAAATGTTTTCTTAACAGTTTATCTACCAGAAAATATTTTGGAGGCTGCTTCTAAGCTCAGTGTTAAAAGTAGATTTCTATGCTCCCATTTACACAGTTCTGAAAATAATTAGTTAATTCCTCCAGCTTGTATTTAACTCTATTGTCAAACTGTGCTACCATTACTACTCACTAGTCTGTAGTTCCAAATGAGATTTGGAAGATATTTTCAGGATATTTAAAGTTTCTCAATCTCTCTTTATATGGATGGCAAGCTTTTTTTTTCCTGTTGAGTTGAGAATTTCTTTTTTTATTCCTGTGTTAGATTCTTGTGTATGGTGACTGACTGGCATATTAAGATGCCCTGTTGTTACCCAAGAAGGAAAACAATCCTTTGGTTGTGTTAGGTTGACGATCAAAATTCTACCCAGTACAAATTCGTTTTAAGGAGGAGCTGTAAGGTTAATAGATTTGTGGAGATTCAATGAATAGTCAATGAATATAATAAAAAAAACAGCAACAAAAATATTACTGCTAAAAACTATGATCAACAAAGGAAAGACTCAGCTATAAAATGGAGGAACATGACCAGAAATAGCTATCTAGGCACAGAAATATTTCCATAAGTTAGTACAGAACATTCTCAGAAAATTTAACATCAACTATTCCCTTACTTAAAAAAATTTTAAGCACACTGAACATAAAATGTCCATATTTACTCAGGCAGAAAATGAAAGAGTAAAACATTTGGCATACATAAAACAGATTTATTGTCGTCAAAAGACAAAGGCATGAAAAGCAGGATGAAGATCTCATTGGGCTGACTGAATAAGGGTCAGTCATAAATACCAATATAGAGAAAATATCCTGTGAAAATATCTTTTGTCAACAAAGTTAAAAAAACCCTAAACAAACAGGATAAAAAGTTCATACTCATTGATTAAGAAACATTTTTCTAACAGAAAACATATAAAAATAAAAAAAAAAATAGTGAAAGGTATGTATAAAAGTATGAATTCTGCTCTGCAAATACAATAATTTTGCTTGGTTTTTAAGAATATGCATACCATGTAAACTTCCTGTGGGAAATTGCTAGTAGGATAATCCAAATTACATATATCAGACACTTAAAATACATCATTTTACTTGATTTACTTTCAGCAAATCATCAAACTGTTCAGCCATCATGTCACCTGGGAGTTGTAGTTCACCACCCCCATTCTTTCTTGCTGACATCCTTGACAGAGAGCAAAGTATTTTGAAGCTCCATTTAGATTCCTGCCAAGTTAATTTGTTTGATGAATCCTAGGAGTAGCATCACCTTGTGTGCATCACAAGACATGTCATCAGACCTGTAACACCTATGAATTGTTGTACTTATACTGAATTAACTTGAAATGAAGCTCTCCGGGTCAGTTTCAAAAAGCTTGTTCTCTATAATATTTTTACATTTCCATAACAAACCTGTTTGGATTTTGCATAAAATGCTCCAACAGAAACTTCTGATATTTCCATCTAAATAATTTTCACAATTTGTGGTCCTTGAGATATCACAAAATCTGGTTCTTCAAGCTTATGTGTGTGTGTGAGGGAGACATAGTCTGTATTATAGTCCACTGGTTAGAAAATTTAATTCAAAACAATATGAAGCAAAACAACATTTCAGAAATATAAAGTATCAATAATTGATGGATTTACTTGGTAGTGAAACTGTCTGCTTATTCCAATAGTAATTAATTACTTCACAGAATGGAGGCTGCTGTGATAAAATAACAAAGTTAGTGCTGGGCTTTAGTGGTCAGTCTTCTTAGACTTCTGTAGTAAATTACCACCTCTTTGGCAGATATATCTTATCTACAATATGTTCAATGACAGTGTCCATTTTTCTGTAACACCTAAAGTACCAGCAATGTCTGTAAAAAGTTGCAGAAACATGGATTATAATGGATCAAATTGTGACACCCCCCTGTTGTTCTCTGGTGAACTGAATATACGGAAGTTGTTCTTCAAATAGCCAAGAAGATTTCATCACACATGTTATGAACATATTCTAAATGAAAATGCTGCAAGCACCTCTCAGAAAGTAATGTCTGTCATGTGCTAAAATACGCTAAAGTGCCTATTAGTACTCTAAAGATACTATTATATCAAAATACCATTGGCATTAAATCAAACTTGCATCTGTTTGTAGGTAGGGTTAAATACAGGTGCTGTTTCCTACAGATATCAATGGTTTGATGCCTGCTACTATGCATCGTTGTAGGTGCTTTTTCAATCTAGACCCAGTCTTTGATATTGTAAAAGAAGCTTGTTTGGACTAGATAAACATAATTCTTTGTCCTGAACCACACACATATTCTTAAATATATTCTTGAATATATCACCTGTACCACTAAAATACATGCTTCCTTATATATTGTTAGCAGAGGAAATAAGTTCATTTTGTGGTACACTGAAATAATTGAAGTCCAATTAATATTTCGAATTTTCCCAAGGGACTTTGTAAGCCAAAGGTGTGTAATGGTTGCAAAGTAGGACAGAATCTACCACTTCACATAAAGCACCTTTACCGGCCTTTATGGTACTGAATACATTCTTACATCAAGGAAAGTGAGAGAAACATGAGACATCACCTTGGTCTTAAAGTGTCTGAAAATCTTTCATTTAAAGACAAGCATATTCTTAAACATGGTCTCTCCTATAACTTTTTAACTCTGGTAATTCACTTACACATCATGTGTTTGTATCATTATTCAAATTTCTCTCCTGCATTCCATTCATAACATCTGTCAATAATTATCTGTACACCTTTATAAATAATCAGCACCTGCATATGTGAAGAGAGATCTCATCACATATTGCTAACAGCAATAACTCTGCCCTTTTTAGATGTAGAACTGTGTTTCTTAATGCCCACATTCTAACTTAATACTTTATTGATCTGGTTTCAAACCCAATATAACAGCAAAGTTTTACTTTTCAACTAATTATCTGAAATGACAGTAACCATTAATATTTACTATTTCTAATTATTTTCTGTATTTACTATATTTTAAATGTTGAGGGGAGGGCAGTTTACCATATATTATTCCAGAAACTGCAGACAAGAATAACAGAAATATTGCAAATGTAGACAGTAACAGGCTTGACTCCTCACAAAATATGTTTTCACCAGTTAATACCTGATTTAAATTTATGTGAGTAATATATTACTATTGAGTTTTAATTGAACTAATTGCTCTTTGCAGTAAATTTCTTCTTTAAAGAATAGATCTAAGGCTAATTCAACTTCCTCATTCTGGCAAGCATTATGCTTTTACAATTTTTTATGGTAGGAAAGATTAGAAATCTCAGTTGAACACAGGGCCTTGTTGGCTTAGCCACAGAACTAACATTTAGCAAGCCCCAATCCCAAAAAGCTTCCAGTCTAAACAAGCGAGGTAGCCCGCACAAGGGAGAATTCGCAAGAGACACAAAGTGACTTGGGATCACATCCAGCAGATCAATGGCAGAGATGGTAGCAAAATCCAGGCTTCCTGAGCCTCATTTGATCTGTTGGGTAACACTGCTGGGTAACAATTCCTCAGGATTTAGCAGTATTTGGTATTGATTTAGTAAGTGACTATTCAACTCAAACTCTGGTGCTCGGTATTGCTTTCAGACAAATTGCAGTTTAAAGATCAGCTGTATTCAGTATGTCAGTTTAATCTGTTACCACACAGCAGAACAGGGGCTTCTGTGTCTCAGCTCCTGCACTCTGAAGTTGTCCATTTAAAGATACTTTTTTTCCGCTACTGCAATTATTGCTTTAATCTGTAGCTATCAAGACTTTCAGTGATATTTATTTTGGAGTCATGGAGTATGACAAGCCTTTAAGGAGAAATCCCATTTCCAGAAGTTAAAAGTAATTAATTTCCCCAGTCAAAAATTAAGCAAAAGCAAGTATTTCTTCACCACAGTAGGGAAAGAAACCCTAAACAGAATAGTTTCTGCTGTTGCCTTTCTCCACTATGCAAGCCTAAAGAGGCTGCAAGCCAACACAGCGTAGTATTTAAGCTTGAGTCTTTCTGCAGGTAAATTGCTCCAGCATTTTCTCAAAGCAGTCTCTGAGGTCCACTGTGCTATATACAAAAATATAGATGCAGTAGGAACTTCCTATTTTAACAACAACAAAGTGGCTAAATACTGAGCACAGTAACCTCAAAAACACTGTCAAGTTTCTGGGAAAACTGTAAAGAAGACCCTGAAATACTAATGTAGGAAACTACTTCAGAGGAAGTGCTTTCCTTTGTTCTTAAGACAGTGGCTATGAAATCAAAGGAAAAAGGTCCTTTATGAAACTGGTATCCTGTTTAATGGTAGTGTGGTGGGAGAAGTGTGGTCTGAATTTCAGTAAAGGAGTTTTACATGATGTGTCCCTGTTGCCTACAGATAACATGAGACTCTATTCCTTAAAACATTTATCAGCATTTTTATTACACCAAAATGAGTGAAGTTTGGTTACCCCTGAAAAGTGTAACAGTCTATTTCAAGCAAAATCAAAATATCATGGAAGGAAAATAACACTCCTAACCAAGGAGATCTGACACAAAAGACCAAGCTGACTGCAAGTATAGATATCAGCATGAGATTTTAATCCAATTAGGGTTTCATGAGAATGGGTGTGTCATACAGACAGCTCTAAAAACATCTAAAATCAGGGGGTTTTGTACACATAACAATGAAAGCAGAAGAAATATCAGTATAGGCCTCAGCACGCCCTTGGGTGACCAAAATTCAGGGAGTTTGAGGGGATTACATCTTCCTACATACCAGTTTACTTTATAGCACTTAATGAAACATTTCTGGGTTTTTTCAAGAAAACATGAGGCCTAATCAGTATTCTGTGTGACCATCATTTTCTAACAAACTGCATGGAAACCATCTTCATTAGGCAGACGTAAAGCATAATTGTTTGTTATTTGCTGACGTGGGCTGGATTTCAATCTGAGACTGAGTTGCTAATCCTGGAAGAAGCAATTCATGCCTAGGTTTCCTGGTTTTGCTGCCTTAAAAGTGGTTAGCTATCTTTTGCTTTTGGGACAACTATGGGAGGGGAGGCTGTTCTGCTTTTTGGATTTTTTTTTTTCTGAAAACAAATGAAAAAAAAAAAAGCTGGATTACTTGCTATACAGGAAAAGTTTTGACCTTTATAGTTTAGACTTAACATTTCTATAATGCTGCAAGTTTTTTACTTAAAAAAACTTTGTCATTTTACTTTTTACTGTTGCTAAAGCATTAATATTTTGGGAGGAAGTCTACAGCCTTCATGCAAATTCAACAACACTTGCTTCATCAAGTGTTCTTGGTGGTGCTACCCATGTGGGTGAATGGTATGCAATGTTACAATATGCACACAATGATATGCATTGTGAAAGGACCTTTTTAGACTTCTTCACTTCATACTTTTTGGTTATGCAGAAGAAAACCTGGAATGAAAGAGGAAACATGGAGAGGAAATTGGATTAAACAACAATTTTGAGATCTGAAGCTGTGAACACATTTTAAACACAGAATGAGTTATCTATATGTATGTTTGGTTTATTTGTTTTCTTAATTGAATATCAGGCTGAAAGAGGCAACACTTTATGCCATAGCTTACTTTAACATATTTGACTATGATTATACTGATACAGTTGGCTGTTAATCTAATTTTTGGTTTATAGAAGTACAGTTACCATAGAGATGTTATTCAGAATGAGATTCACTGGGAGAGATTCACAAATAGTTTTAATTTTCCATCATATTTGAGGTCACATTAATATTTCATCAATGAACAGTCTGCACAGTAGAGAATCATGACTTAACTGGTCATCAGTGATGAAGTGATAATATTTTCTTCACAATCTGAAAAAGTGCTATTTAAAAGATAACATCGAATGTTAAAGACAGGGACTATTTCTGTCAAAAAGAAAATGTTTTCTTGTTTGTATTTTCTTCATCCCTTGCAGGAAGAAGAAAGCTTTTGTATCAGTAGAAGTGGATAATTGTTATTCAAGAGTATAATTATTCATATGGGCTTCCTACACACAGTTCAGCCAAAGAATTTCAGTTCAGATTCAGATGATTTAATTAACACTCAGTGATAGTGGGGTACAGTTGTGATGCCCTATGTACAGCCTTGCTATCTTACATATTTTTGAATAATGAGTGTATAATGATGATATGCAAATTTTGACTTTTTAATAACTGCTATGATGATGTGTCACCTAATTTGGACCACTTCTGTGTACCAATTTCTAGTAATGAAAAATTGCACTTTGGTTCAATCTGTGGTCTTATCAGAATACAAAGTAAAAGGCTAGTAGTACAATAGTCCACTGCAGTTCATAGACCTTATAGCTGAGATTCTTATGCATGACTGCCTGGAAATGAACCATAAATAACCATGGCTTGGTGAGCTAAAAGCAGCCCTATGCAATATCAAGCGAAATCCTACATCTGAATCTCTTGTCTCATCACTAGTGTAGACAAAGAACTGGACATTCAAAGCAGAGGGAGATGCTAGTTTTTCTGCATGCTAAAGTAATTTTATATTTGGCAATTTACTGTTGGTCAAGAGAGGATTTTGAGATATTAACTCAAAACTTGCTTGGAAGATATGGGACAGAGCCCAGCAGACTTCGATATTACAGAAGGAATAATGAAATACAGTATTAAGTACGTTTAGCATTTTGTGGTTTACCCCCAGCCAGCAACTAAGCACCACGCAGCCGCTCACTCACTCCCTCCCCACCCAGTGGGATGGGGGAGAAAATCGGGAAAAGAAGTAAAACTCATGGGTTGAGATAAGAACGGTTTAATAGAACAGAAAAGAAGAAACTAATAATGATAATGATAACACTAATAAAATGACAACAGTAATAATAAAAGGATTGGAATGTACAAATGATGCACAATGCAATTGCTCACCACCTGCCGACCAACACCCAGCTTGTCCCCGAGCAGCGATTCCTGTCCCCACTTCCCAGTTCCTATACTAGATGGGAAGTCCCATGGTATGGAATACACCGTTGGCCGGTTTGGGTCAGCTGCCCTGGCTGTGTCCTGTGCCAGCTTCTTGTGCCCCTCCAGCTTTCTAGCTGGCTGGGCATGAGAAGCTGAAAAATCCTTGACATTAGTCTAAACACTACTTAGCAACAATTGAAAACATCAGTGTTATCAACATTCTTCACATACTGAACTCAAAACATAGCACCGTACCAGCTACTAGGAAGACAACTCTATCCCAGCTGAAACCAGGACAAGCATTTTGTGCTAAGGTCTTTCTTTTATGGATTTACTATCCTGGGATTGTAGCTAATCTTACCAAAAATAGTTTGAGAGACTGTAATTAATTATTTGTGTACAATTCAATTAAGCATTTGTGATTATACGAATTTGTAATGCTGTGTAATGTTATGAATATTTATTGCATGTTGTTATACCCTCTAGGACTTTTTGCAGAAGACATTTCATTTGAAGTGTTATTTCCTGAAGGAACAAGCAGAAGTACAGTTCTTCTCTATTACTTCAACATGTAATAGTACCCCTCTCTGCTATGTAGTCAAAGATGTTATCTAGCTAACCTTTTGTCCAATTAAAATCAAACATATCAGGCATGAATGTAGTAGCCCAAGCTAGTGACGGCCTAGCTACTTACTTGCTTCATACTTAAAATGTTTCCTTTGACTCACAATCAGTATTGTACAGCCTTAAAATAGCAGGTAGGGAATATGATTGTAGATTGATCAAATCTGATCCTGGACCCAAAAGAGTAGACTTCTAGGTCACATTTGCCTCAGAGAGATTGTAAAATATTGTTATTTATATTAATTTAGCTTACCATATACAAATCATTCTTCACTATGGGGAAATATTTAACCTTTAAACTCTTGGGCAATCTACAGTGTCTTAAGTGTCCATCAATGCATCTTCATCAAATCTACCAAAATATCCTAAAGGACTGATCTGTCATGGAATGATTGCACAGAAAAAAAAAAGTTGAAGCTGTAGAAATCTTCCATCGAAATAGAAGATATATTTCTTTTACACTACCTTCTCTAACTTAAGTGCACAGCAGCATGGAAATTTGTGAAAGAAAGTAAATATATCCAACAAAAAGATCCATCCAAAAATATCCTAGCAAAACAACACCAAAAAGTATCCAACCATCCTTACAAGAATGAGGTACCAATTCTATATGCCTCCTCTTCTGGAGAAATGAAATGCAAATAAATCTGTAATGGATGTTATTCAAGTTGCTTAGTACACTGCTGTGAGCTACTCAGATATGAATATGATAAGTACAGTGTGCAAATATATACAGAACAGAGTAAAAATATTTATGAAATGAGCTAAAGCACCCTGTAAGATGAACAGTACTGACACCTCAAGAAAATCAAATGTCTGTTACAACATTCTAAATTATTTTTGTACATGAAAAGAATTGGTTTTGTCATTTCTATAATAATGCACAAAACATCACACAGAATACACAAAAGTAAGTCCCTAATACAACAGTAGGAATGCTTTTTCTTTTGGGGGGATGTAGGATTAGTTACAGTAAGCACCACAAAGGAAATCTTTCTCAAAAACTGAAAGTATGTAACTTGCTTGAATCTTGAATTGGTTTGAATAAATACCTGCCTTCCCTTCTGTTCTCAGAAAATTCCTTCATTTTCTTGAGCTCCCTTTTGGTGTGAGAAGTACCGTTCAAGTTATCTGTCATCCTCAAATCTCTCATCATGGGTCTTCCACAGGGCCAGATACACTCAGTGCCTTCTGAGGTATCAGACTGCCTAGGACTGAATCTTGTATGCCTCTGAGTAAAGCAAGCTGAAAAGCATTAGCTTCTGGCAGTTACCATCAGCAATTTCTCTTTTTTATTCTACAAGAATAAAATAATGGATAAAGTAATTGTTTAACCCAGCTTTTGGCTCTCTCCTAACTCCATAATTGGCATGCTGTCAAGCACATGAAAATCCAAAAAGGCAGCCATAGACGCCATTACTGGTTGTTGGTCACTGAGGCCCAGCAGTATATTTAGAGGAGGCAGTGAGGGTTTTTTTATTTCCCAGATGAAGACACTAGCCTTAGGCTAAAGATTGGTTTGGTCTTTGTAATGGCTATTAAAAAGGTTCCATCCTGTTTGCTGACTAAGATTTTATTTATCCTAATAAAATTGGTTCTACATCACAGACGTGCTAAGAGAAGATGGTAGAATTGACCTTTCTGGCATTTTCTTTGCTATGAATTATTTTTTTTATACCAACATCATTTCCATGCCACACCACACCCCATCCCCGAAATTATTATCTCTTAAATGTTGACATCAACAGCAAGAGCTAGAGAAATTTACATTCATTTGCATAACTGAAAATGTGTATGCCCTCCTGTAAGGAGAGGTGAGGTGGCTTCTTCCTTTCATTATCAGTACTTTGGTCTATCACTTTCACAGCATCACTCCTTCAGCCCTTTCTCCTTAAGTTTACTCTGTTACCCTCAAGTATTTGCAAAAAGCTATTCGGAGTAATTTTTAGGTACCCAGCTCTTGCTAACTTCAGGGTTGAAAACTGTTGGAATTATGTGTCTTCCTAAGCATCAGGGGACAAACTTCTTTCTTGAAGACACATTAATTAAATAAAAACAGTTGTTATACTTCATATTTTATTCTAACAAACATACTACTTTTCTCTTTCTTTCCTAAACCATACCAGTTGTCTCATCAGAAATACTAACCAACAGGGAATGGTCAATAACAGTATTATGTGATACAGCAAGATAAAAAAGCATTGTGTGTCATTTTCCCATGAGTACAAATACATTAGAGGTTTCCTCTGAAAAGTCAAAGATAGTAGCTTTTAAATTATAATTTTAGCAAATTTCACTATGCAAAAAAAAGTTAATATTTCTACCCTTTTAATGCCTATTCTGAGTAGAAGTGTTTGCATGTCAGATGTTTTAAGTGAAAAATGTCTGTTCTTAAGGTTGGTGCAAGGACCACCAAGAGTCATTAGAGCTACAAACTTGACTACACAAAAGCTACAAAATGGCAAGGAACTTTTTCAACTCACACAATGCAATTCTCCAGTAAGGAGTTGTCTAGTCACCATCTTGACTTACACAATATTGCATCAAGAGTACGTGCTATGTTTATTCATCAATAGGCAATGGCTTGGAGGTAAGGAAAGGGAAAGAAGGGATATTTTCCAGTTTTGAACTCATCCTGGTCTTCCTTTAACCTTCCTCAAAGCCAGTGTTACCTTTTGAAGTGTCAATCCTGACTGTCATTTTACATATGGAGGACAGAATCTGGGATTCAGCAGGCAAGTAGCTTCACCATTGTTCAAGCCCTTCTCATCTTGACTCAATAACCCATACAATTTGTATTTCACACCCATAGTGCAAACACTATGATGGCTGACTTGATGTCAGTCTGGATGACTGTAGAATACACATGGGTGTACATCACAGAAAGTGGGAATGATACTATCAGGTTAGAATTGTGCAGTAAATTCTAGACCAGTGGTTCTTTAGTTCAGTTATATATTGTTGGGGGTTTTTTATTATCTTGTGACTCTCAGGTATAATTTACTGAAAGAGAAAGCTAATAATGTGGCTTGCATAGGTAGCATTTTGTCCCTTTAACCTTAAAAGGTTATATGAATTTGTAACTGAGTGGGTCTTTGATAATATTTTTTCTTGTTTGTAAGAGTTTGCGTGCTGTTTTTATAATGTTTTCATTGATGTCAAGACCTTGGTATAAAAACAAGACTAGCACTGTACTAATTTACCCCATGGTCTCCTGTGTCTTCCTTTGCCTCTCTCCTTGAGCAACTGGCATAGCTGCAGGACTGTTTACTCCATGGCTTATTTCCCCTTTATCTTTGATGTCCCAGGATGTCAAAGGCTGTGAATTTAATATTGATTTTATAAAGTACTTTTACTGTAACATGTCAGTTAGGATTAGCCTCAACCTCGAGGAAGCTCAGGCACTGAGCTGGATTTGCACGCAATGTGGCTCTCCAGCTCTCAGACTCTTTTCCCAAGCGAATGCTTTATTTATAAGAGTGACAGTGTGTTGTGAAAGCAGGGATAGCACACAGCCCCCAGCTATCTCTGTGTCTTGTATACACAACGTCAGTGCCCTGTGTATACATTAGGCTTGAAAATGTAAGTGGATCAGAGAGACATATCATTTGCTGGTATGTAAACAGACAGATGAGTTTATAGATCGCATTAAACCCCAGTGGCTGTAACTAGTGGAAGAATCTTCCTGGAGTCCCATCCCCCATCTCACTCCTCCTTGTTCCTTCTTATACCATCAACACCAACACCACGAGCTGGACTCACCTCCTTTAGGGAGCAAATAAAGGCATCTTTCCAAAGGAGGAATCATAGTTGGAGAATATTCTTGCCTTGATCTTGTACTCTTAAACTGTTATTGCTCCTTTGAAATGGCAGGTGCTTCCTGATGGAATGTATTAATCCACAAATTAATTTGCAAAGTCTTTTCATAACTCAGTATTGATCCTTCACTCAATCCCAACAAAGGTGAAAAGTTTGTCTTGATCTCTCCCTTTTTTCTCTCTTTTTTCCTCCTTTTACTTCATACTTTTGAGAAAGAAAAAAAAAATGCATTTGCCATATTTTGTGTCTGAAACAGTGAGATAAGGTTTCTCTAAAGACTGATAATGCTGAAGCTTGGAATTACACTCTCAGGGGAGCAGTCACCAGTTTTCCTGTGCGTTGAGCAAATCATGCAAACTGATTACACATTGTTAATGAAAGATTAACTATTTAATGCATTAGCTTTTTGTGAGCACATAGAACAGCTGTGCACTTGGGCTACGTCTGTCCCATTCATAGCATGTTTGATTTCTTATAGCTCCGCAGTTGCTCTGAGCTTGCCTTCCTCCTCAGCTGGGACTTGAGTTATCTTAGGTCTTCTGAGCATGTTGAAAATATTTCTTGTTTGGTTCATTAACTATTCCATAAGCCTTGACTTTGAAGCCTATGTACACTTATGGCAATGCATAAATAATAAAGAAGTTATTATTCTTTATATAGAGCATATATTGCTGATTATAAAACATCATTCATGTAGCTGCATTATCATTTTTTTAATGTATTATGTTGCTCTGCCTACATATATATGACAGTTCGAGTTGTTGTTTTAAGCCATTTTCATAACACATAAGCCATTCCAGTGTAAAACCTGCAGGAGTTCATAAAGAATTTTGCTGAGATTTAGTAATTGAAGAAGGAAGAAGGAATGGTAAAATTTATCTTATTTTCCTGTTTCATATAATGTAACAAATAAAAAAACTACAGAGCAACATTTGTGATTTCAGTTGTTGCAGGAAACAAACTGGGAGCATAAAACTGAAAGCGACTTTCGTGTGCGTACAGATAGGTACGTATATAACCTTCCTGTTTATACTAGAAATGAGACAGCACTTTTGGTGAAATCTGGCAAGCATGACCTTAGGTGATAAAGACAAGGTCACAAAAATTTTTGCATAAATCTGCATAAACTGATAACAGACTCAAAATCTGCAAATCAAACTCCAGAAATAGTATTTCAAAACTTAAACTCATTAAGATTTTCCTTCGGTGTCCACTCTCCCACTTCTTACCCATGAGGGACACAGTGAGTGGAAATAGCCCCAGACAATCTTTTATATATTTCTCTCCAGGATAAAAAGACAAGAGTATTGCCAATGTTATGTTAAAGTGAAGATTTCCATGCTGGATATCAGCGCATAGAATTTTAGACATATGTCAACTAAATAATCAAATGACATCTCTAAAGCATTTTGAGTGCAGCCTGTCGCTACTGCCAATGTTACAGTAAGCCCATAAATATTTGATATACCTGAGAACACTACCTCTTCTGTTTTCTTTGCATTAGGTACACTATGTATCATCTCTGGTTTTTGTAGAACTCAAATATTACTTTATGTCTGTCTACATAATATGATGTGCCAATTTTTTCAGACAATGTATTTAGTAAGAAAATTACCTTCAGAGATTTCCAACTATATTTAATAGAGTATGTACTGAGTAAACAAGGATAACATGTCAACCTGTAGGAAAAATTTCAGTTGGCTAAATTTTCATTCAGTTTTTATGGAATTCATGCATACAAGCTATGTTGAAATATCTGTGAGGATTTACTTCAAAACTCAAAAAAACCAATGACGTTCCAAACCTTGTAATTAATTTTTATATTACTAAAAGTAAAGCAAATGTTTAGTACATGGTAATACAAATTCAGTCTGCTTTACTTGACAGTTTTGTAACCAAGTAAACATCCCAATGATAAAACTGTTCAAAATATACACTTATATTTTTCAGACTTTGCACACACCCCGTCATATTAAAGTTCTGTGGCATCCAAGTTTTCCCTGAGCAGTGTGTTAACTGCAACACATCAGAAAAGTGGTACTTAGGAGAATGCTTCACTCCACAAAAATAATCCATGCATATGTGCAAATCCATTCACAGGATATTTTTAATTACTATTATTCATATATATATATATTATTTCATGGAAGCATATACTCAAGGGATTTTTAACAGACCTGGTTTTACAGGTGGTTGTGGATGTCTTCTTTTCTTTTGCATTCTAAAAAGACACACAGAAACCAAGAAATCCTTTATACATTGCAGACCAAGCTGTAAGCTCTGAGTTAGGGACTCTTCTGTCACAGACCAACCAAAGACTGACAAAACTGTTAGCGGACTTCCAAGGCTTTATGCGCAAAGTTTCAAAAAAAATGTTAAATTCATTTCATACCACATTTCTAAAGTATGGAAATGTTACTGCTGCTTCTTCATACAGCAGCAGGAGGCACAGAAAGTGTAATACTTCCTAATATCATGCAAAGACTCTGTGATGCGGTCAAGAATTGAATGAAGGTCTCCTGAATCCCTGTTCACAATAAACTTGTTTGCTTTCACCCAATAATCCCGACTGCCAGAGGCTGTTGCAGGGTGGCCTGAATTAAAGGAACCCTGAGGTAGTGTTAATTTGTGCCATAAGGTCAAAGCAGTCTCTATTAACCCGAGGGCTTTGTTAGTACAATGGTGACATAGTCACTTTTGTCGTTTTTTTCCTGTTGCTCAACTGAGCACAGCCTAGCCAGTCCTAAACACTGGACATTGAGGTGTTCAAATTTATTTGCCATTAGGAAGTCTTGAACAACAATTTATGCTAACAAAGCTCAGGCTAAGGTTGTTAATGAATTGTTTATATCTTGTTGTGTGTGGTAAGAATACTGTAAAAATAGCTTGTTTCTACCCTGTCATCAAATATCTACATTTTTAAAAGAAAGTTAAGTAAACTACTGACTACTCCCTATTTTTTCTTTATTATTTTCTCTGAAGAATAGTACTTCCACAATGCTGGTAGGAATGTGAATGCTTGTAAAGAGCAAATAATGAGGTGTATAAGGACAGTTAATTTGAATAGCTGTTCAAAATTTGAACAAATTTGAACAAATGCTTATGAACAGTCTTTAGAAATATTTGACCAGCTCCTCCTATATGTACTGCAATAATACACACATGGATGCATTTCAGTATATATAACATCAGTTTTTGTATATTTATGCATTTTCTCATTAAACCATGGAGGCGATTTGTCCCATCTGCAATGCTATTGACTTTAGTCTTTAGCAAAGATAAATTTAAACATAATGATTACCTCAAAAGTACTGTAACTGTACAGTTCAGCTGCAATGCTGTCTTCATCGTTTGAGGCCAAGTCTTGAGTGTCAGCTCTGACTTCAGCATTCTTACTGCTTAAAAAGGCATTGGTGGATGGATGAGAAGGAAGGCTAGGATCTGGCAGGAAAAAAACTATCTCTGTTCTTCACAAAGAGAAACCAAACATTTTTCCTAATGTTTCAGTGAATTAAGTTTGGAAATGTGGCTGTAAAGGCATTGTCATCTTTTGTAAGTCTAGTGTGTTAACAGCAAGCTACAAAACCCAACATCTTATATGTATCAGCTACATGTTTGCCTGTTGGCTGTCTCAATTTCAAGAATGACTCCTAAGGTTCCATCCCGCTTTCATCCCAAGTCTGTTGGGAAATTGTTGTCAGTTTATGGAGGGAGGTTCTGCTTTGTGTGTTCATAGTTGCTATTCTTGCACTCAGAGCGTCTATGGGTTTAACTTTTCCCCTCTGCTTCTCAGACCCACCCACACAAACTACCATTTTTCTTTCTTCATCATATTTCTGTTTCTGGGGATTTAAAATTCTTTATTTATTCTTTTATTTTTATGTATTTTCCACTTGTAATTTCATGTTTCAATTTTGCAATTTAATGTGTACATCTGTTCTCAGTAGGAATTTGCCTTGCTTGCTAGTAAGAAGATACAACAATATTTCAATGTATTTAACTGCATCTGCATTTAAGGTTTTGCACAGATCATCTTGCTATAACTGACACTTTAGTCAGGACAGAACATGCGGGCCAAGCACTCATCTCAGGCCACAGTGGAGTAAACAGCTATGTTCTTCCCATAATGATTGTTGGTGGAAGGGAATCTGGTAGATACCTCAAAAGTGAGGCCACCTATTTTAATATAGCAAGGAATGTTTTGATAAATTGGGTTACCTTTGAAGTTCAACCATACAAGCTGTGCATCCTCTGTCAGTAGAGAGACAGCTGTACTGAACTGCAACCACAGTCAACAGATTTCGACTGGTCTGCAACTTTGGGGAATCCCCTTTCGGCACAAAGCCAGATATCAAAATACTGGTTATATGTGCCCTTTGCTGCCTAAGAGTCTGCATTAGTTTATAACAGGAATTTGTTAATACTGATTTTATAAAAGCAGAGGACAGAGGATGCTTTTGGTTCTTTTCAAGGATCATTCCCCCATTTCTTGATCATTCCATCCATTGCTACCACCACATCTTCTTATTTCGCCCCATAGACATCCCTTCTTCCTAAATGCAGCAGCAGTGAGAGGCTTTAAATTTGTATGTCCCCATTGGGGCCCACTTCAGAGGGATTCTCAGGATGTCCTGCCTTCCCAAGGACAGGAAAGAAACATTTTTTCATGGAAGACTAAAATTCAGGCTAAAATCCAGGCTAAAAATCTGAATAAGAGGTAAGATAGAAATGATATGAAAACACCCCTTAAAATGTAGATAGGGCATTATTTTCAGATCCCATTGATTCCCTCAAGTGTTTTCTAGCCAAGTCTTGTTTGGCTACTCCAGTCTTCTTGGCTTTGTATACTATGCTAAAATTAGCTACATCCTTGAAAGTCTTATTAAATGTCATTGGATATATTCAAGCATTTACATGTTTTGGTGTTTTGCCTTGTTTTGAGCAGTATAACTTAATCAGCAGTCATGTAGCAACATCCAAGACAAGTACAATAATAGCCTTGTGTTCTATTTTTCATTAATTGAGATGGAGATTGTACTGCCTCCCATTGCACTTGTAGTCATTTCTCTTTTTTTTAAATAAACAAGCACAGAAATATATTTTTAATTAGCAATGAAATAATGTATATAATAACATCAAGCTGCTTTCATCAAACCCTACACAATGATGATAAACGTTGATACTGTATTCAATTTAGTCTCTCCTATTTATGTCATGTTGCATTTTTCAGGACTTGGAAGGCTAAACCCATTATTTGTCTTAAACAGATGCAAATTAGGATTATAGCCAAAATATATTCCGAACAAGGAAATGTATTACTGAATGTAGTGATAATGGCTTCTTTAATACCTGAAAAATAAATACAATATGCTACTTTGATTTTCAGAAATCAGTTGCAGTGTTGGATACTAACCAGAATTTTCAGTGTTAAGGCCTTTACTTTTTTCCAAGAAAACTCATCATTTGCTGTTCAGAAATCCAATCGGTTATTTCACAATCTCTGTCCAGGCTTCAGTTGAATAAGTATTTCAATAGTAACCCTTGGAATTATCAAGAAAGAAATATTATTCAGCTTTTTCATATGTATCCATAACTTCTCACAGTCCACCCATTTATATCAGTCTCTTTTACCCTAAAATAAGGCTGAATTATAAAAGCTCATTTTGAATATACTGAGTTGGTAGATGTGTGACATGTTTTAGTTACAGCTGGTTTTTAAAGATTTTTGAGGGTCACTCTACATTTTTTTACTGTTTATTCCAATTTCTACTGTACAGGTATTCCTTCTTGGTAGGTATGTTTCTCAAAAGCAGAGAACTGCACTCCTTTTTTGTAATCATTGTACATCATAGGCTCTCAGGACCAAATCGCTAGGCAATTGCGTCTGGGATTGTTACCAGTGAGAGCTCAGTAAGTCTTTATGGCAAACAGGATTGGCAAGAATACTGCAGAAATAGCCTTTACAATGGCTCTATGCCTTTTAACAATATTGGGTGTAGCAGTGTGGCAAGCTATGTCAGCCTTTGGAAGCTGTCTCCAGAAGAGTTGTGTTTTATTTCAGTCTTTTCTCATGGAGAGGCAAGCTCCTTTAGTCTGGGGAAATTGTAGCTGGGGAAGTGATCCCTGTTAAAGACAATGGCAAAATTCTCAATTATTTCATTAGCAGCCAAGCCTGGCAATGAAGTGCTGACAGATAAATCTATAACATAGTTTATTCAAGTACTTACAGTTCAGTGGTTAAACATGCTTACATGAAACTTTTGCACTACTTTTTAAATACCGGATAGCTATGTTATTTATAAAACACTTTACCTAAGAGTTCCTGCTCTAAAGAAAATGCTTATAGCTGTTGAAAGACTAACTTTGTCTTTGCAAACTATTGGCTTTTGTTTCTCAGGCTGGCATTTCTTCTTCTAATGCTCATTAGAAAGGATTCTCAGTTTCAGTCACTGATGTATTTAAAACCATTTTAATGAAAAAAAATGTAATCCTATATAATAATACTGTAAGTGTTCTCTGTCTCTCCAGAGGTAAAACAGCATAAAATTTTAATGCAAGCCTCTGCCTAGCTATATTAAAAGTTTTTGGCCAGCTTTAAATCTGATTAATGTAACCGTTACAGATAACAGTGAAATCATGTATGATTGTAGATAGTCATAGCAACTCAGTATTAATATTCACAGTCCACACTGTAGTAACATAGCTGTGATACTTAAATGGACAGACGCAACGATTCATTGTAATAAAGAATTTAATCTTTTTATTGGAATAATAATAGGCTTATCAATTCTCTGCTGTTAATTATACTTCATGTTAATAAGATCATATACAAATACCCTTTCAAGCAGTGCATTGTAAATATACCAAGCTACAGTTCCATTTAGACATGCACAACATGCCAAAAGTATCTGGCATCAGTATTTCCAGAAACGGACACAGAAGAAAAAAAAAAAAAAAAAAAATCCTGTGAAGAGCACAGCTGTCGGCAAAGGGGGAAAATCTCTATATGGTAGTGTTTAGAAATAATTGGAAGAGGATTGTTTTGGTTTTTTATATAATGGTAGTTTTCAGAGTGCTGAAGTATTTTATTTAATGATGATAAGGAGGGTAATAATACTGATGTACCAAGAAGTAGCTGGGCTGACAGAAGTTGTGCAGGCCTTTGTCAAAGTACCAATTGATTATTCCTCTTCCTCCTGACACAAGTGCCTTTTGATATTCAGCAGAGCAAATAAAAATTCTCTATTGTGCCAATGCACTCCTTCAGATCTCTGCCATTAATCACACTTTATGCACAAATGGCAAGATATTTTTACGTGTTAGAATAATTTAGAGAGGTGGTAAATATGTAGTTTTTTCCAAAAACATAAGCAGAAGACTTACAGATGAAATGCAGAGAGCTGACTTGAAGTTCATTCCTGTGTCCCCATTTCAGGAAAGCTGACTAGTCTGTTTACTGTCTGAAGGACTGGACTTAATATGAGCAGGAAATATACAGGAAGGAAGACTTGGAAAAAACTGATTCATGTAGGGAAATAAAGCAAATGTGTAATGTAATTATCAATACCAGACTCAGAGAAGGATTTGTACTAATTTCATACATGTTTTAACTTTTGAGTAATTTCTTCTCTCAACATTTATTTATGTATTTTACATAAAATTTGGACACTAATCAAAGCCTTTATCTTAATTCCTCTAAGGATCAAAACTTTACATTTGAAAGAAAAGACTGATAATTTATCGTAAAAGAAAATGTGTCATAAGTGAAAATGAAGCAGAAGGACAAAGATGAGCTTAAGCAGCTGGTATTTTGTATTGTAACTGCAAGAGGTGAAATTGTCTTTGCTGTTTGGTAATATTCTTATAATTATCAATTTTCAATATTATCTTAAGTTCAGGTATAGTTATGAGAAAGTCTCAAACCTATTAAAAGTTAAATACTTTCATTAAAATATAGTTAAGCAGTTCATATGCTGTAAAATACTATGATTATGCAAATAAATGACATGGATGAAATATGAGTTTGGAAAATGCTAGTGCATACAGGATCTGCAAGTTGTAGATATAAACAAAACATTTATTACAACACTGGTAATTCATGCAATTCTGTGAGCAGAAATGATAGATCTGGAATAGAAATGGAATGGAATAGAAAATGACATTATGTTTCTTAGTAGTATGTTTCTTATCTTTCTTATCACTGTAACTGTAGGAGAAAACTAGAACCACCACTTTACTTCTGTACAAAACACAGGTAGAAGAAGGGCTGACATTGAGCCACCAGAGTGTATGATAGTGTGGAGAAGTGAGTGGTGGCAGAAAGGCTGGCTAAAGCTAAAACTCAAGTCCAAGCTAGACTTGTGAAAATTTCAGATTTAAGGTTCTAACTCAGCTGATCTCTGTCTTTACAGTGCATCTGAAATACAGCATCACAGAGTTGGAACTCAGATAAATTTCAATTAAGTACAAATATGAATGATCCACATCTTTTTTACCAAGTGGGTATTGAGTGTTACTACATAACACTGAATTTTCAGAAGGGCATGGAATAGTTGCTTTTGGTGGTGATCTCTGAACCTCATAATGGAGGGGTGGCTGAGATATAGTCTTTCTTTTTATCCTACAATAATTTGTAAATGACTGGTAAGGATAGGGTTAACTTGTGTCCCATGAGTTGAACAGATATAGCAGTTGCCGGCCCTCAGTGTAAGGACTGCCAGGGAGGCCAGCAGTGCAAGAAAGAAAGAAATACAGCTTGGCTCAGATGGCAAATTACTTGCTCTGAAAGGGATTATAACAGGAGTGATCTCTAAGAAGCCTTTCAGACTGGCATACAATCAGACTTGGTTTATGACTAAGAGAAATCTTAACTGCAGGAGGCTCTTCTGCTGTTTTCTATGTGTCTCTTGATACACATGTTTCTTGATACATGGAACACCTTTTCACCTGCAAGCCCTAACAAAAAAAATCTGTTGAAAACAGCAAGTCTACAGACAAGCTTTTCTGTTAATTTAGCACAGCTACAGACAGGAAATATTTTTCATGAAGAATCCAGGCATCTTAAATCCTTCGCATAATGACTACCTATATATTTTATTGTAGCTAAAATTCTACTCTTTCAACACTGGTGTTTGATCAGGGACCAGTCACAAATGCATCTAAAACAGCATAGACGGATTATGTTTCATTGACCACAAGCACTATCGTGTGATATCTCATTTTATTATTTCCACTATTCATACGCTATGTGTAATGTTGCAAACATTTTGAGAAGACAAAAACAGTTTAGTCACATTCAGTGTGTTCTTGGAAAGTTCCACAATGGCAATGTGCCTGGTATTAAACCTAGTCAGTGAAGGCATGGAGTTGTTTGGAAGTATGGGGAGTGGCATTCTGCAGCCATTCTTTTCAAGTATCACTTTCTGTTCTTTGCAATGAATTCCTAGAAAGCTCTATTTTGCATTCCTTAATTCCTGTCTCAGGGAAGTTGTGCATATGTGGTGAAAAAGAATGCCCTCTTTAGGAAGGGAAATTAATTGTCTTACCTAAGTGTGAATTAAGGACATGAAAATTAACACATCAACAGGAAAATATGTAAAAGATAAGTTTCTAAAGAATAGCATTGTATTAAATCACCGAGTGAGGAAAGAGTTGTGGAAAAGTATTTATTCCTTACTTTTCATGTCAAATCATCTTTAAATGTATAAAGCCATATTAATACTTGCAATGGTCATTATGCTCTCTGCTTCGTGTACATGGAATAAACAGTCATTCCTTTCTTAAAAATATGAACTGAACACTGGCTGTTACAGTCAGGAAAATATTTATTTTTGGTTTATTTTTCAGGAAGCCAAATAACCAGTATTGCACATCCAGAATAAAATAATTCTGTGTATACCATTTGTTCAAGGTCAAAACTTCTATAATACACATCTTTGCCATTAATACTTTTTGAGTACCTCATCAATGACAGATGCGAATGCCTTTCACTATTTTCAAAAGTTTTTCAGTATCAGCACAAGACTTTATTAAGAATTTCTGTTTTAAACCAGATTCTTTTAATGCTCTTTTTTTTCATACATCAATAACATTTAAAATGTGAATGTCTCTTTTCTGCATTTTCAATCAAAAATTCATCATGTAAGATTCATTGACTATAAAGTCTAAGACTGTAGGCATTATGTTGAGGTGAGTACAGTTTCTACTGCATATAAGCTAACCGTTTTTAAGGATTTATTAAGTTCACAGTCAGGGGGTTCACAACTTGAGGGTGAATTCTGCCCTTGGATGAGTGTGTGCAATACTCTTTGAATTCAGTGGGAATTCTATGTGAATGACTCAAGGCAGGAAATGGCCTTTAAAAGGTACTGTTTTGCCTTTTAACAGTTCATTCACTGCAAACAGAGGCTTTAATCAGTCTCCAGAATAATTTGCTGTTCAAGCAAAATAGCAAACCTCTGACATTAAATTGGGAGAGAAGATGATTAATCTTCAGTATAAACTGGAAGAGACACTGGAAGGGGAAACTGAAGCTCTTCCTTGTGCCATGTCCTCTGCCAGAGAAATGCCTCCTGCAGTGGTTCAGGTGATGAGGCAATGCCCCATGTTCAGCAGCATGAGTGAAGCAGTCTGGGCTGGTAAGGATGTCAACACACACTCTGGCTGCTGCATAACTGCCTTGTGATTCTTTTTGCCTGCTTTTCTTTTGCAGGGAGGCTGGAAATAGGGACAAATAGAAAATGGCCTCCCCAGCCCAATACTTCTACTGTAAGTTCACACTTAAAGCAAGACAACAAAAAGGTAGTATGCAGAGGAGAGTTCACCAGTATCACTGGTCCAGAGTTTTTCAGCCATTACACTTTCTTGTTTCCCTGAGATACTCTCCTGTGATCAAACAGAGCAGCTCCACACATGATTTTGTCACTTAGAAATCAAGATTGAAGGACAAAACTCTATTTATATATCTCATAAAATTCTGTCCTCAGCTTGTTTTTCTACCTCATCTCTTTAGGTTTCCCAGTTTCCTGTTTTCATTGGTATAAGGTGAAAATGAAACCATCCTCCTCCCACCTGTTTGTGGCCTTGGTGTCAGCGATTGTATAAAGTATTTGTAAGAAAAAAATACCTGCAAAAAACTTGCTCCTCCAGTGTGTGGGTCCCTTATGATATTCTGGAAGTACTCTGAATGGAAATTTACAATTATGATAGGTCTAAGACAAAACTATGGTGTGAAAAATATCTAAGAGGAAAGCAGGAGGTAGATCTTTATTCTTCATTCCATGAAACTGCTAAGCACAACCTGATAAAAATAAAAGTTACTTCAGTACCAAGAAGTAAAGGGAGACGTAAATTCCAACTATGTCCTCAGCAGCAGCTTCAAATGATATTGCAGGTATTCAGAACTAGCACAGTAGAAAGCCAAAGATTTATAACTTACATGAGCTTTTGTTTATTAACAACAGAGAAAAATTCAGTTCTCCTTCAGAATCATTGATTACATTACACACAAAATATTTTGAAAAAACACTTTAAAAGAAAACTTATGTTATCAAACAGAGATGGATGCAGATGATTTGGAACATCAGTTTTGGACTTCCAGCTCCCAACGAAACTCCAATTCTTTTCTTTTAAAAGTCCTATCAAAAGATCACAATTAAAATATTTGTAATATGGCTTTGAAGCTTTAAGTTTAATTATGAGAGGAAGAAGAGCAGCTGCCCAGTCATCAAGTTTCCATGGTGGCATTATATTAACTTATAAAGTGGGGGTTATTCATAATTTTGCATATCTTTATGGTTGTACGTCATTCTTTTGCTTCCAAGGGAAGGTGCAGAGCTGCCTGAAAGAAGAGCAACTCCGGGAAGGAATTTTGTATCAGACACACTTCTTTCAGGATTAGTGACAGATTTTGCAAAGGACTATGCTCTGAAAATCTATCAGCAAATAGGGTGTACTGCAATTAGGCCAGATTTCTTTGTGATAGATAGCACAGTGTGGTGCTGAAAAAATTTTAAACCATCAAAAAGCACCAGCTAACATGATACATACAATACATAACAATCTTCTACATGCTATATGTGATGTGGTTGTGAACATACAGGGCTCCATCCCTTTCTGCCAACTCTGCTACATAACATCTGGAGTCAAACGGGCCAGAAACATGGCATTACCTTATCCATACTCTTTGTGCTCATTCATTCAAAGAGGAAGCCAATGAACTTTTGTGCTAGCTTGTTTTCCTAAACATGTAGACAAATTGCAAGACCCTACTCTGGCAAGATGTCTATCAGGCAATAGCTAATGAGTCATGAACACAGCAGCTGGAGACAATTAGGAATAAACTTCATTAAAATTTGTTTTAATGGCAAAGAAAGAAATTCTGTATCCAAAAACTTTGAAATTTTACATACCATTCATTCATTTGCTTCTTACTTACCTGAACTTAAAATTTCATGTAAGTTCTCTATGGTAAGAACTGTATTTATATATTTGTTTTTAAAGTACATGACAGTAGGATACCTGGTGCATTGGTTAAATAAATACCTAATGATGATAGTACTAAAAAATTGTAATAGAAGTACAGCCATTAAAAATTTATCTTTAGAATATGTTTCGGGGAAACATATAATGCTTTCCCCTGCCCTATCTTAGTTCACATAAAGACTGATTCAATCAATTGACTTAAACAAGTTTTAGATGGATCAATTTGTAAAAGCGTGCTTTTTAGATTTTTTTTTAATTAATTTTAACTGTTGTTCCAAGAGAATGGGCTTCTATTTCTTCCCTCACTCACATCACTTTCCATAGCCTAGTCAGTTAAAATTTCCTTCTTGGTTTTAACCCATTCTACCCTGTTATTCCTCTGTGTAACACACCAAACACTTCTCAAACTATTTTTATAACCACTTTTTGTAAAGTGAACTTCCTCCTATTAATTACCTCCTAGCTTTTTAATGTCTGGTGTAGGCCAAGTTCTACAACATTCCACTGCTTTAATTCCTGACATCCTTCCAGTTTCTCATCATTGTGATGGTGTTGAGTCTGCACAACAAAAGGGTGTCAAGGCTCTCTTCACAAAAACCTTGGAAAAATACAGGAAATTCATATTTTTATTATTATGTAAGGACTCTGAGACATCCTTTTCCTGATGTCAATACCTTTGCAGTCTCAGTGCAAGAAAGAAGATTTTGTTAAATTTGGCATTAAAAAGTGTTATCTGTGTTCTAAAAATAGAAGTGCATTCAGTAGCTTTAAGATAAAATCCTTATGTGTTGATTTACACAGTGTGACACTGTACTAATTGTAAGTGACACATAAATCTTTGCTTCTGAGGGTCATTTCTGAAGTCATTTTATGGTCTCATGCTTTAAGCTCATTAAAAGTTCTCAGACAAAAGTGAAAGAAGATTTGAGTCAAAAGGAAGTATTACACTTTATAACATCAAGTGAAAAGGCAACAAGTAGAGTAAATTACTATTTTGGTTTTGCACCTATTTTATAGAAAAATCCCATCATAAGAATGTAGCAAAAACAGGCTTTTATCCCCTTACTGGAAGTTGCTTTTGGAGTAACATGAGTACACTGAACGGGTTAATGAGAAAAAAAGAACAGCCTTATAATACCTGCCATCTATGATTATTATAATCTTGCAGACAAATATAATTACAGTGTGTGATGTCTGTTTATGTCTGTGAAAGCTTTGATTGTGTAGTATTCTTTGCAAAACAGCATAAACAATTATATTGTATAGTAACTAATCCAGTGCTAATGCCCTGAGTTATGGGTGTCACTTCGAACTGCAAGGATTTATGTGGTACTTATAGATGCCTTTTTCAGGTGAACTTGACCACAATGCACTTAATGCTTTACTGATTTGTAGAATCTGGAAGCTGATTAATAGAGTGCAGAGAGGAGTGGAATTCCTTAAATAAGAGCACATATAATAAAATAATTACTCCAGAGTTTCATTATCTGATACAGAAATGAAAAGAGAGGCTGTAGTAACTTTGTAATTATTAAAATATTAAGATAGGACCTCTCAAATTTTTAAGACAGGGTTGATTTTACAGAGTAGGTTATATTCAAATTTGTCATCACATATTACCAATGTGCATGTTGCATTCAAAATAAAAGCTCTTAGGTTGCATAGATCACACCTCTGCTTGATTCTTGAAAAACAGGTGTTTTAAGATTTGGTTTTATTTCTTACTATCCTACTCTGATTTGATTGGTAGTAAATGAAACTAATTTCCCCAAGTCAGGTCTGTTTTACCCATGACAGTAATTGGTGAATGATCTCTCCCTGTCCTTATCTTGACCCCCAAGCTTTTTGTTATATTTTTCTCTCCCCTGCCCAGTTGAGGAGGGAGAGTGATGGAACGGCTTTGGTGGGCACCTGGCATCCAGCCAGGGTCAACCCACCACAAGTTCCCACTTCCTAGCTGCAATCAGGGTATGAGAAAGGATGAACTAGAGGAAGCTGGTGTCAGACCCCCTCTTGGGGATTTGGCTGCCTGGGCTCAGGGCCAGCACTGACAGTGCAGCTGTGTGGCCTTCAGTCAGACAGATGTTTGAGGAAGAGCTGTAAGAAGCCTTAGCAGAGGCTGTCCCCTTTCCCTCAGGAGCTGCACGAAAGCTGGGCAATTGCCCTTGGTCCCTGCCTGAGCTACGCTGCAGCCATGCAGGTGCCTGGCCTTGTACCTCACGGATCCAAATCTGACCCGCTGACCAGGACTTCCTGGCTTGACCTTGGACCTGCCTTACTGCTTATGGACTTGCCTGCTGGCCGATGTGTTGGCTAACTGTCCCCAGACTTGCTCTGCTCTCCTTGTTCAACTACTGTGGGACTGTGCCACTTATCAGTCTGGCCATTGCCCTCACTGCCTTGCTGCTGCCCTTGGCTCTGGCTCCCCACCCCGGTGGAACAGCCTGCTCTTGCTGCTCCTTCTCTGTTGGAGCTCAATGTGAACCCAGTTTGGCCACTGCTAGAATGAAGAAAGCATCTGAAAAGGATAATGTTTATGTTTTAGTTCACCTTGTTTAGGCTTAGCTTTCAATTTCTGTGGAATATAGGGGTTTCTTTTTGATGTGGATTTCTTTTTGTGTCATTAAAATTTTGCAGGCCCATGAACAGAGAGGTTGCTAATTGGTACTTTCAATGAGACTAAGGTAAAACACTAACCACTTTGACGTCCCAGTCTTCTCATACGTAACGTTTTTACTCTCATTTAAATGTATTTATTTGGAAGTAAATATATAAGATCAAGCCTCTGAGTGCCAATAATTAATACAATAATGTTTCTAGGACACTGTAGTAGCAGTGAAGACTCATTCTCTATATCACCACAAATGTAAATCAGAGCAGGTAACGTTGATGTAGCATGCACAGTGTCTTGATTCTTTCTGCGTAAACTTAGCATTCAGTCACAGAACTACAGTAAGGCAAAGTGAACATCCTCATTTGTGCTGTTTATGCTCCAGCTTGCTCTATATATATAGAAATAAATTGAAAAATTTAAATTAAAGCAAGCTCTGGCACAAACACTCAAGCACACTCTACTAAGTATATCATTTTTTTGCTTCTCATGATTTAGAATCCAATAGCTAATCATGTTTTAAGACAGAGAAAATTGCTTACATAAAAGTGAAACTATCATTTTGCCAAGCCTGATGCTTAATTTATCTGTAGCAGCATGTATTTGTTTGCTATTTGTTAATTTCCTCTTAGTCTAAAATTAAACTGAGCTTTCATGAATGGCCTTTCCATTTTTTGTATACCTATTGTAATAAAAAGCTGAAAACAAAACCCAGATACAGGTACTACAGCTAGTGTAATGAAACACAATTTTAAAAGTTGTAATCTAGTTTTCAATCTTTTTTTAAAAAAACAAAAGTATTTCCTCTTTAACTTCCTGTTACAGGACTGATTGTGGTTCCCCAGGACCCTGCAAAGTTCTAACAAATACAGTAAATAGTATTCATGCTGATATTGGTTTGTGTCATTTGTGGACTTTGTAAATCAGTTGTATTCATCAGTTAGATATCATATAAACTTTCTAAGTGAGATGCTGAAACATGAAAGACACATTGAGAACTGTGTCATACTCAAAAAGCCCCATTTGCATTTTACATGCAGAAGTTCAGTCAGTCAGTAAAATTACAGAGCAAAAAAATCTTTTTTTGAAAGTGAGGAGCACCAAATTCAAGAATATAGATTTTTCTGATGCAGTTTTTCAAAATGTTCTTCCTAACTGAAACCAGGAATAACAGACATAGGCAAGATAAATAAAAGAAGTATTTATGCAACTATTAATGAATTAAATAATTACTTTGAAAATAGTTTCATTTAACACTTGAAGACTATAAAAAAGGAAAACAGATTTTATCTAAATGCAGGGCAGTTCTTTTCTTGCATTCTTAAGCCTCTGAATCTGTTCAAGAATACAGAACAAAGTGCTGGTGTGCTGTTCCAAAATAGTGCAAGTTCTACGCTTTCCAGATAGCAGCAGCAGATTGTTTGCGCATATACCTGAATTCATTCATGCTGAGCAAGCTGGTGTTGCAGCATAGGAATAATAATTACAATAAAAGCTACTTGAATGTTCAAAATGCCTTTCAGCCAAGATCATTAAGATTCTGCTGTTTGGTTCTCTCCATATATATATGTGCCTATATGGATATGTCCTTGAGACTCAAAAGTGAGCCTGAATAGCTCGATACCCAGAGGATCAGAGGTGTTCATATTTTAATACTGGTTTAGCTTTTAGCCATAAGGGTGTAGTTTTGTATAGAACCTAGAAACACATTCTAGTATATGAGTCCTCACTCTGTCTATACTGCTTGTTAAAAAGTTTTGCTGCAGCTTTTCTGCCAAACGTAAGTAGGTCAGGTTTGAGTAAGATCTAATTAGCAATGGGTCTCAGTATAAAACTATTGAAAAATTCAATTTAAAAGTTTACCAACAATATTTCATTTTTGAATGACGTGCAGTAGTGTGAACCTTTGACCATGAAAGAACACACAAGATGCTACTTGACTGCAGAGATATGTAGCAACATAGTTATGCCTTTCTCCACAACTGGAATGATCAACTCTTTTCTGCTATTACTTCATGATACTTATACAAAGATATGTATTGACATGAAAGTTGCAGCCACTGCTGCTTTACCATTAAATCATACAAAAGCTCACCTTTCTACAAATCTTAAAAAGAAGCTGCCTCCTCAGTCTGAATGTCTAAGAAGAAAGATTTTCTTTTAATTAAAAGGAAAGCAGGCTGATTTTCCTTTGTTATTGTGTTAAAGTCACTAGCAGAACAAGGAATAAATGAGGATAGATCAATAAGCAGTACAAAAAATTAAAACTTCATTCATCATAAGGAAAAAAACCACATTTCAAATAAATGTTCTGGCTTTTTAATATGAAGCTGACCTAGCATTTTTATTCCTGAGTCACGCACAAAAATGTTGCTGTGCAGTGGACCATTAACAGCATGAAAGCCTGACCATTTTGCAGATTTATGGAATCCCAGTAGGATTTTCTTTCTAAATATAAAATATATGCTACACTCACAGGCAGAGTCTTAAAACAGCATTAATGCTCTGATATCAGCATTGCCAGGAAAACATTCATACTTTGAACCACTGCTGTTGCTGGGCAAGTCTGTCATTTCAAAACTTGAATGAAATCTAAGACTCTCAACACAAATGTGTATCAAAGACTTTGAAAATGACCCACAAAAAATATTGTAAATGAATAAATAATTTTTTAAGTTATTGGAATGTTATCTGAAAAGATCTGACTTCTTAACAAGCCTTTTTAATCACTTTAATTACCCTCACTCTAAGAATGACTGAATGTGCAGAGTGCATAAAGTGAAAGCTATTTGTTTGCAGACAGCCTTGAATGTAAACATGATACTGTAATTGGCTACAGGTTTAGCTTTTCCATCATCACCCTCACACATGAAGGTCTTCAGTGTCTGCCAAAGCAACAGCCAGTCTACTGACAGTTCACTGGATCTTCAGTCTACTGTAACTTTGCTGAAACAGTTGTGAAGAAAAAATGCATTCTCTGAATTATGAGCCAACTACAGATTATATATAGGATATAGTTGATAACATATGCCTGTAAATTCCTTTTATTTATTATATGTTGAGTTTCAGCAGAATTGCATCGGGTTTCCCTTTGTGAGGTAGAGGCATGCTTGTGCACATAACCTGTAATATTTTTTTCTACATTAGCCTGGGATTTGAAATTATACTAATGCTTGTCAGCTTTTTGTAGTGGAGAGATATAAAGTGAATTTCTTAAGTGAAATTGTCATTATCTACAGTTGAGGGGAAGCCAGAAGAGGGCACAGTGGAATACTTTACAAGAGTCTCAGTCAGCGATGACACTGTCCACACTGAAACATTTGTTCATTCTGCAAGAGGAAATGCGGCTGGATCCAAATGCCTGAGAGCAGAGAAGACCCCAGTAGCCAGCCCCCCAAAACACCATCAGCTCTCACCTCTAGAGACCCCCAGATCCCACGATCTTTCTGGTCTTTCTCTAGAGCTGGTTGGGACTCCCCTGACACACACACTCATGCTCACATGCTCACTCACACGTCTGCACGTGCTCCAGTTGCTGGCTCCACAAACTGACGGACCCTCCAACCCCGAGTCTGACTCCAGTCAGTGCACTCAGAGCCCCATACAGACACAGGCACACAGAACAGAGAGTCTCTCGCCCAAGAAAGAGTTGGGAAGGAATTTGGTGAGAAGATAGGACAGACTGTGCTGATCAGGCGCAAGGCGTGGCCACACAAGCACATCCACCAGCAATCTATTTACATGTGACAGGGCCTTTTTATCCCCTTATTCCTCTATTTTTCCCACACTTGTTCCTCCCCAAATCACCTGAATTCCTCCCTTTTCCTATCTTTAGTTCCTCCCCTAAAAATCCCATAGTAAATCCTGTGCATTCCCGAAATGTTCTTCTCCTGCATCTCATAATGTGTCCCATAATCTTAAGCAGCAACTCCCATCAGTCCAAAAGGTACTCCAGCGTTGACTCATCTTGATGGGTTTCACACCTGGACAATGGGGCTCAGACTCTCCTGAAACAGGTCTGATAGGCTGTCCCTTCCTTTTGATCCTTAGTTTGCATTCCTCACCTGCTTTTTTGCCCCTGTGCTCCTCTGGTCACGTAGAGATGGGCCTTTGATGGGCTGACAGCTCCTGTGATGGGCCTGGAAGAAACCTCCCCACCTGCCATTGTGTCTCTATGCTCCTTTGGAGACAAGCGTAGCATAACACATTCTACAGATAGGCTGTATTAGAAAGGATTCAGCAGGCAAAACATCCTCAAAACACATAATCCTCAAAACAGCACAGACAAGAAGTTGCTGGACCTCCAGTATTGGGTTGTGTAGTAACAGCAACTTACCTTGTAGCAGAAGTAAGGTCAACTCCCCTTGTATCTCGTAATGCTTGTGGGTAGTATAGCATCGGCTGCAGTAAATGATTCCTAAAACTGTTATGTTCTATCACAAATAGAAGCAGAATTTTTCTTCTATTTACCTGGGTAAATAGAGATAAACTCTTAGGGCATATTTAGTCTAAGGAAGCAGGAGTGAACATTATAGTCCAAGGTAATTTGCTTGCAAAGTGAAAGTCTTGTTGACCATTATGCAGTAAAACTGAATTGGAAACAGAAGGTGTGTTGCTTCCAGTGGAGTTTTAGCTGTCAGGTTATAGACCTTCCAGACCTAGTGGGGATTTAGGACAGAGGTGTCCAAACTACACCTTGCCATCGCTGATAATTCTGTGACAATTCTACCAAATCTATTGATCATGTTCATGTGGTTTCCTGCAATTTTTACTCTTGCAATTTCAATCTGCTGTTGTTTATTTTTGTACCTGTTTGGAACTTTAATTAATATTAATAGGCAGGACACTCATTTGTCATCTTCAGTAGCAGAATGATAGCAAATGAACTTTTCAGATTAAATTCTCAGTGATTTTGTGTGTGGTAAAACCATACATTAAAAAAAGAATGCAAGACAGTATTGTGGGAGAGAACCCTCTACGAAGGACAATGCTACTCCTGAAGGGTACCTTTCACGTGTAGCACATACCAGGTATTAGAAAGGACTCAGGATTCTCCATTTCAATTACTTTTATAAAATGTATGGAATGATTTTAGAAAACAATTTTGTATATAGTTTAAGAGAAGACACAGGCTGCATGTGAAAGGGTATAACATTTAACAGGGTGAGCTAAAGGGTATCACAACTCCCTTTTAGTCTCTCAAATAAATTCACATCTGCTGCTGCTGAGATAAAGTAAAATTTACAGGCTTCTATATTTCCACAGATATTAAACATTCAACAACTAGCACAGGGAACTACTTGAATATCGTCACATTAAATCAATAGAAAACACAGATATTACACTAAAATATTGTTAGAAGTCTGCTAGCATGAGTGAAACAAGTATTTGGCACAGGGCATTAAAATGAGATGACCTGGAAACAAGAAGCATTTGGAAATCCTGGATCAAATTAATGTCTGTAATACCTCCATTAATATGGAACTAAATGTTTAGGGGCAGTTCATTGTATGTAAGTCAAAGATGAAAATAAATATTGTTTGTTGTAAATAAAGAGTAAGAAAGAAATAATACTGAATGTATATAAACTAGTAGTATGCTCTCCCGTTAAACTGATTTCAGTCCTGACCATCTTATCTCAAAAAAGATTACATCAATAATAGAAAAGGGTTTCAAAAAACATTACTGAGGAAATGTAAATGGCTTGGCAAATTTGAGTAATGTGAAAGATCAGCAGTTTCATTAGAGTGAAGGATAGAGTAAAATACACAGAACAAGCTGAAAGAAGAGAATACATCCCATAGATATTCAATGTAGGGAACACATTTCCATGAGATACTACTAATGCCTAATGAGTTTTAGATTTGGAAGTCATATAAACTTTCATGCTAATGGACATAAATCAGCATGTAGAAAGTTAAGAAAAAGTACTTTTCCTCTAGGTAGATCATTTCAGGTACGCTTACTGTGGAGCCTTTTGTGACTTTCCCTGAAGCATCTGCCAATTTATAGAGAGAGGAACTGGACTGAAAGTGTAGAGAATTTCTGGTTCACAATATATACGTGACTGTATTTTATTAAATAAAGCTCAAAATATTCTCCTGAAGTATGGCTAAGCAGAAGCTTGATTTTTGTACCAATATATTGCATCCTTTCTGTTTCTGATCCCTCTGCCTTTGGAATTATGAAAGCAAGAAATTTGCTGGGTTTTCCTGCTTGGTAATTTTTTTTCCTGTTTAGATGTTCCTTTTGTGTTTTCATTGTAATGCACAGAGTAATACTAATATTTTTTTTATTGAAAAACAGGAGGAAATGCACTGCAAAATACTTTAATGTTTCTCTTAGGATGCTTCATATTATGCTTCTCCCACTCTCAACCCTTCCATATTTACCATGTTTTAAAGAAGAGAAATGTAATTTATTGTCACTGGAAACAGTATTCTTAGTAAGGCTCCATGAATGATTGCTGTCACCATTCAGAGATGTATCTTATATTCTGAAAACTAGCTCTAACAAAAACATCCTTTGTTCTCAAGAAAGCACACATAAGATCAAAGTATTAGCAAGGCTACCATGGCTGATCTCAGCTGTAACATATTCTGTATGTCTAAAATGATAGTGATATTTTATTTTTGTAAACACCCTTTTAAAACTTCCAGATGAGTGTTAACCAGTTATTATAGTGTTTCACAAGATCTTCTTGGCAGACAAACCTCTCTCTGCTGCTAGATAAAGCAACATTTTTTAATATATATTATTTCTCAGCAATAGTGGTGGGTTCTAAAGGAGCAGTTATCCCAAATATCACTGACAACTCACAATCTTGGGGTAAGCTGTATGGTACTATCGGGGTATTTGTAATTCATCACAGTCCCTTTTATGTTTACTAACTTTGATGTTAATCCATGAGTAGGATGTCCTTCAGTGAATGAAATCTGTTTTTACAGCTGTTTTAAAATTGATTGGATTGCAGGCACGCCTACTGAAATCATTCAACCAATTGAAGAAACAGAATGAGATTCGGATTATAGGGTTTCAGATAATACCAAGTCCCTTGTGAAAGGTATGTTATTTCTTCTCTTTGTTCTGCTTTTGGAAAAGTATAGCTGTGGGTTGGTGGTTTTTTTCAACTGTATAGGTCATAGGAATTATAAAGATTTCCAAAGCAAAATCACAGTCTGTGTTCTGAATAAAGCTAATCCAGGGCAGAGTGGTTTGCAAAGTTATTTAGTATGTTATATATGATCATCATTAGTGTTCTTTCAAGGACACAGGAATATGTTCTTTAGGTATCTGTTCAAAACAATTGAAATATTTCAGTTTTGGTTATTATTTAACCATATCATTTGTTAGCAAAACTCTTACAATGAATCATACTATACAATATATTACACAACCATTAAGGGTAGAAACCATTTTTGTCAAAGTGCAACTGAAGCTGGTTCCTTACAGCAGGGACTGAAAGGCTGCTGCCCTGCTCACCAAAACCCTTGAAGTCAGTTAGTCCTAGGAAGAGCAACTGATTCAAAGGATTTCAGCATGCACCTTCATAAGCTGAAGGTGTAAAAAATAGTCATGCCATAGAGAAAACCAGCTGACTACAGCTGGGGAGTCTACTAAATAACTTGGCATTTTTCTTTCAGAAACCTTGAGGCCTAGTCCTTTGGTTATCTATGGACTGTTAAGGCACTGAAGTTGATTTCAATGCAGATTTACATATACTCATTTTTTCAGAGAAGCCTTTTGTTTGCAGAAGAATCTGCATGAACAAGCCCTAGAAAAGTACATTTCTAGTATCAACAAATATATATGACTTTAACTATTTTTCAACTAAAATAGTGCTCATTCATCTGAAATAGTTGCATTCATTTACATTCTGTAACTTTTGTGTGCTAAAATAGATTGACTGAATATATCCACACTAATGCTGAAAAAAAGTGTAAACTTATTTGTATGTAAATATAGTAAGAGAGGTACTTTATATTGACTTCATAAGGCTTTTAGCACTGTCCACCTTAACATCCTCAGAAGCAAATTAGGGTACAGTGACAGGGTTACTACTAAGTGAACTGAAAACCCTTCCACATTATCTAACTAGAATGATACATCAGTACAGGTTCCACAAGGATCTGTCCTGTGTTTGGTCCAGTAATTTTGTTAATGATTTGCATCATGGAATAGAAAACAGACATCACATTTGAAGATAAGACAACTTAGGAGAAGTTGCAAGTATAATGGAAACCATAATTGCATTCAAAACATTCTTCATAAACTGAAAAGGTGATGCTGAAAAGAGCCTGCTGCTCAACAGGAACCAACATCAAAGTTTTACATATAGGAAGCAACGATCAGCTATACAGTATGGACAGTAACAGGTGAGGGAGGAGTTCTGCAACTCTCATACCTTTTGTTCAAGGCATGTTGAATTGTCCTTTTGGTCTGCTTGATATCAGCTGGAGAACTCCGTCCAGTCTTGGACAACAATACTTCAAGAAAGTAGACAGAGATCTGGGAAACATGATAGATGATCACAGGTTGGAAGAAAGTAGCTAAAAAAGGCTGAGAGAAGGCAGCAAGGAAGGGAATATGTTATTAACCTGGCCTATGTTGATATGATGAGAAAGAATAGCCTAAAATTGCAGGAAAGAAAATTTAAACTAGACATTACAAACTATGCTGTAATTAAGAAGTATAATAACATATGGGCATAGATAGATTCAGCAGATTTAGGATCACCAGTAGCTGCATGAACCTTAAAGACAGGTTTGGTGGCTTAGTGCACCCCAAGCTTAATATCATCCCAAAGTCAGTTTTTATTACCCGGTCTTAATCAAAAACCAATAAAGTAACACAATCTTAATCAAAAGCAAGCATTAATCTGATTTGCAGAAGTTTGATTGTCAATTTACACATTTACATGAAATGTAAAGTACTATTTATCTTCATAAATATGAAGGTAACAATGACTAAGCATTGCTTTAGGAGGTTCACCTCTGAGCAACACTGGGTATTTCAGCAGGCTATAATGGCATCTAAACATGCCCAGAATACCTTGGCATTTTCAAAGATGGGAAGGGAAGGCAATGGAGTGATGAAAGGAAACTTTTCACCACTGAGTTAATATTAAGAAAAACAGAAAGAGTGGGAGGGAAGGGTGTTTTGAATATGAATAGCTCTCAGAGATAATCTGCTATAAAAATAAGTATGACTCCCCACTGACAGATTCCTTTCCATTAGTACAACTTGAAGATGCAGGGTTGTACATCAGCCAGAAACCATGAAGTATATTTTAGCTTGGCAGTTAGATAAAATAGGGTGAGAAAAACTTCTGGAACTTACTAAGCACTAGGTAGAGGTATAGGCATCTTTTCATTTCTGTACCTATTTTCTTAATACATGTATTATCTTTTTTGTTTGTTTTTATTCTGTAAATGTATACCGTTGCCTCAAGCCAGGTGAATTTAGTTATTCTATGAGAGAAGATTTATTTCATTTTGAAGTATGTGCTAAACCTGCAGACAGGGACAATCAAGCATTTTAGCATTTCCCAGCATATTATTAGAAGCTGACATTGTCTCTGCTCTAACTGGAGGTCTGATAATGTAGGCATCTACAATTAAAAAAGTTTTTAGATTTCAACTAAACAAATCATTTGGAATGTGTCAGACCATCTTTAAATCCATTGCTGAAGCCTTTTAGGATGAGATTTCGTAAGATATATCAGGAGTAATTCAGATACAGTTCATTCTGTTTTGCAAGAGGAGGGTAGATTAGATATTCCTATTTTCCAAAAGCCTATGAGTATGCCTATTATGCAATCAAAGAAGGTATTGAAGCATAGATAGGTGACAGAGATTACCTTTAATCCAGGTAACATAGAGAGTAAGAGCAATGAAGACCTCACAGACTTTTTAGAGCTGTACAGGCTTTCTGGCATCCAGGATGTATGATCACAGGCTCTATTATTCTAATGTGCCATTTCCTGATATTTTACCTCTACCATGTTCTCTTTCTCTAAAGTCAACAACATTCAATATATGAACCTTCCTGTAGACCTAGCTATTTTTTTCCATCAATGTGATGGGTTGACCCTGACTGGATGCCAGATGCCCACCAAAGCCATTCTATCACTCCCTCCACCTCAGCTGGACAGGGGAGAGAAAATATAACAAAGGGCTCATGGGTCAAGATAAGGACAGGGAGACATCACTCAACCAATTACTGTCACGGGCAAAACAGACCCAACCTGGGGAAAATTAATGCAATTTATTACCAATCAACCAGAGTAGGATAATGAGAAATAAAACCAAATCTCAAAACACCTCCCCTCCACCCCTCCCTTCTTCCCAGGCACAGCTTCACTCCTGGATTCTCTACCTACCCCCCCAGTGGCACAGGGGGATGGGGAATGGGGGTTGCAGTCAGTTCATCACACGCTGTCTCTGCCGTTTCATCCTCTTCAGGGGCAGGACTCATCACACTCTTGCCCTGCTCCAGCGTGGGATCCCTCCCACGGGAGACAGTCCTCCACGAACTTCTCCAACGTGAGTCCTTCCCATGGGCTGCAGTTCTTCATGAACTGCTCCAGCATGGGTCCCTTCCACAGCGTGCAGTCCTTCAGGAGCACACTGCTCCAGCGTGGATCCCCCATGGGGTCACAAGTCCTGCCAGAAAACCTGCTCCAGCGCGGGCTTCCCACGAGGTCACAGCCTCCTTTGGGCATCCACCTGCTCCAGTGTGGGGTCCTCCACGGGCTGCAGGTGGATATCTGCTCCACCGTGGACCTCCATGGGCTGCAGGGGGACAGCCTGCCTCACCGTGGTCTTCCCCACGGGCTGCAGGGGAATCTCTGCTCCGGTGCCTGGAGCACCTCCTCCCCCTCCTTCTTCACCGTCCTGGGGGTATGCAGGGTTGTTCCTCTCACATGGTCTCACTCCTTTCTCCAGCTGCCATTTCTGTGCCCCCTGCAACTTTTTTCCTCTTCTTAAATATGTTATCCCAGAGGCACTACCACTGTTGCTGATGGGCTCAGCCTTGGCCAGCAGTGGGTCCATCTTAGAGCCGGCTGGTATTGGCTCTGTGGGACATAGGAGAAGCTTCCAGCAGCTTCTCACAGAAGCCACCCCTGTAAACCCCCCTGCCCCACTACCAAGACCTTGCCACGCAAAACCAATACAATCAAGTATATTGGAAGGTCCTTACTATATGCCTAAAGTCAAATGGGACAAATCTTGTCCGAAGTGGGTGTCACTTTTTATATACCAAGCACACAGCCCAGATTCAACTGAATTATCAGAGATTAGTAAATTTGCATGATTAGCTGAACTGTGTTTGCTGTCTCTGTGGATGTCCCTAGCCTGCAGAAAGTGAAAGAAAATATCACAAAGCTTAAACTGAAATGAGAAATTGACTGACTAATAGAATATAATATCAAGATTTACCTAGTTACCTATAAAAGAGAACTGTTCCTGAGGGATCCCCTCCTATGTCCCCAACTAAAAAGTAACAAAGCATTTATTCCCAGAAAAAAGATTGCTGAGAATATCATGGGTATTGCACTTTATAATCACTCTTTGTATGTTTTGGTCTATGTTTTTATTTTCTGAACTATTTCATAAAGATAATTGATAAACTAATTTATACCATTGTAAAAGATTTAAAAGTCTGTCTGTGTAAGACAATAGGGGCACTGAAAGGAATTTAAGCAAAGTCTTTTTATTAATAGCATACTCAGTTACCATATCTCAGCTGACATATATTTACTTCCACCGTGGTCTCTTTATTTTTAGTCCAAGGCTTTAGATTCTTAAGCCAGACCTTGCAGCACTGAACGAAACAACTCAATAAAACCAATTTGGATACAATACTCAGAACTGGTACTTACTGCAATATCCAGTGTTGGTGACAGGCTGTCTGGAGCCCTGCCAATGCTGATTTAGCAGTATATGCCAGCTCAGTGAGTCAGAAACAGTTTTTACATGTGCCAGCTCAATTGTGCAAGGTTGCTCAGAAATCCCTTTCAATTTTCAGGCAGAATAATTGCTGTATTTCCAATCTACTTTCCTTAGGAGAAAGGAACAAAGGAAAGAAGAAGCATCAATAGAATGGCTTTTACTATCAAATTTGTAGCCTGCTCTGGAAGGTCACTGCTTTGAAAATATTTCACTGTAAGTGAATATTTAGGTCATGTGACAGTGGGTGCAGCTTTCTGTCATTCAAGTATGCAAGCAAAAATAGTAATGGAAAAGAATAAGTGCTATTAAACAGTAGGAATGAAGGTTAAAAAAGTCACTTGCTTAGGAAAAAAATCGTTTAGCAAAGACTCGGGAATGTACATGTATAGTTCTGTGTAAATTTAGCCCACATATCATATCTGAGAGCAAAAAAGAAACACGGAACACAGGTATGGCATGATCTTTTTAAATATATCTTTAATGAAATGATCTGGTAACAGTAAGGTTGTTGGGATAATACTTTCCCCTGAGTATAGAATGAGTTTGTAGAAAATGCCAGTTTCAGTCCAATTCCTGTAGAGTTCCTCTGTTCAGCTCACTATGAAATGTGAAAACAGCATTTTTAAGAACCAAGCCAAAATAGCTATTCATCATTTGCCTTGGACAGCATCATTACTGACTGGCTGCATAAAAAGCAAATTGTAATTTAGTCTTTATGGAAACCAGAACCCAACTGGAATAGGCTTATATTGCTTGATTTAAAAAATAATAATAAGACTGGATAAGAGGATAAAATGTATATTATAATAGTCACTGAAATCAATAACCATCACTTACTGAGTACCTGTGACAAGACTGGTATAGTGTAAAACAAAGAAAAGTTGCCATCTACTCAAATTTCCATATAAGGAAATTACAATCTCAGTAAGAGAAACAACATTGTTTGAACACCCAAAACCCATGTTCCCTACCCCAAAATCTAGTTACAAGAGCTGAAATAGGTGATTGGAAAAAGAAATTCTCCATTCCTAGGTTTTGAATGAATAACAAGCATGCTCAGTAACACTATTTTTTCCCAAGGGGTGAAGGACCTCCTTGTGCTCCCACCTGTCTTTCTCATGTGACAAATGACCCTTAATTCCAATGGGTTTAAGAATCAGATAACTTCCTGCTATTTTTAACCTCTGAAAATTCCCTCTCAGCATTTTTGTACCAATCTCTCTTTCTTTTCTGCTTCCACCACTGACTCTAACAAAGCTGGCTGACTTCCCATCAGAATTCTCTCTTGGTAAGTTTTCTATGCCTGTTTTCTCTTATTTCATGTCTCACCCTTACACAACATCAAGCAGGCCTCTGCACCTAGCTTATGCGCTTCTAATCACTTGACACACTGAAGAACAGTTTCCTTTATTTGCTTCTAGACATTATTTACCTTCTACATTTTTCCAAAAGGAAATACTCAAGAGTTCTTAACAGCTGATGAGGTACTTATAATAACCACTTAGATGATAAAAGTAACATGAAAAAAATAGATTTTTTTTTGATACTGACCCCACTTCCTCCTTAAATATGGCTCACAACAAAAACTGAAATAAAAGGATGCAAAGGGAATTTTTTTTAAGTTTAGAATTATTTTATCAATGTTAATGGAAATGAGCCATTTTAACAAAATCATCAATTTAAATTCTATTTCAGTATATTTTAATCTAAAGCAATGTCAGTGTAAGTAAGCACTGTTAAACCAAGATTGGATGGGGTTTTGAGTGCTTCAGCTTCTGCTTTAAAACACCTGCATTGAAAGACACATGCAAAAACTCTAAGTCCAAAAAATGTTAAAAACTATAAAATCAAACATATCTTCAAGTAGAAAAACTGGATACAAAAGCTGAACTTGCGAGTGTCCATGTAATCTACAGGGTTGGTTGTTCATAAACCATGTTCTCACATTGCAAAATTTACCTCATGATAGACCTTAAACTTCTCTGAGAGAAATGTAGCCATTTGGGAAATGTAGCAGGTGTCATCGCAAAATATTGCATCATATAATTATATTACAAGTGTCACAGTGACATATTATGCCAGATTTGTGGTCTGGTGGTCTGTACAGATCATCTACTGAGCTGTGCAAATACATAATGGGGACAAAGGGTTCTATGCCCCCTTTGCGGGATGGAAACCAAGTTCCTCTTGAGAAGGCAAAACCATTGGAACAAAAGAGATGAATAATTTAGACTTAATTTCTGGATTACATGTATCTTCACCCAGGGATATATGCATGGTCAAAGGCTATAGGGACCAGCAAACTTCAGCTTAATCAGGCATAACCTGACACCCAATATTAAAATAACTCATGTGGTCTTCTTTGTTAATCAGAGTCTGTCATTTTTTCTACTACTGAACTAACTCTTATTACTGATGAAATGTCACAACACATTTCTGCACAGTTGCTGAGGAAAGTGAATGTGTTGGTCAAATGACTTTCGGTATAAAATATCTAACTTTCTGCAATAGCAGCTTTCAAATGACTGACATAATAGGGAAGGTTTGAACAGCACTAGTTAATCTGACGGTTGGCAAATGCAATACTGGGCACAGTGCATTAATTATGTTGTCTACATGGGTGGCAATTCCTTATGATATTTGTCTACATGTGTGCAATTTAAAAAAAAAAAAAGGAGAAAAATGAGAACATGGGATTTTGATAGTGATGGATCACTGAATTCCCAAGAAAGAATGTAGCTGGTATTCTCAAGAATTCCCAACATAAACATGCAACAATCATATAGCTATTCCCATGCCTTAATCTCTTCCTGCAGTAAAACTAGTGAAGAGTGGAATAAGTCCAGTAAATTAACTTGGAGGATATAAAACCACCATCCGGGAAATTTAATATTATACCAAAAACTAGGGTGTGCAAGGTAAGGTGGCCATTAACCTGTAGAAGGAACAGATAGATATACATAGTATAAGTGAGTTAATGTGCAATGGTTGGAGTGTGGGAGACAGTCTGGTCTGGTCATTCTTTTTTCCCCGCTCGTCTTAAACTGTTTCTAGCTGCAGTGCTGATTTTTGTTCTTTTGAGGAAAATAAGCTTGGGTATATTGGAAATCAGTCAGAGAAAGAGAGAAGCTTTTCCCCAATTATTATTAAAAGAGCTTGTTGAGAAGAACAAGAGTTGGAAGCTAGCCATGATGGGACAAATAAATTCATGTTTCAGAATCTGGTTGGGAAAGAGCACTGTGTTCAAGGGATGTGATAAGACTGTATATGTAAAGCTTTTGCTGTTTCTTCTTCATATATCTTCTTACAAAAAAAACGTATCACACTTCAAAGACGAGCACTGAGTTTGTGTAAGTGAGATCAACTTCTTGTAATGGCCCTTTGGGGCAACTCTCAGTGTATATTTGGGGGTATATAAATTCAGGTATATCTTTTTTTATTCTCCTGTTTTTCTCATCATTATGCATTATACTTATATGACACTAATATCCAATAACCTCTCCAGACAAAAGTTACTAGAAAAAGAAGAAATATGTGTAATTTGTCTTATGTAGAATTGTTAGGGTTTGGATATAGAAATGCTCTCAAAACACTTTTACTTCAGTCTTGATTCTGCCTCTGATTTGCTATAAAATGTTGAACAGAACATTCTTCCCAGATTTTCCAGTAATAGCATTTTGGTTCTGTCCTTTCTGATGAGTCTGTTTTGAGATGTTGAAGCATGTCCTCTGCCTTTTCCCCTACTACTCAGAAAGCAAAATCCTATTTCTACTGATTACACTAATATAGTATATTCCTACAGACCAGAAGGGAACAAGATCTGCTTAAGAGCTTTTGCAGTCAACAAAAGATCATAAGGCTTTCAGCTGTTTGTAGGCTTGCCTTGTCAGTTTGAGCAATAGTGAAAGTTCAGCACTGAATATCATCATTCAGTACTGGCAGCCATAAATTGGGCAGATTACTTACCACTTATAAATATACAGCAGCCCTCAGAAGTTTCTCAAATATTCATTAGAGTAGCTTCATGCTTTCACTTCAGCAGTCCATCCTTTCTACTTAATACTAGCCTTACGAAGCTTCACAAAAACCGTTCACCCCCATCATTCCACAATATTTTGTATGTAGTCCACAAGATACCTCCTAACTTGGTCTGCAGTGAATCCAGAGGAATAACCCAGATTCTCATCTACAAGTTGATGAATTATAGGATTATATGACAGGAGAAAAAACCTAAAGCCTAATGTTTTCAGATTGCTCGGATGTTGTGAGGCAGGGCATCCCTGTTGCTAATTAGAGTCAGGTGAAGCAATTTGAGTAAGGTAAAGTAATTATATCTGAAAGTTCTTGGCTGGAAAAATATGCCATAGATAGAGTCTATGAATGGTAAGATCGTACCTTTGGGCTGGTTTATGACAGTGGCAAATGAGCACTCACTTATTTATCCATAGTGAAATCTGTTTACATGGATAGACTTACCTACATATAGGAAAGCAATAGAGTAATGCTCTTGACAAATCTAAAATTCAAGGTTTGATTTTACAGGTTAAATCTGAAGCTATTGAAATGAATATGTTTGAAGAAATTATTGGAATGGTGAGAATGAACACTGAATACAAGGAATCTTCAAGTAGGGTACCATCTTTATTATTTAAACAAAGAATATATAGGGTTGCATCATAATCAAGGCTTTATCTGTTCGACTGAAATGTGTGAACCTACATGTCCAAAAATGTATACATTTTTGCATTAAACTGATGAAAACTTTCCAAATTTACCCTCTATATTTTTCCTTTTACAGAAACATATCTGTCAAGCTCATGATTACTAAATGCAGTTCTGTCACATTAAAAAAATGTATCTGTGACAAAGATGAGATGACTGTGAACAAGGCCAGTGACACTGAGCTACAGCAGGACAGAATAAAGCAGAAGGTTTGATAATGAGAGATTACACTTTCCAGCTATTCTTGAGGACCAGAGGGAGGGAATTATTTGGTTTATGCTGGCAGCAATTTCCCTAAGCCATGTGAGATGGCATACCTCAAGCTGTTGCAAATGTAGGCAGAACAACCACAGGCCATGGCTCTTGGTTGGATCTAGATTCCCTGGGGTATAAAATATATTGAAAAGGCTCCTAAATAGGGGCTGATCACTTAATTTGACTGTTTGAATGGAAGTCCCACATATTCTTCAATCGCTAACACTTGTTCACAGCTCCCTTGAAGCTTAATAATCACTTCTGATTTTTTTTTAAATTAGATTAGCTGCTCGTGGTTACAGTTTTACAACTGTAACATATCAAATGTGTTAAGCAGTACTTATGCACTGTCCCCTTTTCTAGGTTCTATAAAGCTGCAGTGAACAAAGTTTATTAAGCTCCTGCTGTGTTTAAGTTTCCTACAGGTCAGTTTTAATAAACTGTTTGTTTCTTCAGAAATGTACAGTGGCCACATTAATCCCCAGTCCTTGAAAACTTAAAAACTTAAATCAAGCATTCCCAAAGAACATTTGAAAAGAGAAACATATTAGTATTCATTTGTAGATATTTAAATAGCCCATGATTTATCATTTTTCTGTAAGGAAATTGTGGTTAATTGCAATGGTTAAAGATTGTGTTGTACATTTTTCTGAAGCAGCAATACTTATAGCCTTTTGTCCTTTGTAATGTCACTGCAAGAAAAAAATCATACAAGGTTTTCACTTTTAGCGAACAAGAAACACCTTTATCGAAACACAAAACCCACCTATTCTTATGCAAATTCTATGTCAGACATATAAATGACCCTTTTTGTCATTCCTCTACAGGAGTTGACTGATTCATACTACTCGTCTAAAATATACATACAAATCACAGCACTAAGAAAAATTTCTTTTCATGTCAGATAATGTAAACTTTATTATAAAATACTTCACAATTACATATATTGTATTTCAATTTAAATCCAGTCAGGTGTTCTGTAAGGATAATATGCCTTAGACTGAAGTAAGGCACTTATAGTAAAAATGTACTGACTTTATCCACCTAATTAGGTTTAGATAGGTAAGAATGTAAACGTGTCTCTGTGTGTCTGCTTGTGTGTGTATCGTATAGATCATTTGTAAATTGCCATAAAGATTAGTCACCTAATTAGTTGCTACTGTATATTATTTTTTAAAAGATCCAGATAGAGGATACATTGGCAAATGTTCAGACCATCTTTATGTTATTACATCTAATTGTAAACATCAACACATTTAATTATCATGCAAGCATGAACAATTATGTCATTACTTTGTAAACATACATGAAAGGTTATGCATCACTGCCATATATTATAAAATATTAGTAATATCATGAAAGACAACCATACCAAACTTCGTCCTCAGTCTTTGGTTTACTCATCATTTGAGAAAGCCATAATAATGAGATTACTAACACAGAAGATTGTTCTTCTGATGAGGAATATGTATCTATTCCATCTGAAACATCATCTTTCCTTTAGTATCTTGTTGAAGTTGTTTATACAAGTTTATACATCCTTGACAATATTTAGTCACATACATGCCACCACAGAAAACAGAAGCAAGCATCCATTTTCCTTCTGAAGAGGCCTTATGAAAACTAACTTACCCATCTTTAAGAGGGAGGAGGAGAAAATAATCTAGGATCACAGAAGCTGCATTGTGTTTTTTAATTTGTTTGAAAGCAGATAAGGAGTAGGCTAACAAAAAGGTAGTAAATTTATGTTATCATTTTTACACATGCTCCTACACATAAAAGACACTAATTTTAGAAAATGTCTAGACTTAAGGTTGTCTAACATTTTACCATTTTAATATTTAATTTTGACTTGCATTTAAATTTGCTAAATTTTCAAACTCTGGACTGAAATTCTCATGTCTGGTGTTGGATGCTGAATATTTTTCAAAGATTTGCTAATACTATAAAAGCCTTTCATAAGGAATTCTTAGTCCATGCATGCTTTGGAGCAGAAGCCTCAATTTTGTCCAGCCAAATACAGCCAAGTTACGAACTTTTAGATATTACGGTTCATACTGTACTAAGGAATATCACATACTAGATCTTAGTAAGAAGCTTTTAGAATTGAGCAATATAATTTCCTGAACACTAGGCATGCTTAACTCAATAGTGCATGACAGTATGTGCACTAGGCATCCTTCAACTCTACCCAGCAGCTGACGGGCCCATGCAGTCCAACGTACTCCAAGTTGAAGAGACTATGTCAAGTCCAAAAGGGTTTTAGGCATGTCAGCATCAAACTGCATCCATTCTAATAAACCTGCTAAGGCCACAGGCTCATTAGCCACAGGGCAGCAATCTGCCAACATAACTCTACTGTTTCCTGCTTAATTGCTCCAGAATTATTCTGCTGTGAGAAAAATACCTGTGAAGCATGCTCCGAAAATGGCTGTAACATCAGCTTAAAGACAGTAGCCTACTATTTACTAGCTATTTTTCCAGATATACTACTAAAGTTCTGTGCTGGTAACTATATACAAGATGCAACATTGTTACTATGCAGCTAATTTTTGCTGTTTGTTTTCTGGCAAAAAAATCAGAAATTGTACTTATTGTAGTGCAAGAATGTTCATTTTCTAAGTTAGAAACTCAAAACTTAGGAAACCCAAGAATTAAGGTTGATTCAGCAATGTTAATTCAGCCTTCACGCATATGTATTAGGCTGTAGTCCTTATTTATCTGTTCTTGCAAGAATTTTTTCACATTTTGCCTGATTGAATAGACTACACTATGTTCTGGAAGCGTATCAAGGATAAACTGTGAGGGAAAATAATGACCAAAAGAAAACTGATTAATCCATCATGTAACTAGGAAAGTCTGTAGGAGCAGACTATGTCTGGAAATGATAGGTGAAGGATAAGGGATTTGAATTGTGACAGTGAGAACTGAATCTACCATAAAGTTCTAATGTGATGGTAATCGAGACACTTAAACCAAAATTTTCACATATGGCTGTTAATGGCTGCTAAAAATGGCCACATTTTCTGGGTACCTATTTGAGTCATCCTTGGCAGATACATAGAAGTGCCAAGTGATCACAGCTGTGACTGAAATGAGTTGGATCTATGCTTGTTATTTAAAATGCTCTGAAAAATGAGGCCCAAACTCTTTCAAATTAGCAAAATATTAGTGAAAACTTGATCATTTTAATTTCTTTCAAAACTTTAATTTCTTGTACGGACTTCCTTAATACTGGCAGAATTATTTTACAAGTTCTTGAGTTTTTAATAATCTCATGGTTTTAATACAGAATTTTTTGTTGTTTCGATGTACCTTAAATAGGTAGACTTAAATGCCCAGACTCAAATGACCTATATTCCACCAAAGTATCTATGCCTACTGTCAAATTCAGAAATGACATTAATGCTTGCAATACTGTTTCCACTTGCAATAAGCCAATTTAGCCTCTGAATGAATTTAGCACTGTAATGTTAGACTGTCTGTAAACCGTAGCTGGTTAAATGAAGTTTCAGATGGGCATAGAGATGCTATTTCCATTGCATTATCGAGGAGGTTCACTTCCTTGCTTGTTTTCACTGTTCCTACACCCACTGGAAATGTGGAGTGTCTTCATCATTTTCAGAAACTTACAGACAGCATCATGCAAGGACATATGTTGAAGACTGAGATAATCAAGCATACATCAAAGATTTCAGTTTCTGACCTCTGGGCTACTTCCAAGCTAGCTTTCATCTGATATGTGTTTTTATTTTTTTTAATTAATTAAATTAACTGACAGTTTATTTCCTGGTGGTAACAAGATCATATTTATAAACAGGATATATCCTGTATATCCTACTTTGCAACAACAGAGTTTTAGTAGGAAAACTTGGCTATTTCTAGCTAGTGGAAGAAATTAGCCTGGGATGATCATAGAATCACAGAATGGTTGAGGTTGGAAGGTCATTAGTCCCACTCCTTGCTCAGGCAGGGTGAGCTAGAGCAGGTTGCTCAGAACCATGTCAAGTCAGGTGTTTATTATCTAGCACAGACAGAGACTCCACAACCTCACTATACTAACACACCTGTATTCAAATTAGCTTATATTTATTTCTACATTTTATTTCCTTCTTGAATTGCCTAAAAGTCCTCCCTGCTAAATGGTTATACCATTATAATACAACATGAATAGTCATCAGTTTTCATCAACTTCCAATCTACTTCTAGGACAACTACTTTCTTAAATTGAATGCAAATTAAATACAGTACCCTTCAAATCTGATAATCCTATCAAATAATAGAAGCGGATCAAAAACTTATAGAATGAAAGTTACAATGATTTTGACTGAATTCAGTCCCTGTCTTTACACCTTTTCATCCACTGTACATATTTAAACTGCATAGTCTGCATTTCTACTCAGGCGCTAAGCCTGTAAAGATGTAATGCATGCTTAAACTTAATGGATTTTACCTCCATTGAATTCCAAAGCATTAAAGTGTGCCATGTTGTAGAGTTTCCATGTTTCACATGGCTGTTCTGCCATTGTAGAATAGCTGGTGTTTGTGGTCTGAGAATCAACGTTTTCTGCAGTTTTGATGAGTATCATTTGTTCTTCCTGAAAATCAAGCTTTTGAGCACTTGTAATGTATGACCACTTATAAATTGATAGTATTCTTGTTACTGTGATGGGTTGCCAGTTGCTTTCTTTTTGAAGTCTAATATATTTTCCAAGTTATGGTTGGGGAAACTGTTTGGCATTCCTCTTCCATTATTGCTCTAAGCAGGTTTCCTGAAGGATAATTCTTTTGTTACTGCTTACTATCTTTTGTCAAGAACATATTGAATTTGGTAATAAACTGTATGTTCTTCTTCCTATAAATCTGAGAATTATTGATTCTGATTAAATACTGTGAAAGATATTGCAATAGTTCAGCAGAGGATTGGGGAGAATGAAGAGGTAGCAAAGTCTGTTTGTAACTAACACAGGTAATCTCCCTGCATACAAAACTTATCATTGCCTTTATAGTTATATGTGTAGACTGTTCAGTCAGTAAGAGGTAATGCAGGACAGGGGGTATGCGTGTGTGAGGTGTAGGGGTCTGGTGAGGTGTGAAATTTATAATGAAGGAAGGTGAGTTTTCAATCAAAGGAAAAGCCTTGACCTTGGAAGGGAATGTAGGAAAGGAACAAGAGAAGAGTAGTACCCTGAGCCTCAAAGTGTCAGGTGATGGAAGTTTAAGTGGTGAAGTGTTGGTCCTGAGTGCAAAATGATCAAACAGGAGGAAGAGGAAATTGTAACATGAAATGGGGGAGTATTTCTGAAGAGAGAGCTTAAGCTCTCTTAGACATCTTAAGTTAATGACTGGAAAATTATGGAAGATTCTGAGCTAAGAATGGCTGAATTGCATTGTCAAAATTGAGTGCAGAAAAAGTAAAATAAATCATGTGTAGAATTGGCGGTGTGCATGTTGACATAAGAGGGCAAGACTTGAGCTAGATTTGAATGAATGAAATTGAGAGTGGAGACAGGGAAGAGGTGACACAGTGATCAAAATTTATCGCAACCTGTCCTTACTACAAAGTGTCACAGTTTTCTATTTTAACACTGAAAGTGAGATGAAGAGTGTGTGCCCCTCTTTTTTTTTTCTAAATTCCTGGCTAGCTTCCCTTTCCCTGTGCCAGAACGTTTCCCTGAGAACCCCTGAACACAACACCCCAGTTTTTCACTTTAAAAATATGATCAGTCTGCAAGGAGATAGAAAGAATCTGCAGATTGCTACTGACTTACCAGTTATTTTGGCATCATTTTCCACATGACCTATCTTGGGAGATATTTTAACTCACATTGTGAGTGATGCTTCCAAATGGAAACCTCGATCTTTAATGGTTGATTTTGCAGCACCAGCCAGTCTCATAATCTTGATCTGAGTAACATCTTGGTCGGATGCTTTTCATATTTGCTATCTTTGCTTTCAGCTACACCAATGTAGATATACTAGTATTCAGTTAAGTGTCTCAGTCTAATGAAGTACAATTTATTCTGAATTTTGGTCTATCATCTCATGAGGGACAGTAGACATTCAAAATACACACTGACTTTCTAGAATGTGGTTAGTCTTTTGGTAATCATCCACCTTCATTAGCTAAATGAATGTTTAGTATGCCTAGCTGACAATTACTGATTTGCAGGCAAAGTGATTCCAAATATCTGTCATCACAGCTAGAAATCTAGAATCTCACCAAAAGTCTCTGGTTGTAAATGTAGATTTGATGTTTTAAGGATAGAAGAGGTTGGGTAGAAAGGGAAGTAAAACCATTGATCTTTGGCAGAAAATATAAAATAGATTCTGACTTCCTCATCCCTACTTATCTGGGAATGACTTGGGAATTCCCTTTCAGCATAGGTCCAGTGGGGAGGAAACAACACAATATGAATTCTGTTGGATCCTCCAACACTTGCCATCCTACTGGGCTGATGGTACTTCTCCCTCTTTTTGGCAACAGAAGAAAACGAAAAGAACTTTCCTCATCCGTTTGTGTCAGAGAATATATTCCACTACCATTTAAAATGCAGTTTTCCCCATAATGAGTAAGACATAGTATTTAGCTTCCTAAAACAGCCTCTGGATGGAAGTGCAATGTGTTCCAATACAGTTTGCTTTCACATGTGCAATTTGTTTGTGACTCATGAATCCCCATCAATATGCCTTCTGTAGAAGACGTTATAAATGCCATCAATCCTTTATTTGTATTTGAATCACATGTATAAGGCACTGTGATTTCATAAGATACCAAGCAGATTTTGAGAGGACAGCAGTCTTCATCTCCAGAACAACAACAAAAAAAATCATTTATGTGCAAGATTTTAGTGAAAAGTCAATGTGAAAGAGCAACAGAAATTCCTCACAAAGCCTCCCCCCACTTCAAATCCTCCCACTGCCTCTCCGTTGTCATCCTTCTTAAATATCACCTCTCCTTTCCATCAGGACTGGCACTCAAGGATACCAGATGGCAGCCTCAAGATTGTAGCACCCTTTAATGTCTGCCCTTTACTGTCTGGCAAAAGTGTTGACATTTCTGCCTTGAATGAGAACTGAAAACATTTAAAAATATATTCAACATGAACAGTCAGTGTCTAAGATGTTGTTTACACACTGCTAATGGGCTTTGACTTTAATAGAATGATCCTTAGGTCTGCAGAACCCACAGTCAGGTGTGAACTGGATATTTTCTTCTGTTATTTCCATTACATTAGAGAAACAACCAGCCTTGCTGCCCATGGACTTAAGAGCTGCGCATACTATTTCCATCAGCAAATATGAAAGCACTGTTGTGGGTTTTCTTGCAAGCATCAAGCTGTGAGAGTACAATCTCCCAGAACAGCCCCCAGGAAGCTCTGCCTCCTCCTCTGGGAGGAGTTGTTACATGGGTAGGATCAGGAAGAAGGCAGGTTCATAAGTTTAAGGGCCAAAAATAAGAAGTTCATGTGCTGTTAAACACCTGAGTCTTGAGCAGTTACTGGATTTTAATACTCACCATCACAGGTTTTTGTCTTTAGTTGTGCACTGATTTTCAGGAGGTAAATTATATAAATGCCTCTTCATCACTGAAAATAAAATTAATTTAGTTGGTTGGCTGAACTGAGCACAGAAATAATGGAGTGAATTGTTCATTTCTAGGAATAAGCTTCAGGCAAATCTATGGAATTCTTTTTTTCTGAAGGACTCAAAATAGGCACCTGAATCCATGAGACTGGTATTTTCTGTAAAATATTAAACAGTCTCAACGTACAGTAGAACAGAGTTACAAGCTGTTAGTATGTCATTGTATTGGGCATTGGCTGAATGCACCCCTGACACTTTTGAAGAAAGCACTCCAACTCCTGCAACTCATTTACAGCACAGTATTATTTCTGATGGACATAAAAAACCCCTGTTTGTCTCTTCTTCGTCATAAGCTATTAGATAGCTCTTACTATAAAGTATTTGAGACAGCATTTCATGTTTTACATGTTTGCAGAGTTCTCTTTTTTGTTGTTAATTTGCCTTTAAATTACTCCCAGTTGTTAACAGGCAGAAATTTCCCATTAACAATATATATGGCCCTTTAATCCTCAAATATGTGGAACAATTCAAGACATACGGGTGACAAAATATAGGAATAATTTACCAACAAATCCCTCTGATTAATGTATACTGCTTAAAGATTTAGCACAGAAGGACTACACGTGTCTAGGAAATGAATACTACTTTCTGCTTGCAAATCCTGTATTTTGACAGGCCATATTGTCTTGAGATAGAACATCAGAAGAAGAATGAATAATTTAATCAGAAATAGATGAGACAAATAGTATAAGGGACAGTACATGGATTTCCTTCTTGAAAGCTGAAGTCTACCCATGCTTCACATGACTGGCCAACCATTCCACACTAAACAGTGAGCTGGTTGGAAGAGGGTTTCTTCATGTTGGTTTGTAAACCAAATAAATAAAACATTCAGATTGCTGGTAGATGCAGTGAGCTGTTCTGTGGATTTAAGGAGGCACATAGCTTTTAGTGCTCTTATTAAAACTCTGTAAGGTCATTTTAAGATTGAAACTACTACCTGGTTGATCTGAAATTTTTTAATCAATTTTTTATTCAAAAAAAACAATGAAAACAGTAGGGTTCATTTCCATAAAAATATTACATAGATTTACTTTTTGCATCCAAGCTTTTATCCGCAATAATATTCCATACAATTTGTTCATCTGAAAAAAATTTAATACCCTTGTACTTCATTAGACATCTCCCTTCTTTTCCTCAGCAGCATGAAAAACTGTAGGACAGAGTTATTTTTAGATGGAGTGAGCAGAGCGAGAAAATCTGTGTCTTATTTAGGAAAAAATACATATATTAAGAACTAAATATGAATGGTCTCTATTGATCAAAAGAGGTGGAATAAGCATGTGGGACACAAATGGCTTATGTCAAGGTGTGCTGTTCCTGCATTTCCTTATTGTTCTTTCATATTTCAAATGCTGTTTTATTTCATCTTCACATTAGAACCTGCTGAGTGATAGGGTTAGAGAAATCTAGTGTTTTAAAATTTGCATGTCTAATCTCTGTTTATTGGTATTTTGATGACATCTAGTGGTGACAAAGCTGTTAGCCAATTTTATGTCCTATGCTGATGTAGCAGGATCATTGCATTATGAAGAATGCTTGTAACAGTGCAAGCCTGGCATTTCGTAAGCTGCAGAAGAAAAGGCTCAGCAACAGTTCTCTTCTTTCACTGCCTAATCATGGGGAACAGTGAATTTCTGGTACTTTCAAATACAAAGGAACTGACATTCTTGTAGATTATTTTAAGATTTCAAAGTCAGGTTCCACTGATATTGTCAAGAGTGGTAGCAAAATAGAAGACTAGAACCAGGGTTGGATGATGCCATAGTGAAATCTTGATAGCCAGCCTGTTCTTCAGTCGCTACCTGCTGCCAACAAGGTAAAAATATTGTGTACAAATTGTAAGTGCTTTTATGCAATAAAGCAATACCTGGTGCTGATAGAAAGCCGCAGAAAACATACAGGTTTTAGATGTGTCTAAATGAAAGAGAATGAATCTCAGCTGCCCTGGCTGTGAATATCAAACCAGTTTTACATATGTTAGATCATTGCCTTTGTTAGAATTCACATCCATATCTGCAAAATCAGTCGCAGGCCCTGTGTATGCAATAAAGTAAAAAAGAAATCAAGCTGTGAGAATTCTCTTTTTCTCTCCCTCAGAGAATTAGTGTTGAATAGAGATACTTTGGTTGAACAGCACTATTTTCTACAACACAAACATTTTATTTTTAATAAATATTTATGAGGAGTTGGCAGGGGAGGAAGAGGTTATATTTTGTTGATTAGAAAAAACAGTGATTCAATAAATGACATTAAGCTACTGGCTTTGCTTTTGTTTCAATACTATGAATATGTAGTAAGAGAGTGTGTGAGAGAGAGCGAGAGAGAGTGTGTGTGTCTGTTTGAAAGAGAAAGAGTGTGTGAGACAGGTGGCAGTGGGGTTGCTATAGCAATTACTTGTCACTAATGATAGGAGGGTAATTACTGCAGCAAATTCCCACATAGCTATTCAGCACACAAGTTAGACTATTTCCCATCCTAAAATTTTCTTTCTGTATTTGCAAGATTACCTTTTTCACCAGATGGCTACAGGCTGCATTTCTCAAATTTACAATAGAGTAAAACCAGAAGTTCATTAATTATGGTGTCACTGGAATCAAAATTTAGTCACCTCATCAATTTTGAAAGAGGCACTGAAGTTCTGTCTTTTGGGGTCTACTTTTCTCGAGACACAATATAAAATTTTGTTTTTCAGAACAGTTTTTGTAAGTTCAGTGTCAAAAACATATTGAGGTCACCTTCAATGTTGCATTCGAGTAATTGAGATTAGTATGTGATTGAGTCTGACTCATCACTTAATTGCACAAGATGTAAATCAGGTTTTTCTGCAGTGAACTAATAAAATTAAACTATTAATAACTGCAAACAACTACAAATCAGGCTATGTTTGAAGGAAAATAGACTCAGACATTAAGAAAGTCATTGAGAGAGTTTCATTGCAACATATTCATTAGTATATTTTTCATTTCCTCTCTTTCGATTATTTGTAGCTTAACAGTGGTTTATCACCTCATGCAAATAAAAAAAAAAAATCTACATTACATTTCATCTTTAGGCTGGTTCATTCTGCAGTGTTTAAAACATTTCTAGAGGAATGCATATAGATGCAACTTCTTTGCTAATATATATAATGAAAATTTTTGTTTTGTGTAGAGCAATCATCACTAATAAAATGGTCTCGAAAGGTGTGTATCTCATTTCCACAAAAACGTGGTGTTACCTTGGCTACAGTATTTCTTAATGATTCGCTTTTCCTTAATGATTCTCTTTATCCTTTTACCTGCCTTTTACTAATGAAAATATGGATTACAGACATTACCTTTTAATTAGCTGGTGGCAAATATGTGGAATTACAGGCTGCTTTAGAGAGTTCATTTTTTCCCCCAGCTGGCTGGACTGTGATGATTTGAGGGAATACACAATATTTTCTGTCTTTTCAAGAACATGAAGTAATGGATTTCATAACTACAAGCTGGAAAGATAGCACCTAGGCTTCCTAGGTGGATGAGATTTTTTATTGTGCCATAATTGACAAATGTTTGATGCACTCCAACTTAAGTGTATTTCTTTCTGAATCACTTGTTATAAAATATAAAACTGTGCATCTCTCTGGTTACTGGTATTAAAAATCAGGCAAATCTGCTTACCTAGGCTTATCTCACTTTCTATCCTTCAGGCAATTTACTGATAAATTCATTTTTCCCACTTTTGTTTCTCCAACATTGCCTTTAATTAATGTAAAAAAAAAGATAACTGTTATTTCGTGTATTAATATTGCTAAAAGAAACCCTTATAAAATGCAACTGTTTGGAGTTATTTTTTAGTACAATTGAGTTATTTCAATTCATAGATAAAAACAGGTTAATATACTGGAAGTTAAAATCCACTTGCCAGCTGATGACCTTGTGCAGTAATTAAAATAATACTTTCTAAGACAACATGAATAATTGTATGTTTAAATAAGGATTTTCACAATTTCCTTTCCTTTGTTTATGCCTCAGGTGAACATTTCATAAATGGGAAGGTTGATTTATAATCTGCTTCTGATGTGTGAATCAGTAAATCTTATGAATCAGTTTCTCCTCAAAGACAGAACTTGAATTCCCAAGGATTTCATGAAAAGCATTTCCCATTTTTCTCACTAAAAATATATAGCTTGATGCCAATTAAAATTCAGTGCACAGTGTATCCAGTAACCCTGATAATCAGTAAAAACATGTCAGAGAGCAAGATGGTTTCTCCAACTGAATGGAAATCTCAACAAGCAGTTAACCTACAATGGGAAGAAACTCATTACTGGGATAGCTTGATGCCTTACAGCACTTGAAAAGCTGATTAAAGAATTAATGAGGCGAAACTATATAAAATCCTGGCAAAAGCGGAAGGAAGGGTGATGACATATATTTCAGCTTGCACCAATACTTATTTTGGCTCAGAACAACAAAAAAATATATCAATCAGACTGCTACATGTTACTTTAGTGTACAAGAATGACAATTTCTTCCCCCAAACCCCACATCGTTTTTATTGTTTCAGCTCTTTGACTCTTGATGACTTGACTTCAAGTCCCAAACAGACTTCTGATCAGCAGGGTAGCTGATTTCAGAATAAAGAGAGAGAGAAAATGTGTAAACTTGGTGAAGTGCTCCACAAGCTCCAGCTTGCAAACCTCACAGAGATTGCAGCCCATCCAGCTCACAAACTCTCACCTAATACAACATGCTGTAAGTTGTGAAGAAATGTGTTTAAGTATAAATAGGCTCTACTGGCTTCAGGAAGTAAAACTGTTCCCTTAGTTTAGTCAACACATTGCTTGCTGGGGAAGCTGAGAGGACAATGTCCTGGGCTCACCAGTGATTTCCCCCTGTAAAATGAAAGTTAGCAATAATTGTGTGTATAATATTGTCTATTAGGTGGTGCATAAAGGCTTGCATTGTATGTACATACTGTAGTTGTATAGAAAACATTACAGAGTGAGCCTGCTTTTAGCTTGATGCCTCATACAGTGGTAATTAAGGAGAACAGTCTTTTGATTTGCTACTCTTTGCAGTTCTGCAGGAAAAACTGAGTTTAGGCTATCTTGTGCTGTGCATTGTTGCCATGTTTAATCTTCTGATTCGCTGGGAACAATTACATGCGACACCTATGGGGAATTTAATTGCTTAGCTCCTGCCTCTACGGCAATTGTAATTATGGTGCAGTACTATTTGGGAAAAAAAAAAGGAGACAGAGAAAAAAAAGTGTGGTGTTTTTTAGAACATAGCACTGAATAATACCAAGGTTAGATTTATACAACAGCATAGCTCCAAGAATTAGCTTCCAGAATTAACCCTGTGTTTCTTTTGATGAGAGGCCAGACAAAATAAAGCATTGGTTATTGTAAATATCCTCATGTAAAGCCTTCCATTTAAGCCTATCAAGTGCATTTATCCTCCCAATATATGTGGGAGTTAGCACAGCTTCTTTTTTTCCCCTCCTTCTCCAGCTGAGGAAACTAAGGCACAGAAATGTGCTGCCTGATTTGTCTTTATGAAAAATCCAAAGGAGAGCAAATTAGTATGTAAGAAATTTTTAATTTCTAGCATTTCCAAGCTCCTTTTACTTTTCACGTATGCAGCTTTGAAAGAAACATAATGGGCAAAAGACATGCACGCCTTTTTAAGCTATAAGACCTTAAAAAAATCTGTAAAATGGAACATAATAAACAAATAAATTAATAAATGTTGCTGTGCATTATTCTGCTGATAAGTCCTGTTGAGCAGAATTGAAGATGTCATTGTCTGAATCATCCTGCACGATCTCAACCAAAGGAAGTTGTAGACAGGATTATCCTACTGCATTCTAAAGGAAATTTTAAAGAGAATCCAAAGATTCTTGTACTCCTTACAGAAAGGAAAGAATGATCACTGCTTTGTTTGCATTAAGGCATTTTTATTTCTTTCGTTATCTAGATGATTTTCAGAACTGATCTTGATGGCAATTCAGTTAGAAATTAAACTCTCGTCAGAAGTCTTCCAGTGGCTTCACAAGTTAACACTCTTTTAGAAGTGGGGTACAGATCAAAATCAGGACCAATACTCCACAGAATAGAGCCCATTCTGGCTGAAGAACTCAGGACATTTAATAATAATGCTGAGGTTTATTTGTCTCAAATAAACACTAATCATACAGAAGTGAAATTCACTCACAATTTTCCATAAGGTACCTGTTCACGTTCAACATCTGCTATAGTCCCCTTTAAATGATATACAACATGGCCAAACATGTGACCTATAGACAGCAAAAAGGCAACCCACTCCTTTCGTATAATAATACTGTACAAGAAATATACATTTAAGATAACTGCTAGGTTTTCCTCTTTGCAGCCTATCAAACATAAGTTTAGTCATGCCAGAGAAGGTATAATGCTATAATTGCCTGTATGAATCTTGGTAGCATTTAGACAATGTGCTGCAAAAGTGCACTGTACATACCCCTGCAGATCTGCTGCTGTGATTAACCTGAGAAATTTTGTATGAGAAAGAAAGTAACTAAGAGAAATGTGTTTTCTTCAGATAATTATTAACTTCTTTTGACACTGACATCAACAGAACTGACAAGATCTCTTTGAAAGTCAAGATTACCTTTCTGGAAATTTTGCATTCTTTGTCATTAAAAGAAAAAATACCTACATTGACATTTTAAGCTTTTCCGAAGTTTCATATTAAAAAAGCAAAGGAGTTGATGGAAGATCCTTTGAAGGCCAAAGGGAACAAATTTCATACAAGAATCATGATAATTTTTTCCACACAGTATATCCTTTTTTTTTTCCCCCAGTTAGTAACTCTAACTACATAGAGTTATGACAATAGCTAGTCATTTCACTGAATTAGCAGTCCCATGTGTGAACTACCCATACCCATTCTCCCCACCTTTCGTTATGTTGTAAAAGACTTTTTCTGGACTGATACAAGACTGGTTAGGTTTTCTACTCAGAACATAATCTGTGTGTTCAAAGCCAATGTGATAATGTCTCTGAGAAGTCAGCACATGGGAACTGTCATTTGAAGACCGTTATTTTGCCACCATCTAGCCAAACAACATTGGAAAAGTCACTTGAAATCTTTGTTCTTTGAATTTCTCATTTGTAAAGTAAAGATACTATCAACCAATATTTGCAAATTGCTTTGTGCTTCTGTTATAAGTTTAAAGTAATTTTTGTCTTTACTGTACCTTAAGACCATGTTCTGACTTTGTTTCCTCCAAATTTACATATCTAACCCTCAACCAACCTCAAACTGCATCCCTTGTTTTATGATGTGAACAGTGCAGGCATAGTACAGAAGAGAAGAGACTCCAAACAGTGAATCTGAATGCACTTTTAAACATGCTTTTCCATTGCAGATATTTGCAAATGAAACCCTGTGATGCAGCATTTAATTCCCACGAGAAGTGCTATTCTCATTATATCTTCTGTCTGTATACAAGCTTCTGCTGTGTTACTTGTATTGCCATTTTCAGCAGGGACTCAGAAGAGAGAAAGGATAGAAACTCAGACAGAATTACTAAACTGTAACACAAAGATAATGAACTCTAATGCAACAGGACAGCAAATTAAAAGACTGGGAAGTTGTTAGCCCATGTAAAAATAGGAAGAAAAAGAGCTTTATTCCATACTTTTGAAGCATTCTTCAAAGCTCAGAGAGCCTACTAAACGAAGCAGTCCAGTTAATCTGCCTAGAGCTCCTCAGTGCAGCTCTCTTTACAAAAGAAATCCAACCAGACATTTTTAAGAGCAATTATTTTTTTATGAAAAGGAAATAACTAAGACCTAGAAAGGCACATTAGGGGCTAGAAGACACACCAATCAGGAAATGGTTTAAGATCCCCATTCAGCTCAATTTGTTTTAAAGTATTTCAAATGCCCTGAATACAGCAAATTCTACAAATAGCCAAGTGGCTGGGAGACATAGTGCATATTGCCAAACAGATTTAAATGCAAAACCAAGACTCTTGTTTCCCAAAGCTGTGGAGGGTGATTATAACACTGTCCAGTCTTAAGGCAAAGCTAGTCTTCACTGTTTTTATGTATTTCCCTACCAGAGTCCTAATGTTCCCCTTCTGTGCAAATATACCTACAGAAGAACAAACCCATACAGAAACTTCGTAGTTCCAAAAATGGCATGGATTTGGCAAAATCGTGTCCTGATTCACAACATTATCAACCACAAACATTCAAGCATCATAAACCACTCCCTGTCCTTTGCTTTGGCATCAAAATTATAATAATTTAAAAATTTGCATTTAATAATACATTTTAGAATTTTATTTACTGTTCATTTTTAATACTCTTGTGAAAATCTAAATCATATGTTAATTTTTTTTTGAGAAACATGAAGTCCAGGAATTTGTGTTTTTATTAAAACAAATCCTTAGATTCCCCTCTATCCAAATAATTTTAGCAGCTGAAACATGCAGAAATGTACCATGTAACACAAGACCATGATAAAATCTGAAAGATTGCAATGTTGGATCCATGGGCTGCAGTTTAGTTTTATTGCTCCAGAAGTTTATGGGTACTGTCATGTGAAAGGGTACAAAAACCATTGTAATCTTGACCTTTTCAAGTAACTGGCATTCTGCAAATGTTCTGACACTTCTCATTTATGGGACTGGGTGAATTTTCTTTTTTTCTGGAAAAAATAAGCCATCTGAATCTCTTAGTCTGGATAGGAACCTGAGAATTGAAAGAAATGAAGACAATATTTCCAGATTTTTGTGGACAAAAGCACTACTACTCAGGAAATCAGATATTCAGCTGTGTCTGCAGGTTATAGAAAGCTACGACATAATCTGTCAGCAGAATGAGAGTGACTTGCAAAGTCCTTTGCAAAGCTTGCAAGACAGAATAATTCAGAATATTTCTAACAAGACTATTGATTGCAAAAGCACATTTTCCTTCCACTTACCCACATTTCTGATTTTAAAGGCCTGCACAATAATGGTGAAGTATATGGAGCTGAAAAACCAGTAAAAGCTGCATACAGAATCTCTGATATCTGATCAAAGACAAGCCATTTGAGAAATTTCATAAGCAACCACAACTATTTGAAGGCTAAATTAAAACCATCCACTGAGAGATGATACATGAAATAATTTCTGTTAAATAAAAAATAATAAATGGGCATTAAAACACAATATGAATATAGTCAAAAGGCAAAGACCAGCTTTGTTCCTAAGACACATGGAAAAAATTTCAGAGAATTTCACCGAAGAAGCACTGTGTCAGGCACACAGTGAAAGCAGTCAGTTTCCATGTTTCAGCATGAGTTGCACCACACAATACAAAGAAAAGCAGAAGTGTATTAATAAGCATGTAGCTAGAAGACAAAGGTGTTGTCATGCAGAAAAAGACTCTTTCTTGGATATCATAAAATGTACAAGATAAAACTTTTTTTCAGATGACATATTTGTGATTTTGCAAACAAATTAACATTAAAGAAGGATTAGGAATGATGATGACCTGGTGGAAAAAAGTATGAATTATGCCTCTTTTTTGTGTAGGTGCATGTTGTAAATTCACAGTGGCATATTTCTAGAATACTAGCCACCCTTCAAATCGTGAGACAAAAGTTTCCAAACACAAACCCCAAAGGTAGGGTCTCACTTTCTGAAGAAAAAGGTGAAAAAAAACCCTTAATTAACTTAATGACATCCAAAAGTTATGATATATCATAGGTATAATACTGAAACCCCTGTGAAACACCTGTATTACATGTAAGATCTCATAACCATTCAGGACTAAGTAAAAGCTGACCATTATTGAATTCTCCATCATGTCACTGGAATATCAGTGTTTACCACAATAAAGCAAAACTATTTAAGAAGTGTTACAGAATAAGAGCTTTAAGTAGGTGAACACAATTCCTCTCGACAGAAGCACTGTTATTAAAGATAAGAGAATAAACCTTACACCCCAATAGGTAGAACACCGTCACAAGACACTGGTGTGAAAACAGAACTATGGCAAAAATGATGATTGCATGTAGAAGAAATGTTGTGTCTTCAACCTTTCAAACTAATGGTTAAGTGATTTGTTCCACGGTCATGATAGCTATTCTTGCATATCAGTCATGTCACACTCATTCCTGAGGATCAGTCCTTCAAAAATCACCAAAGCTAAAAAACTAAGGCTAATACAGTTTTCCAGTTCTTTCAGGATACTCAAAATACTACTGCCTATGTTCCTTTACTGACACTTAATCACTAATAGTGAAAGTCACTGCACACACAGCAAACAAACGCTATGATAGAAGCCTAGCTGAATGAATTGTTTGGATAATAAAGCCCTGGGACTCAATATTTAAATCCTATGAACAAACGTCCAATGAGACACAGAATCACTTCGGCTAAAAATTTGTCTGTCTCCCAGAGCGTGCTATGAAGTGATTTTATTGGGCATTCATTGCTATTTTTATTTCGCATTATGTTTTGTTTTCACTTGCATGAAATGGCAACCAAAATGAAGTCTCAACTTCAATGTTCAATTAGTTTTATTTAAGCATTAAAATAATTGACTGTTTCATGGAATCTAGCTTCATTTGAGCCAGATTTTGTATCCTTCTTGTCATTATCTTTTCCTATCCTTCAAAGAATGTTTCCAGAAAAATGTTTATAAAAACCTCTTTTTGTTCTGCTAACCCTGCAAACTAAACATGTTCCATTTATTTTTAAATTAAGTGAAAATTAGCCAGGTGTGATAGATAAGCTTTCTATACACAGGTCTAAATATTGACAAAAGGAGATGTGTCACTGGAAAAATCATCAGTCTAGCAATTATCACGTTAGCATGTTAAGTAGAAAAAGATGTGAAACTTCCAAATGTGTCAATACAGATTATTTCATTTCCACCAGCTACCAGCTATACTGTGAACATCAGTGCCTTAATGTATACTCAGCAGCAGGTTGGCTTTTGCAAGCAAATACCTTAACGTGGCATCCAGAATTGTCAAATCTGTGGTGAAATCATGTATGTTTCCTTCAGAAATGGGCTGCCAAGCAAATATTAGACATTTCTAGAAGGTCAGACAGTACAGGGATAAAGCCAGAGGACAGGGACAGGAACAAAGAGCCAGAAAGGACTGTCCCTCACAGACGTGGCAGTGACTTTCAGGTCCAAAGCGGGGTGGACAGGGAACAGAGGAGAAGGAGCTGGTCACCATTTCCCCAGAGAGGAAGTAGCAGCAGAGACCAAAACATGCTAAAACTATTTTTAATAGTAGGTCCAGAAACCAGCTGTGATTTTAACAGCTGGTTCTGCCAGACTAAATCCAACCTCCTTCAGTACAGTCCTGATCCTTTTACAGTTCCCTGCCCAAAACTTAAATGGGATTGGTAGCCAAAAAAGAAAGCCTTTTTCTCACTTTCTTCCAACCTCTGCTACTCATTTCAGATCCCTACATGTTAATAATTTCTCGGATAAGGCATGTATTTGCCATTTTCATAATCTAGTCAATGTCACAGTACTTGCAAGTCAGTTTAACCTTTTCTATTGCTGCTGTCCATTAAAGATTTTTTCACGAATTTAAATTAAGGTGCCTTCATTAATAAGTAGCAGACAACTGTGTGGATTGTCCGGCTCATAGTTCACAAACGAGTTTCACCATGTCTAGTGTACACAGGCCACTCATGGGGGGTTATAAAAGCGACCCAGCCTTGGATTGCCTTGAGGCCCTGTCTCTCTGCAGAGACGACTCAGTGGGAGCTGTGTAGACAGCTTAGCGCCAGGTTGTCTGATAAACCCTAAACTGAACAGGGCGGTGGCTGTACCATTCAAAGAACCAAAACCTGAACTGAGCCTTGAAATCCCCTAACAAATAGTATGCCCTGAGTCTCAATCCAACCACTATTCAGTTGCCTGAGGAAGCAAGGTAAAAAAACCCCAAAACCTGGAGGTTTTCAGCTTCAGCTTCAACTGACAACCTTGTGTATTCAAACAATCACAGACCAACAAAGGAAAGATAAGGAGAAACTCCACTCAGATATACATAATCCATTTAGGCATATATCATAATCCACTCAGACGTAGTCATACACACCATTCCACAAGTCAGGGGATAAAAACTCTAAGATTCAAGTTGGAAATGGGGGAGTCACTTCTCCAAGTATACAGTTGGCTTGTGAAGGAAACCCTTCCCGCCTTGATCAGGACGCCAGTCGAGGTAACTTCCCTGGGATTGAAAGCCCTTGCCTGGAGGGGTAAGTGAATATTGTTTATGCTTTAAGTTTGTAAACACGTGTGTGCTTGAGTTTGTCTGTGAATCGCTTGTGGTTGTAACAATGTACTATTCTTGCCTTAAAAAATTGCAATAGTGCATTCCTCCATTGTATCTGTAAAACCTGCAAGAGTGGCATGTTAAGTCTGTAAGTGAAGTTCAAATAAATCATTTGCTTGAACCTTGCAGTTAAGTCTGTGAGTGAAGTTCAAGTCGTTTGCTTGAACCTTGCTGTTAAGTCCTTTTCCGTCACATTAACAACATGAGGAAGACAGAATAATGATCCATGTAGTTGAACAGGGTGCATTTGAAACATACATTTTTCTTTACAATGCAAATAATTTAATTCATTCAAAGAGCCCTTAGTGGACTAGTGCCTACACTAGGTTTTGAAGTTGAAACTCTTTCTCTGGTGAATAATAGCACTGGCAATTTTGTGACAGCTTATGAGAGCCAGAATCACAGGATAATAGCTCTCAGGACATGTTATTTTGGAGAGGGAACTTACAGACAGTTCTCACCCCAGTGTCACCTAACAGCATGAGATAAATACCCTTGAGACCAATTAAACTTTCTTTCAAGATCTCATGTAATCTATGGCTTTTTAATATGATTTAAAAGAAAAAAGAAATTACTTTTAAAAAGCCAGTGGCACATGATGTGTGCTCAAAACATGAGACATTTTTGGTAATGAGTAATCCTATATGTATCAATATAAGGTTAGCAGCATGGGCAGTGCCTCAAACAAAGCCTGGGGGCATCGATGGAGAGAATCCCAACAATGTCAGTGACTTTGGATCAGACCATTACTGAATGACTCCAGGCCACATTGTGCAATTTGTATGGGTAGTTTTATTAAGAGCTACAGTACACGACTACTGTATTCTGGCTAAATTATGACCCACCTTTGCAGACTCCTCTAGGAGGCCCTGTAGAAGGCATGTGGGCAAGAGAGAATTTATGATGCAGCTTGATCACAGAAATCCAGTTACTGAGGTGTTGAACTTGTTTGTAACAGCATACACTGTACCATGGCCTAATAGACCTTTTTAGGTGAAGATGAATAAAATCTTCTTAACTTTATTTGCACTGATTTTTCCTTAAAAGCATCATTATTTGATAGTTTAAGCCTCTTTGGCCTCAGAAGTGCATTATGCAGGCTGCTGGTGGGATAGCGCAAACATTATTCAAAGCTTGAAACTACTTTTCCACAGAAACAAATCTGCTTATGCTAATTTTTAATAAGTACTGGCAGATTATTAAGATGTGTTACCTCCCTATCTACTTCCTTTGAGAATTTTACTATTCTTTGAATTCTAGCAAGAACTCCCAAATACATAAAACAGTGACAAAAAAATGACATTCATATAAATAGCACAATTTTTATGTAGAACACCTCTATGAACAAGTAGGTTTCTCCTATTTTTCATTGCAAATAGTTTGCAAGGTATTAAATTTAAGATATTGCAATTATCCCATTCACCTCTTTTTCAATGTTCTCAGGAGTCCAGGGCTTGCAATCTCCCAAAACATATAAGAATTTCAAGATAAAATTTCAAAAGCTAACGAGAAAGATATTTTAAGATTTCCTTTATGTCTTTTTTTACTCTGCCTTGGTGCTCAGCATCATGCAAGATTTGGCCCCAAGTCATGGAGATTTTAGGCAATAGTTTCCCCATGCTTAAATTTTAAAAGTAGTTGCCATAGCAACTGCCAGACACAGCATATGGTGTGTCTGTTACCTCCAAGATAACAGAGCAATTTCTAAAGAATTTTCTTTACAATATGTTACGAACCTTTGTACTTTTTACATTTTTTCAGAGTGCAGTATAAGGTACTGTTGTTCCCTGACATTCTCTTCAAGTTGAATGCTCATTTTGTAACTCTCTCTTTCATATTAGGCAAATATTTCCCTCTCTTCCTTGTCTTTTTATTCTCCCAATATTCAGCAAAATGTGAAAGAATGAAGTGGGGAAAAGGAAACATCTATTAAGTTTTATCTAAAGATTTTACTTAGTTTTGCTACAATGTTACCTTTCCTTCACAGTGACAATCAAAAGATAAAAACAAAGAAAAATACAGAATACAGAAAAAGACAGAAACCTTATTAAAACTTCTTTAATATATAGGTGCTGGGCAGTCAGTCATTTTGCAGAACTATATGCAGCCTTTGACTCCCACACTCGCCCAGCTTCTCATCTCCAATGAAGAATTAATATCTGTGCAAAGTGGCTTCAAACAAGAGGAACTCAGAAACATGCCTGTCACCTCTTGTTTGCTAGGTAATACATCCCCCTCGAAGACCAATGTTGCAGACCCTCTTCCAAATGGCTTGGCTCTACTGTGTGTAGCTCCTGAAGAGAAATCCCCTAGGACAGCCTGCGAGTGGGATGACCCTGTCTTCCTTCCTCCACGCACCCAAGAAGATCCCACTGTCCAGCAGAGCTCCCAACAGTTAAGCATCTCAATGCTTGCCTTGCTTCATAGAATCACATGCAGATTCAGAAAATAAGGGAAATAGGCTTTTATTCCTCCTTGAGCCCATCTGTGATTATATAAGCTGAGACAGGATTAAAAGAATAGTTACTAGGATATGTAATAATGTTCTGCTCTGTAATTCTCTGTCCCTTGAGTCCTTCATTCTGACAACTTTCTGCAGTTAAGGAGCCTTCTGCATATATCTTCTAAAAAATTAAAAAATAAAACTCCACCAAAACAGGAAGTATGAGTGCACATTTAATTCTCCCCCTGAGGAGAAGCTAAGAAAGAGAATGAACCACTCATTATACACTTAGCTTAATGCACAACTATGAGATGCTGACACTACCCTGATGAAGATAGAAGATAGTGTAAGAACAGAATAAAATATTTTAAAGGGGACTTCACACATTTGGGGTTATTTTCCTTTACTTACTCTTCATTTACCATGGTTAGTTCTCAGGGAAGGGGTAATCATTCTGTAATTGGAATTGTATGTGATTACCTTCAAGAAATACTTGGCCCAATGTTTTGCAAATAAATGCTTATATTTAATTAACAAGTTGCATGGTTTATTGCAGCAATTTATAGTGTAAATATATTTTTCAAAATCCTCTTTTGCTGCCTGGGCAAGGGGAGAAAGACACCAAAGAGCATAGCAGCAGGCACTATTTCTGGGCAAGTGTAACTTTCAGTAAAGGCCGCATGACTGTGCTGTGGGAAAAACAGGAGAAATTTTTGCTGCTAAAAAGAGACTAGTGACAGCATTTTTTTCCTAGTAATAGCAGCTGAAGTTAACTAACCATAGTTACAGGAAAAGCAATGGTAGTAACTTCAGGTCTTAGCTGCTAAATGGCATGTAACAGAAAGATAATGAGGATCATGTGTGAGTTTCACGTCATGTTAGTCATGCATTATCAATTTATTAGCCTGGAGCATTTAGGAGAGGAAAATTACTTATGGTGTCCTGACTGATTGAAGGATACTGAGAAAATATGATAAATATGTTTAATTAAAAATACATGTTATTTATTATGTATAATGTAAAAGTTGTGATGAAATGAAAATTCTATAATGTAGGAAGATAGAGTTGTCATACACCATGCCTCACTTTTATTTATGCTGTAGATAATATCATAGGAAGATCATGCGTTAAGGCGTTAAGGTCATTTCAATACCTGTGAATGTAATGTTTCTTTTAAATTGTAATTTTATAGGTTCTTATGGCTTAGTTTTTCTTGCCAGCTCATGGATGGCATTATCTTTTGCATCAGACATACGCTTGACATTAGGGTCTCCGCAAGTCCCTAAAGGAACAGTTGATCTCTCTCCCACTTAGTCACTTCCTTTTTCTGAAACAACCTCTTTCCACTTAATTCTGAATTTTTCTAGTTCTGCTCTTAGCAATCAACCACAATCTCCACAGACACCGGCTGTGTGTACTAGCCAGCCACCAGGCCACATGGTGTACAAGAAGGGGCTGAAAGAAGTGGGTTTGTTCAGTCTTAAGAAGAATAAGCAAAGGGGAGTTCTTATTGATCTTATTGCTGTCTTCAACTACCTGCTAGGAGAGCATGGAAGAACAGAGAACCCCTCCTTCTACGGTGCACAATGATAGGATGAGAAGTGGTGGACACAAATTGCAACATGGGAAATTCCAATTAGATGTTAGGAAAAATATTTTCACCATAGTCAAACAGTGGAACAAGTTTCCCAGAGAAGTTGTGGCATCACCACCACTCAAAACTCAATCAGGCAAGGTACTGAGTAACCTATTCAAGTTGGTTTTGCTTTGAGTGGGGCCAGATGACCTCAAAAGGTCTCTTCCAACCTAAATTATGTGGTGATTCTGTGATTCTATTCAACACCAGTTCAGGAGAGCTCAGCAGGCAGTTTGTCATTGAAGAAACTACTCTAATTGAAAATCTGAGTTTGCCTGAAAGAATAGGTCCCTCTTATAAGTGAAAGAGTGTGATTTATCCAAAAGTAGCTTGTGCCACAGAGGGGGAGGTTGGTATTGTTCTCTTTTGGATGTATTTTTTCTATATTGGCACAGAGCATGTAGAATTTAAGATTTATTCCTGATGAAAATATAAATAGCACAGAATCAACTCCTAAACAAAAATGCACCAAAAATAAAATAACTGATAAGTTTCCTTTCAGTATGTCTTATTCTGTTTCAGGAAACGTAGAACCCAGTAAGTTATATTCAAAGCCCCTCTATAATTAAGTGCAAGTGAAGTATATCGCTACAGCATATTAGTGACTCCATGTAAACATATTTTCCTCCTGAATGGTTATAAACAGGCACACCATAACCTCATTTTTAGCTTTTTTCCACTTTATAAATTCATTTTTCTCTTTGCAAAATGTCACTTTCTTTCCAGCAGGTTAATCCCAGGAGGTCTGGTAACTACAATTACTCCATTTAAATATTCCACATATCTGTCAAGACTCAAAAGAATTTTGTAGTGTCAGTTTAAATATAAATATATATAATTCTAGTTAATAATCATCACTTCAAGTCTGTTATGAAAACTGTATTACTCATTCAGAGTGTGTGTGATGTTGTGTACGTATGCAGCATTTGTTGCAGCATTTTCATTGATTTATTCATTAAAAACACAACCATACTAACTGCAACACATCAATGATCTCATGCAGAAAACAATGCTCTTCAAAAGTAAACTTGTCTATAAGTTTTTATTATAATTACTTTGGGAAAAAGCACCAGGAATTTCCAAGCTTTTTATACAGAGAATACTGAAAATTTATATAATACTGTAAAAGCAAATGCTAGCAAAACATATTCAATGCTTTTCATTTCTCTATCATTTCCATCTAGAGAAAATCTTTTCATTTACCACTGACCAGAAGTTTATTTTCTTCTTGGTAGGGGGTAGGAAGGTTTGGGGGAGTTGACAATTTTCTGCTGCCTTATAATAGCCTGAAACTCCACACAGTTAAAAGACAAGCATCTTAATAACTTAGAAACTAAAATTGTAATGTTGATCAAAAATAGATCACCATTTATTTTCCTTAAGTTCAATGTGCTTATCGGGTCTTCATTTATTTAGCCTGCTAGAATAGCCTTTGCAATACAGGTAAAAGTGTAACTGTTTTTACAATGAAAGTTTCAAAGTAGCAGAATGAATATCCTTATGCCCAGCAAACACAATACCAATGAATAGCATTTCAAAGCTTTTAATCTCCATGACAACCCACCTCAGATTCTTCAATAAAATGCCACTTTACATGCACACAAACATATTCATTTATGCACACCTACCATGTGTTCATAAATATCATCAGTGCTGTGCATCTTAAAACCATGTATAATATCATTGATGTCTTTCTCTTGGAAAACTAATCAGTCAGCACTCCAGCTAAAAACTTAATTCGTATCCTTCTGCTTCTATTAAGTGTCATATAAACAAAAGGCAAAGAGATAGATACAAAATATGGCTCAAACATATAGGGACATACCTTGAGTTTTGGCAAGCATCAGGAGAAATACCTGATACATAAATAAATCAGAAGAATTACTTCAAAGACCTACACAACAGAATCACAAATCGCATAGCAGAATTATTCACAGTACTTTTTTCTGTCTCAGAAAGGAAATAGTTGACTTAAATATTATAAGCAGAGCACTCACTAAGCTGTGTGAGTAAGGATCTAACTACTGATATGAGTCACGTACTGATGTATATGTGGCTCACAACTAATACTGGAAAAATCACGACAAATGCTTAAAAAACTGTCCCAAGACCAAAGTTCAGTTTAAGCCACTCCAGGAAATGGGACGTTACAGAGATCTGCCCACATAAAGGAAACAGATACCTGCTGCCATTTGCCCAGCTTGTAATACTGCATTCACAAAACTCACTAATTACGGTCCGTTATCTTGCCTGGTTTGGGTTTTTAGGACTGGTTCGCTGGACTACCCATGCTGTCACAGCTGTAACATACCGGCTGGGAGGATGCACCGCATCAGTGCAGAATGCAGTATGGTCACAAATGACAGAAAAATGTACGCTCAGGCCTGGAGGTGGGCCTGCCAAACTTTCACGTGCATGACCTGAATGGATCACCATAGCTGCAGCTCATATCCTCCTCCAGCCTGCAGCTTCAAAAGGCAGCATGCCCCTGTCCCCCGCCCTCTGGAGCTTCTGCTCCAGCAAATCCTGCCAGCACTTCTACATAACCTGCTTTAAGGATCTCTCATATCTAACACCCCTGCCCAATCACAATAGGCTTATTAGTCAGGGTTAATTGCACATGTTTTGAGTACCATTTGTACCTGTTAAGCTACTCTGCAAGGTAATAGCTGATGAACTGAGCAGGTCTCTTTTTCCTGCCTTCTCCCAGGGTGTGTCAAAGGGTAGCCTAGCCATCAGTATCAATTTTAGGAAAAGCACTTTTCTCCACACACACACACAAAAAAAGAGAAGAAAAAGTCAGAAGCAGCTTTCAGCTGTGGGAATAGCTGCCTCTCTGGCATCCCAGGCCATCCCTCACTTTCTCACAGGCCTGCTCATCACAAGACCTTTTATCCTGATTAGGATGGTCAGTGCACAGCAAATGACATAAAACTCCTGTGAATCTCACTGCCAGCCTGGAAGCACACATGAGAAACTCAGCAGAGAGAAATCTGAAATACCATCAGGTATCTTTTGTGATAGACATGCACAGAAATTCTCAGCATTCTCCTTCTTGTCTGTTCCTTTCTACCACCCTTGCACTGACCTCTACTACAGAAAGGACACTTCAGCATACCCGTATTTGCATGGTGTGTCACAGGACCTTATGGGCTTAGGAAGGGCTTGAGGGCATGTTGAAGACCTTCAGTGTGCGTATGAATGGCTTGGCCTTTAAACGAGTCTCAGAAGGCATTATGGATGCAGGCTAGCTGACCTCTATATTTTGCTAAAAGACACATAACAGAATTGTTTCAGAAAGTGTGAGGGGGGCAAGGGCAGGGGGCATTTTGCAGTCTTGGAGTAACCACTGCTGCATTATCTGGCTAGTCTGCAGGCATCCTCGAGCAGTAATCTATCACATGTGTTAACTCTGCCTATTCATTTAAGATTAGCTGTGAACTCTGTAATAAAAGTGCCAGTTTCAACATCAGCACTAACTTTTGCTGTTGCCTTAGGTGTCCAGCCAAAAAAAAAAAGCTTCCTGCAGCCCAAGTATATCTCCCATAATGTATTGATACTAATAACACTGTCTGTCCCAAAAGCCTCCAGTGTGGCCACCCCCTTCCTATGACTCTGTCAATAGAAGACATATTGTGCATTCTAAAATGGCATTGCATTATACTATAAAATAAAGGTAACTTGCTTAAGTCCATAAATGCGAAATTAAGTTTCTTTTCAAACTTCAGTACATAAAATCTGCAGTCCATTTCACTACAAGCCAACAAAATGAGTCTGTCAAGACGTATTCCTAAAAATTTCTTGCTCAGCCCTGTAACTTCATCATATAATACTTTCCCTGCTTGAGAAACTTCAATATGAATTCTTATTGAGACAGAATGTCATCTGCCTTTTAATTAGACATTTATGCTGATTCTAAATCTGGCAAAAGGTCAGAAATTCTAAAAGGCCAAAATTTAATTCTTTCCCTGAAGTAGATTTAAAATCTTTTCTCACAGTAAAATGGTAGAGTTCCAGGGTGACAGAGGTGTATACAAGAGTTTACAAGGCAAAATGAAACCTTCCTGTAAAAAAAATGCCTTGAGATGCTTCCTCTTCTAGCCTTTCTTCACTGATGGCCAGTTGCATCCCTTCTAAGTTTTCATTATCCTCCCATTAAAATGACCACCTAAGTTACTAAAAGACAATGTATAATGTATATAATCTCCTTTCATGCATGTTGAATGCTACATGCAGCCTCAAAATCCTAATGCTTGATTGTACTGTCTAGACTGAACATCTAAATTTCATACCTAGAGCTTCCCTGAAATGCTTTGTTTTGTAAGCTGGTGTTGATGGTGCCAAAAAGAGCTGAGCTACATTATTTAGGTACTCATTACTCAAACACAACAAAAGGTAGGAGTTACCTTTTATCTGCATTTCTAAGATGTAGAGAGCCCAAGGTTGGCCTGTCCATCTCTAGAGCATGGATCATTGTAGAACATAAACTTGTAGGGATTAACTTTATTGTTTTCTCACTATTTCTTCAAGGCACTATTAAAATCAAATTAAAATGACAGTGAATTGAACTTTTCATGTCGCCTGGATATAGGTCAGAGTAGATTAAGAAAGTCACAAGTTCAGAGATACTAATTCTTATTAATCATAATGATATTTTTCACACTATAGTTACCACATTGGTAACAATTTCATTTTAGATGAAGAACCCTGCCAACAGGTAGCAAAAACTTTCATTGCCACCTCTGTTTCTAATGGAACTCTAATATAGGGACCACAGGTTTTATATGGAATTATCAGAGCTTTTAAGCTGTCAAGACCCAATGCAGGTTATTAGAAGATCTAGCCACGCAACTCATAGTAAGAATAAGCATCTTCTTCCTATTGAATGAGTTTAAGTGTTAAACCAATGCTTCACTTCTTTAAAAAATGTATTATAGTGTTGTCCCACAAACAGGGTTCATTTACCCAGTGTGCCAGAGTCGAGGTATTTTCAAATTAATTTCATTGCTATGCATGAATAGGTGCCTGTCTCAAGACAGCACACCCTCCTCTCAAAACTTGTCACATTTATACACTTAACTAATACATATTCGTCATTTTCCTTAATTATTGGTTCTTTCTTCTTCACCCCTCATGTAAATTAGTGTGCAGACTCTGTCTTCTTCCTTCACTGTCTTCTTTTGAGTAGGTGGTATCATTTGAGTAGGTGGTCAATGAGTCGGTGGTCACGATCTCCCCCTGTAGGAATTACCTTTTGCCTAGTTCTTCATTAATCTTGGCAGTTCCAAGCGGTTCTTCAAGGTTTATTGACCAGACCACAATCCATTACCTTTTCTGACATGAACATAAAGCCCCGTTGCCTAGTAGTTAGTTCCTAAACCCTAAATCGTGTCTAGTTATTGTGTCCCTATTTTAAGTGTTAACTGATGGGGGCTATACACAGCACTTTAGCAGCTCCCTCATTATTTCAATCATATTATACATATTAATTGATAACAATATGTTCATTTTATAACTACTGCATCATGCAGTTAATTCTCAAGTCAAAAATACCATTTGTCTAGGATCCTAATGACATTTACAGGGCCTACAGTTAAATAAACAAAAGATATTTTACCATCTCTCAGTGTCTTGTCCTTGTAAAAATTACATAGTGTACTTGCACAGAAATGTATCTTTTCCTCTGTTTAGTTTATTACCTACAGAAAAGAAGTTTTAAGTATCTTTTTATGTCTTGAAGCTGTAGTCTCTAAACTATATGTAATTACTTTCAATGAAAAAAAAACTATAATGGGAATAGCTTTATTGTCATATTTTCACTAGTGGGTGTGAGAAGTGATTTAACTTACAGGTACTGATTATTTAATTGTATTGATATAGAGCATACAGCCTACCATGACTAGTGAATCATTCAGACTGACAAGAGGAGGTGTAAAAACTCTTCTTGCTTCTATTCTGCCATATCCTTCCAGCTTTACAAAGGAAAAAGCTTTATTCATAGGTGGGGGGTTAAGCCATTAAAGTTCCTGATAACAGCTATGAATGCATAAAGCAAACACGTCAAATCCATATGGTATAATTCTGAAATTAATTGGATAATGAAACAAACTATTCCCAGAGATGACTATATCATCAGATACACAATATAGCTGACTCTGAGCCTACATGTGGTTTAAAAATAATCTTTGTAAACTTTACAAAATTAAGCTTGTATATAAATTGCTTATTCTAATGTGCTCCACTTCATTTATTAGTGTGTGACCTTTATTCAACACAATTGTTGCATAAACCCATTTACTTGTTTAGATGTGAAAAGACACCACAAACTATTAAAGTCTTAGCTACATCATTATGTATGAAAGTAATTGTACTGTGTATTTTTAAACTTACAGCCTTGCAGCTGTAGTTGATTAAAAGAACATGAATTTAATCTGCAGAATAATTGTGCTTTGGACAATACTTGACCAAAAATAATTAGCAGAATTTAGATAAATTCTCCGTCTGGCTTTCAGCAACCCAAATAGAAAAAGCTACCTATAGATAGGCTTGAATATGACTGTTTGAGTTCTACACTAATATTATACAGAAATAATAGGGCTCAGATCTTAGATATACAACAAAGCACAGGCTTTTGGCTAAAAAAAAATCTGTTTTTCTTTTCTTCCTCATCAGTTTTTATGTTTTTCACTAAACACAAGGTGACAAAAAGCAAGCGACTAAGGGATTCACATAAATCTCTTAATTTCTTTTCAGTATCACTTTTTGATGAGAATAACTAAAAATAAGATGCAAGTTATCTGCTTTCTTTAAATAGTTATAATTTTGTATAGTTACAGCCAACAATAGAATGTAAAGTTACACTTTTCTTATTGTTTTTCGTATAGTTTTAAAATAATATATCTTTCTGTTTGTGTGAGTTTTTTCACCATGTAGTATACATATCCAAAATTGTTATCTTCTATTTTCAGTATCATTAATAGTTCCTTTACTAGTATAAATGAATATTCTAAGAAGCTGGGTGAAAGCAATATCCTGAAAGCATTAACAAATTTGCATAGTAACAGAAACATTAAGTGTAAGATGAGATTTTTCTTTTTATTACTTTTTTTCTTGTTATTAACAGAAGAAACAAAATAAGGTAAGAGCTGTGTTAGAAGAGATCCAGCACTGGTAAAAGAGTTCTGAAATAGCGATTATATTCACTAAATAGTGAAAGAGTTCCTTTTAAGTACTGCCACGTGCTTGTTTTGCCAGAAATGAAGTGGGTTTTTCAACAAATTACTAAAAATCTGCCTGGTACTTGTAGTCCAAGAAGAGCAATGTTGTTGAAGGGAAATCTTTTCTCCTTTTTTTTGTTTTGTACAAAAGACAACCGCAACAGGTCTGCCTGCAGGGCAAAACCCTCACAAAATGAAGAAGTTGAGAATGGTTGTATATTCTGTACAGCTTCAGAAGTGACACATTTGTAATGGCCCATGGGAAGAAAGCTGGCACATCTGGACAACTCTTTGGTGAAAACAAGTTATATTTTATGGAATAAAAATGAATGAAATTTTTGGCTGGGCAGCTATCTTCAGATAAGGAAGCTAGACTATACTAAGTAATGCAACATGAAAAAATTATTGCAATTTCACTTGGATGACACTTGAAATTAAAATAATTCCTGGTCTAAGGTGAAGATTGCAGAACCTGACAGAAGAATCTTTGTGCTTGTAATTTTAGCACAGCTTACTTCTAACAACTGGGATTTCATGATTGTTGATGATTTCCAAGTTGCTTTTCAGAACAGTGCATCACAGTATTTTTATTTAAACATGAACTAGAAATTATAAGTATAGCAATTCACCCTGTTTATCAATTTATAATTACTAAAAAGGATGAAACCACTAGAACTGAACTTACTGTTTGAAATTACAGGATTGAAGAGAATCATAAGAACAACTTAGAGACCTGAATAGGGAATGTGAGCATTGATACAGGATGTTGTAAGTCTGATAAAGAATTCTATTAAAATATTGTTATTCAGCATCAAATTTTAAAAAATATTTTTAGATGAGGTGAAAAATCATAGAATGGTAAAGCTTAAAGAACAGATAATGCAATTATAACAAGATACAGGTGAGCTACTTAGATTATCATATTCCACTTAACAACTCAGTGATCATAATCATTTTGCAACTCTATTATATCGAGCTATGAAGAATAATTTAGAAAATCATTGACTCCATCTAGTGGTGATTTTCTGTAATTTTCACTTGCAACTCTGCTTCAGTAGGGAACTCTATTCCAAGCTTTGATTTCAATTTGTAACACTTGAAGAAACAACAACAGATAACAACACAATCCACTTCATTGATATATGAAACGCTTTTAGAATTTTTATAGTATTGAAGTAAATCACTTTCAAAACCTATGCTCAAGCATATAAATTTTAATCTTAGGAAAATCAATTGGTAGTAATGCCAACATCTCTTCCAAGAATGGTGCTCAAAATATCTTACAAAGAAAGTCAGCATCATTTTTCATAGGCTACAACTTGGGAAGCTGAGACAGGGGAAAATGAGACAATTTTGGCCAGTGCCAGAATGCGGAAAAGAACCTTAGCCTCCCCAGCCTCTTGGCTCAGGGCTGTCCCGCAGAGAACCAGGACGAGGGAGGCAGTCTTTCTCCTTGGATGTCTTTGGCTCAGATCAACACCAGACTAGTGTGACTGGTACTCTGTAATGACATAGGAAATGAAGTGGTATTTCTTCTTTTTATAACTTAGAGGAGGGAGCCATATCACTGCAGCCAACACTTTAGCCCTTACAAGTAACCACGTTTGCAGCCTGCTGAGACAATATAAAGACTCAGACCTCAGAACGTGATCTGCTTACTCAGTCCCCACGACCATATGATTGAATCGAAGTGGCAGCATGGCATGAAGAAATTTACACTGCCACTCCCCAATGATCTACCTTATTCCATAGGAAAAAAAACAGGTCAAGTCCCCAGGGAAATAACTGTCATTTTTCAAAAGCATTTAATCCAGATGAAGTCATTTAGGATATTCTTGTTCATCTAACAACTGAAATATAAGTCTGCCTGCGAAGTCTGAGAGACTTGGAAAGCAGTATGCACTAGGCTGCCATATGTTTATTCAGGGTCATTGAAAGGAAAATTAAGTCCATTAGTGATCAGAATCAAAGGAACTAGAGACAAAGGTGATTTTAACATTGTGAAGGTTTGAGGCTTGGGGGAGTGTGGACATCAAACAAGGTTAATTTTTCTTTCTATTTTTACAACAATACTGTTCAAGCAATATGGTGGACCTCAGGAACGAGGCGTGGCCATGACAGGGCAATAAAAATGTCCCAAATACTGTTCTATTCTATGTAAAGTCAAATAAATAACATTTCCCAATTAATGATGTGGAAAGCTATCAACAAATTGTGAACTGGTCCACAGCTATGAGAAAAATATCAATTACTGATATAAATAAACATCATTCCATAAGCAGGACAATTGGGGTTCAACTCTGACTACCTTGTCAGTCACAGTCTGCACACCTAGGACGCTGAGCAAAGGATTAGCACTGTAGTAAACTGTCCCTTCAGAGCTAAAATTTGAATGTTGAAAGCATTCACTGGTGAAATTATCCAAAGATTATTTTGAGTGAGTAAACTTGGCAAACAGAGTGTTCTCCTAAAAGCAGTATAAATAGTACATGTCAATAAAGCAGCTCACTTAGCCTCTGTTAGTTTTAATCAACCACAGTTGATTCACAGAGTTTGTACAGCTAAGCCCTCTCCCACTCAAACCTATCTTTCTTTGACAAGAGTACTAATGAAAATTCACTGGATTGAAGGAATTCTTAGCTACCAGCACTCATTCTCCCAAGCTATTACGTGTGTTCAGCACACTGCTTCCAGGACAAAGTAGTATTCTACATGCTGTCCTTGTCAACACCTGTGGATGAATAGAGCATCTTTAAATAATTCTCTAGACAACTGAGAGTGACTCGGTAGCTAAACAGTTAAAAAATCCTGGAATTTCATAGGATACTTGTCTCTCAGACATGATTATCAAAACAAAAATTGAGGAAAAGTTCTTCTTTTCCAATTTTCAAGTGACAGAGGTACTGGATGACTGCCTTCATGTAAGAGCCAACTGCAGCCTAAGAAGAGATCAGTCATTTAGGGTACATTACATCCTCTACAACATCTAACTAATAATTTGGTATGAGTAGTTTGATATAAGTTCCGTTCTCTTCCGACTGTTCATAAATAAGAGGTAGATCAACACAATAAATGCAGTTGAAACAAATACAGTACTATACTTTTCATGGTAAGTGATGCAGCAAACAGAGTTGGAAGAAACACAGCTTTAACGTATTAAAAAGACCAATGTCAGGTACTGGCACTTTTCTATTTGTCTTATAAATTATACCCCAGAGCTGGTCCCCCGTGCACAGTTCTAATACTCTGGGCTTATAGCTGTATACTAGAACCTTCTTCTCCTATTACACTCATACCTTAGAAAAAGGAAAAATGCCTAAACAGAAGAACAGGCTTTTTAATAGGAACAATTTTCCATGCTTCTAGTTTAAAAACTATTAACTTTATAATAAAATTCTTTATTTGTAACTATTTGCATAATTGAAATGAATAAAGGCTGTACTCCCTTGATAATGATCCAATAAAAGAATGTATTCAAGGAACTAAATAATCTCCTGCTATTTTTAATCTTTTGTCTAGCCAACTTTCAGATCTTGGGCAATTTGCAGAATGTGAGAAGTCTGGATAATCGTGGATTGTGGTAGTGAGTTTCAGCTCTAAATTCCTGCAATGAGATAACACTTGAGACAACATCTCAGCCCAATTTATTTGTGTTCTCCAAAGGTCTTCCCCGGTAGGATGGGATGATAGTAAATTAAACACAGAATTCTTATGTAAGGGTGTCACAGCTGAATTCAGGTGCAGAATATATCATAATCATTAAAACAAGATTTCAGGTTATCTAGCCATTTCAGAGCTGAGAACTTAACCTCAGCTCAGCGCTTGAGAAGAAATAATAAAGAGGTTTAAGATCAAATTTCCTTCCTCTGTAAATACAAAAGAAATCCTTGGTAACAAATACAGAAATCAAGACTCATTTGTCACCAGTGAATAATGCTTCCTTGGCTGGTGTTAGCTCATCTGGTATTTTCCTTACATCTATCCACCACCTTCATGACAGCACTGCATAGACCCTTCCCTCCCAGGCTCTGTTGTGGCAAACAAAATGTAGGTATCCGTATGTAGATAACCCCCTGATACCTTCCTGCTTTTTACTTAAGGGAAGTACATTAGCAGAGAGCTTACTGAGGTCATCACCATTTTTCTTCTGCTTTTGTCAGACTTCAGAACTAATCTTTCATGGTGAAATTCCTATATTAGCATCTAAATCTTTTGAAAAGAGATGAAGTGTTAAAACCAACAAAATTGCAACAGGCATTCTGGATCTTGGAGCTGGGATCTTCATTCATATGTAATTCAGAGGCATTTGTGCAGCACAGGACAATTACCTACTCCCTCAGGGTACACCACTGGTTTCACATGGGAGTGTATCTGTCTTGTCTGGGTCTCATGAAAACAAAGGGCTTGCAGGGAGCACTGAAGGATGACCTACCATTGTCTGAGAAGACAAAATTAGCATCTTGATTGTCACGGTTAAACCCAAAGGTCTTTAAAAAACATGTATTTAAAAAAAACCCCAAACAACGTACTTTCGTCAGGGAAGCTTCCTTTGCAGTGTGTGAAGTTTTGTCACTGTATCTGTACAAATTATAAGGGTCTCATCCATCTTAGTTGTGAATGAAGTTCAGAGCATCAGTATCAAGGGAAAAGAAAATATGATTGACTGTATATTAGGTAAAAGGAATTTAAAGTCGACTCTAAACAATGGTCAACCTTCAATGACAATTCAGGGGTGTGTTCCCATGGTTTCCAAAATCTGGGGCTCTTTCTGACATTATCATCAAAGATCAGCAAAACAATAACAAGCCCCATTTATTAAGAAAGAAAAACTAGTACTCATCACCTCTCCAGCAAGGTTCTCAATGAGCTTTTAGCAGAAGTAACATGCTAAGGGGCGAACAGACAGAAACCTTCTTCAAATAAAAAAGCCATAATCTGATGTACACCTTTGGTTGATTTTGAGATGTTTGAGAAATTTCTCTTTCTGCATCCACTAGACTGCTCACTCATCTGAGTCTTCTTGAGTGGTGTGAGGTAACCTGTTTCACTCCACTGACATGGACTTGTTTAGTTATTACTCAGTAAGTAAGCTGACTACAGTCTGACTGAAGTACTTTGGTTCAACAGATTTCAGCTAAGTTTGCTTCTGCTTATTTATAAAAAATTTAAGACCTCCATAGTAAGCTAAACAGAAAACACCAGCTCTTAAAGGAACAACCCCTGCCCACCTTTAAAATAAGTATTTTATTTAAATGCTCTAAGAATATGTTTTATATTCTACTTAACTTTGTATAGACAAGATTCTTGCCTGAGGTAGGTTAGGAATATTTCATAAGCAAGGCTACCTATCTCCCAAATTATGTAAAATATTTGTATGCTCAAATGAACATCTCAAGAAACCTTAACCCGTTTTAAGAAATACTGAAAGACTTCAATGTTCAAAGAACTAAGTTGCAGTAGAATATCAAAACATTTTCCCAACTACCTATTTTCCTTAAAGCTACTTACTGTACAAAAAAGATACAATTTTCTTTTGGACTATTTTATAAGTCTCTGAACCAAAAGTATTTCTCTTTACAGAAATGAATTCAGAGTGCTGAAGAAGCTATATAAGACCACTTCTCTTCAAGACCTAACAGTGTTCTCCCGCCCTTTAAAAAACAGGATGTATCTTGCTCTTTGAAAAGATTGTGGCTGGCTGTTTGCATCTTAAATACTTCACAAAGCATTATCAGCATCACTCACAATCTGCAATTAATGACTCTACAAAATGCTTTCTGCAAGGCAAGTATTAACTGACATTTAAATATAACTTTCAAACATAAACCAAAACAAACTCTTCAAGCAAACGAGCACGTTTACACGTACAGGCTAGAGTTTGTTCATTTGGATTGGCAGATGGTAAGTGGAAGTTTTCCTGCCTCTTATTTACAGGATGAAAAAGGAAAAACTTTCTAATTTTTTTTAATGAACCTAAAAATCTCAGTAAGCAAGCAAGTAAAAAACCATAGATACATCAACTACAACTGGTCATCACATGTAGAAAGGTAATTTTAAGCACTTTCTCAACTTCAGGAAGGGTAACAGATACAACGTGTGTAATCACTTTCACCTCCATATCCCCGTTGTTCCCCCAGGGTTCACCCATGCAATACCATTGCCTTGCCCTCGGCAGAGTGCTGGTTGCGGATCACAGGTACATCAAAAGAGAAGCACCGTTTAAACTTTTAGCTCAGGAAGGAAAAATTATATGCAGTTTAGCTTATGTCCTGTCTGAAAGGCCAAGGAGTGGAACAGCGTGGTATTGCATTTGTATGGACACATTAAGCTCCTGACCCAGAATGAACACAGCAATGCAGGCAGCAGATGAGCTCTGCCGGGTGAAGCCACACCATCTCACAGCAGGACAAATATCACCCCTAACCACTGCTGCTCACATACCTGCTTATTATCTGAGCAACCCGGTACCAGGAGACCTGAAATTGCTGTTTTGTGAGGGAATTTGTGCTGCCAAGAGGTGGTATGTTTGAGTTCAAAAGATACCGAGAACAGCCAGAAGTGATTTCAGATCAAAACATTCAAACAAGGATCAGAAAAGATAATAGGGGAGAACTAGGGGAAAAAAAACTTGTGTTTTTTTGGTAACTAGTGAGCTAGTACTTTTCAAAGGATTATATGAAAACAAAGGAACCGAGAGAGTCCATGATTAAAAAAAATTAAAAAAAAATAAGGTAAGCTGGCCACCTTTCTCCTAAAAACAATTAAAGAATAAGGACCTGATTAGTTATTCTTTTAATTGTATTAATATATAACCATGCAAATTGAGCATAAAATGCTGCCATCTTGGTGACAGCGTATTTCCATGCATTCTGTATGGTATGTCTAAATATTTTGATGGTTTTACTATTTTGTACCAGCCATGGAAACTGGTTTGCTGCTAGATGACTTTAAAAGTGAGATTCGGTAAATAATTTTAGAAATCTTACACTAACACTATGATTGAAACAATAGACAGAAGTATAGCCAAGCAATCGACTAGTAGAGGTAGTTACTCATAAGTTTTGCAGTTCTTTGCTCTCATGACTAGATGTTCCTGTACGTTAGATGAGAACAATCTTGAAACTGACCACATGTGATTGAAACTGTGTTAAGCTTCAAGAACAAGGACAAGAACAAAGACTTCAAGGACAGCCAACAGAATCTCAAATGGGTCAGTGGTCATAAAAGCAGCCCTTCAACTCAAATGAATTCTTCATTGTGCATGATCAGATGTAGGCAGTACTATGATAATCAGTTACAATAATTTTTAGGTGTATGTATACTAATCTGTAATTGTTACCCCATATAACCTGTTTGTGCTGAAGCTGTGGCATGCACGCTAGGTGGAATTATCCCCCGTGCATCCAGCGCTGCAATAAAGAATGCCTGCTTTCCAAAATGAGTCTTAGAGAGTTTCTTTGACCGGCTTTTCGGTATCAGTGGTTAGGTCCTAAAAACTTAACAAGCGATGCCATGACTGAGCATCTCCATATGTGATTTGGAGTTCTAGACCACCTAACATACTTCAGATGTTTAGAGGAGGATGCTATTGCTTGTCTGAGTTCTACATAAATATAGAAAAATGTTTGAGGCCGTCTCATTAAAAAAAAAATAAAAATCCATAAAAAACAGCAGAACACACAGATACATTCAAACGTTAATTCTTCCTTTAAAGCTTTTTCTCCCTGCTGGGTAGGACTACTGAATGACTGATAAAGACTAAAAGAAAACAAAAATGTTCAGGCATTTTCTGACTGAAAATAATAAATAAAAAAAACTAACAGAACATATCAGCTGACCCTAAAATGGAATATTCTGTACTTGGAAATTATTAGCATACAAGGGAAATGGTATATATTACAAAAGCCGGAGGTAGTATAATAATAACATCCTTTCTTTATTCAGTAGACCATTACTTGGGACGTTTATCCAGAATGTGGCAGACTGGGGTATAACCCCCCTCTCAAAAGACAATATTAAAGCTTGTCATTCCCATTGACAGTGTAACACTTCCTTTTATGTATTAGAATAGTCAGCAAGCCAGAGAGAGTACAGGCAAGAATGATACTCTACACTTCTTGAAAATGTAAATTCAGATCCACATAGGAGGATGGAATCTATTCTGGATTTTTCATATAGCAGGTAGATGCTCAGTTATTGGATAAAATGGGACACCCACCATACTGAAGCACATTTAGGAAAACCAGCGTAATATGTTAAAAATCACTTTTTTTTTTTTTTAAGCAAACCAATAATTACCTATAATTGTCTATGTCTACCTTTTGCCCTGTTTCACATCCAGAGATGCCCTTCTTTTTCAGAAGTACACACTGTAAGGATATGTGGAATAATAATTTTTTATTGAGAATATCTGACTAACAGCTGTTTAACATACAAGACTTGGAAAACAGACAGGAGAAGCAATTAAGCCTCAGATACACAAACCCAGAAGACAATGAATAGACAACGAATACCAAAGACCAGAAATCTCAGGCTACTGATGGGCCATTGAAGGAACCACTCAAAATCTTGAGGAGATTCAACTGGAACTTTCTAACTGATGAGGGGGAAGGAAGATTATCACAAGTCTCTCAGGACAGAACAAACTCATTATGGTATATTTTAGGGCATTTGTATGATTGTGCAAAATGCACTATGGGATTTTTAGGGGAAAGGCCAAAGATGGGGAAAGGGTGGGATGAAGGTACATTGAGGATGAACAAGCACAGGAAAACAGAGAGGCAGCGGGACAACAAGGGCCAGCCATGTGAAAACAAGCTGCTGGTCAGCACACTTGCCTAGACAAGTCCTAACCGCGTTCCCAGGTAAGTTCCCTGTTCTGTCTGTGCGTGCCGCTAAAGAACTTCAAGCCAGGGTAGCTAGCAAGCAAGGTCGTTGGTCTGCGATCCAGCTACTGGAGAAAGTGTGGGTCTGGATGTCAGGTACTGCAGAGACTCCAGGTTTGACAGTCAAGTTACAGGGGGGAATATAGGTCTGGACCAGGTATCGGAGAGACCCACCTGGGTAAGTGTGAGATCTGCTACCAACAGTGTCTGGTGGGTGGGTGGGTGCCGTGCTGAGGACACCTGCTCAGCATTCCCACCGGCTGGACCTCGGGCCGAGGGGCTGCAGCAGCCCGGCTGTACCGGACAGGGAAGGAGAGCTCGCCTACGTCCCAAAGCCCACTGGACTGCGCTTCCTTTTCACGCAGTCCACCATTACAGCAGCATTCAGACGGCAAAACATCAGCATAAACATCAAATACAGAGCTTCAGTAGAGAAACTCCATTTTACTGTAGCAAGCGTCATTGCATCCAAGTGGGTTTCCCATCAGCTATGGGAAAAACAGGTCAGCGCCGCGGCCTCACAGCGGGATAGCTCAGGCCCCTTGAGAACGGGCTGTGAAAGACAGCAATTTAAAAACAAGCAAGCAAACAGACGAAGTGGACTTTCAGAAAAAAACCATCTTGTTTCCTTAGGTAGGTACTGCAAAGCAGGCGTTCTGGAACAGCCTGCCTGGTATTACGGCGTTAGCAAGGGCTGAGGGCAAGCAGTCTGTGGAGACCCCGCTCCTTCCCAGGGCAGAGGTTACTGATGACGACAGGCCAGGCTGACGACGCGTTAGCCCCTGGCCACCGCCGTTTGCAGGGTTTCCCCTCCCCGCGGACCGCCCCTCTCCCCGCCGTCCCCAACGGCCAGGCAGTCCCGCAGAACACCCGCCGGCACCGGCAGCGCTGCCCCCCGGCAGGAGGGGGGCGGCG
>NW_010972853.1:8652960-8653259 GCF_000737465.1 Haliaeetus leucocephalus
CTCCCGCCAGGCCCCCCCGGCCGAGTACCGATCTCCAGGATCGCCGGTCCCCTCCCGCTGAGCCGGCGTGCCCGGCGAAGGCGGCCGAGCGCCGATGCAACGGATGGCGGGCGCGGCGGTGGGCGGAGCCAGGGGCCCGGCTTCCCCGCTTCCGGAAGGGCGGCGGATGTTGGGGTTTGAATTGTCTGACAGTTAGCGCGGGCGGCTCGGCGTCGGGGCGGCCGCCGGAGCGCCGCGGTGGCGGGGCTGCCTTCGGGGTGAGTAACGCCTTCGGTGGGCTGAGGCTTCGCCCTGCTGCC
>NW_010972853.1:8653396-8679424 GCF_000737465.1 Haliaeetus leucocephalus
CCCCCGCTTCCCCGTGAGGGGAGCCGAGCCGAGCCGGGCAGCAACGGGCAACAGCTTCCCAGCCCGCGCTTTGGGGCGCAAGCGGCGCCTGGCTCCCGCCGCTTGTCTGGAGGCAGAAAATAGCGGAACAACTGACCTGAGAGGTACTTCTCCCTCCCTCCCTCCCTCCCTCCCGTCGCGCTTCTGGGAGGAAAACTGGCAGGAGGCGGCCAGCGGCGCGGGGAGGCTCGCCCAGGGCGGCCGCGGGAGGGAGGGAAGGAGGGAGGCGGGACGGGGGCTGGCGGGTGGCTCTTCCCACAAACCCTGCCGCGGCCCTTCTACCTTTTAAAAGGACGGCGGTCAGGTTTCGTGGTTGAACCCCTGTGAGACTCGGGCAGTAGGCGGCCACCCGAATCCTAATCAGTTGGGGTTCCTCGAAACGTGGCGGGAGTTCTGCTCCCGCCCGGGTGGTGGTTGCTGGGGGGGGGTTCTTTCAGGACGCGGCGCTGTGTTACCGACGGCGAGATGAACTGGAGACGCTGTCATGTGTGCGTTCAGGATACACAGCATGCACGGGTGGGATCTCGGAGGGTTCTTTTGCTCGTATGCTTAGAGAAAACGTGTACCTCAAACCTTGCCTCTTGGGGTTGTTTTTCTTGCTTTTTCCTTCCCCATCCTCTACTTAAAAAAACTCTTAAAAACACCTTATGTTCTGGAGCAGTAAAGAGTTCTAGAACTTAGCAAAACCTAAATATCCACTCTGAGGATTTTTTTAGCCTATTTAGGCAAAGTTGATACATTTTATTTACACTTCGGTTTTTATAAACACTGGGTGATAAGGTAGGTGTTCCTGCCTTGCAGATAGACTGATGAAGAATTGTTTTGTTCCTGTAGAAAGCCTGTACGACTTGTGGGTGGAGCCTCAATGGTTGTTCCCGCATGTCTTTTAACTTGCAAATTTGAATTCCGGGTTCGTTTCCCTGAAGGAAGGGGTGGGGAAGGAAACGATTTTTTGTGTTGTTTTGCTGGAGCCAGGGAAAGGTAGGAAGGTGCTCTTGTTTCCAGCCACATATCGGCTTTCCCCACCTGGTAGGGCTTTTTACAACACACTGAGGTGAAAATCTCGTCTTGTGTGGTTATACACAGATTGTTTCTTTGTTGTATTAACCTAGTAGATTCAGGACTGTGAAGCTGACAGTGACCATTCTTGGGAAATCCTGAAGAGAAGGGAATGTGTGTGAGCTGTGTGCTTGTCTCTTGTTCCCCGTGTACGTGATTAAGTATATTTTTTTTTTTGTAATTTAGAAAGAGGGAAGTGAGTTTCTGGGAAAACGGGAACATGGAACCAATTATTTCATCTGACTGTCGGTGCCATGTGTGTTCTTAAGGGCCTCTTGACCTAATTTGGTTCCGGCATTGTTTATTTTTTTGTTTTCCTTTTAGACCATTTTCTGGTGTCATGGTTTAACCCCAGTCAGCAACTAAGCACCACACAGCTGCTCACTCACTCCCCCCCGCCCCCCTCCCCAGTGGGATGGGGGAGAAAACTGGGAAAAGTAGTAGAACTTGTGCATTGAGATAAGAATGGTTTAATAGAACAGAAAAGAAGAAACTAATAACAATAACACTAATAAAATGACAGCAGGAATAATAAAAGGATTGGAATATACAAATGATGCACAGTGTAATTGCTCACCACCTGCTGATCGATGCCCAGTTAGTCCCGGAGCGACGATCCCCTGCCCCTACTCCCCCCAGTTTATATACTAGATGTGATGTCACATGGTATGGAATACCCCCTTGGCCAGTTTGGGTTAGCTGCCCTGGCTGTGTCCTGTGCCAGCTTCTTGTGCCCCTCCAGCCTTCTTGTTGGCTGGGCATGAGAAGCTGAAAAATCCTTGACTTTAGACTAAACATTACTTAGCAACAACTGAAAACATCAGTATGTTATCAACCTTCTTCTCATACCAAACTCAAAAACATAGTACTGTACCAGCTACTAGGAAGACAATTAACTCTATCCCAGCTGGAACCAGGACATCTGGCAAAGGTCTTTTGTGTACAACTACGTTTGTTCTCTAACAAAGTGCAATGGCATAGAGCAGTTGCCTTATGCCTGAGATTTTTGCCTGCCTTTTTTTTCTTTTTCAATACAACTCCTTTCCTAAAACTCCAGTAAAATGGCAGCAGTACTTTATTTGCAGTAGTTTGGATTAGCCTGAGGTTTGTTCCTGAAGCCCACCTGGCAGTCATCTAAACTGTAAATACTAAAACTCCGATACCTCAGAGTCTGTCAGGCTTGTGGTTTGGACGTTGGATTTTTTTTACTGGCTGCCTCTCTGCTCACTTTGGTGTGTGTGAAGGAAATTGTCTGCTTACCTGTGAGGTCAAGTGTGGGTGGATCTGCAGGCAATGACCCATGATTCTTGTCTTGCAAAACTTGCGTAATGCTTCAGCTTCCTAAGAGAAGGCAAGTCAAGATCTCCAGATATGTTCCTAAAAGGGTTCTACTTTGCACTAGAGAAGGAATAAATCATCTTAGTGCTGCAATGAAGAAATATGTATTTTTAAAATTCTTTTCCAAGGTGGCCTAGGGTGCATGCTGTGGCACACAGTAAAGGCCAGCTGCCGGTCTATCCATGTTAATGTATCTTGGGGATTTAATTCTTAGGGGCGTGTAATGTTTGAAAGAAATGTGGGTTAGATGAATGTTTGTAAATAAATTACTCCCCACTTCAGAATGTAAAATACATAGTTCTAAATGGTGTAAATTCCCCTGTATGCATGTCCCTGTTTTGGATTCCTCGCAATATTTGGGTTTGGTTTTGTTTTTTGTTTTTTTTTTGTCTTAGGCCAGGATTTCTTTGACTAGGCCAGGATCCTGCATTTTCTCCAAACAATGGAGACTATCTTCATAGTTATGTCACTATCCTACCCAGTTAATCTTTCTTCCAAGTTCCTCCTGTTAATACAATCTTTATTTGAGCACAAGTCACTGCCACTTCCTTGGTTGTCCTTGGATCATTATTTTTGATGTTTAAAAAAACTACAAACTCTTCTGTACAATTAAGTCTATACATAACTATGTGTTGCATTGGACTTTATTTTCTCTTTTGAAAGTAAAATATCTTGTTTGATAGTTTGGGGAAGTAGCTAAATGTTGCTACATGTTTCATTGGTCTGGGAATATTTTTTCTGAACATTTGCATCCTTCTTTCTGAACCTCACAACAACAGTTGAATTATAATATTCTTTTTTTCTTTAACTACTTTGCTGAGTTTGGGGGTTTTTTCAATTTAAAATAAAATAAAATGTAAAAGTGGTATATAATGGTCATTGTTAATGCACTAGATGTATGTAACACCTCATTTCTTTTCCATGATAGACAGCCAGAAGAACTCAGGATGAGTAAAACCAATAATTTTGACATTCAAAGTACATGTAAGTAAGGTTTTCATTAAATAGTTACAGAAATCTTTAATCTGCATATATAATACCAATTATAACTTTATTTGGGCTCAAAGAACAGGTGGATTTTCAGTAATCAAATTGTGTTGGAATCCTTTGTTTCAGGGAATGAAAAAGAAATAACTTGTAAACTTCCTTGGATTTGTTTGCTGTAATTGGAATATTTTAAAATAGTCTTTTCTGGAGATGTTTTAAGAAAGTAACCTTGGGAATTCAGCTGCCAAATCACACACAGCTGTGTTTGAGATGTATCATTCAAGACTTTCTTAGGCTGAAGCAGTACCTCTATTCTCATCACTACTATGACTGTTCTTGATGTTAGAATATTGAAAATGTATCTTATATAGCTATTGAGAATTGAAGGGAAGATATTTAATGTCTGTGGAAGTATGTTAGTGAGCTAGGAACTGCAGAAATGGAGAAATCCTCAAGGTTTTAGTTAACTCCAATGTTGTCTCAAATCCTTGAATGTTTTGAAACTTGCATACATCTTAAAAGCACTGGTAGCATATGACTTGATACAGTCAGGATACCATTCATAGGCTTTTCACAAAGATTATTACATAGGTATACAAAGAAGCAGTTAAGTTGCTTCATGGATTCTTATATGGTGATGTCTTTATGTACAATACTAAAAACAATTAGATGGCATATTTCACATGCATCTGGACATTGATGGCCATTTGATAATTATCTTCGGGTGTTCTGGGAAGAACGTTTCAGTTGGGAGCACAATCGGCTTGTGAATTTAGCTTGGGTGATAGCCCTCTCCTGAATCAGCAGGCAGGTGGAACTGCTGAAGTATTTTCTTCTCAGGAACTAGAGCAGGAACGAATAGTACCCTCTTCTGTATTTACCATGGAATTCAACATTAAGGAGAGAGGGGTATCTACCATCATTTTATCCAGTAATCTACTTCAAGATGCATGTGATTAAAAAAGATTAAAGTTACTGCTCTACGGCTGATCCCTAGTAATTCCAGTACATTTACTGTGATTATAAATGTGATTCTATATTTTAGTCTGTGTTCTCTGTGGACGGACAGATGACTGCCCTGAAAAGTATGGAGAAAAAAGGACCTATGTGGAATACGATCTCACTGTTCATTATTACTGTTTGGTAAGTATATGGTATTGATCTTGGAGCTTGTCTGTTTTAACTGGGGAAAAAAAAAGTAAATGCAACAAGTAATAAATAGTAATAACCTGTCCAAACAGTTGTTGTAACAGTTTTGTTGTTGTAAAGCTTGAACTGTCAGCTCCAACTTGTAGCCTTGAAGGCTTGTACTTGTCACACGCAGCAGATGAAATAAATCCCAACAAGACGTTATTCAAAGTTAAATTCTGTTCACGATCCATTTAAATGAATTCCTTAGTTAATTTTCCCAACCTATCATAGCAATGAAGGTACATGTTAAGAGAAAGGGAACAGATTGCACCTACATATTAGCTTCTATAAGAGAAGTGTAGTTTCAAAATTTAGAATGTGAAAATTCCACCCCTTGTGAAAAATGTAGAGAAAAGTGTTTTTTTCCTTGTTTCTCATTAGTTCTTGTTTGGCTGTGAGTTATTCTCTGACAATATATAGGACATTGTAACACCTAAGATAGTCCCTACTTTTCAGGTTAGTAATATGTACCCCCTACTGATCATATAGAGCTACAGTATCAGTAATTAGAAGCTTATAATTTGAACAAAGCTATGGATATAAACTACAGTTGAGTATCTTTCGTTATTACACTTGACATTTTCCAATATTCATATTCTTAAAGGTATACTCAGACTACCTTTCAAACTCTAAATTTTTGCAGGTCTTTAAAATGACTGCTTTAAAAAAATTTGGGTTTGTTTTTTTTGTTAATAAATACAGTTTGAATTTTTTTCCAAAATTTAAAAAAAAACAAAAAACAACAGTCTCAAGAATATCAGGAACAATTCGGCATTTTTGTTTGTTTTCTCAATCAGTTCTTAAAAGACTGTGTTGATTGCAGATGGCGTAATAGGTTGGATATTGAATCCTTTAAAGACTAGTCAGAGTGGAGGTTTTCTAAAGTTACATAAAGATAGAATTTATTTTTTTTTCTTAAATAATTTTTAAGCAGCTGGAAGGAAATTTAGGTCTGTTTGTGATAATTTTGTCTCGTGCATAAGGCCATATGAAATAATAGGAAAAAGTCTTTTCCTGATGGAGCAGAACAGCTAGGAAAGGGCATGCTTGCAACACTGAGCCTTATGAGCTTTGATGAGCTTCCTGCAGTCATCTTTTAGGTTTTGGTCCCTGCTTCTTTTTAAAAACAACCAAAACCCTGTGATTTAAATATAGTTTATATTATATAAGAAAAGAGCTCTTCTAGAAAGAGACCAGTTAGTGGTGCAGTTTCATTTTTCTTTGCCAAATATCTCACAATTGGGAAAAAATATATTCTTAATTGGCTTTCATATAAAACTTTACATTTATTCGACTAAAATATTGATAAAACTCTAGTTAGAAAATGGTGCTGTGTTGAAATAATAAAATGAGAACTATAAAATGAGATTGTAAAGAATATAGGAGTCATCAGGGTGTGAAACTATTTAGTTAGTTGAAGGCTGTGAAGTAACTGCCTTACTAAGTAACTTTAATCTAAATTATCATTAGGCTCTTCTGACTTGCCTAGTTACTTGACTCTGTTTTTATTTAATTCTCCTCTAAAGTGAATTACTTTTCCTCTTGGGTTGCACTTCAGCACAGATACTTCCTACTGTGCTTCATTAGCTCCACAGCACAATTGTCATTCATGTTAACTAAACTAATTTAATTTTACTTCCTCTGAAGGTTTATATGCTGAAAGTAGTTGTTTGACAATTATCTGAATAGTCTGTATACTTCAAAAAGGAAGGTAAAATACACCATCTTGGGCTCTACAGTATTAAATAAGACTTTGATGTTATGAAATACTTATTTTCATGTTACTGGTTACTATTCCCTATTGTAACATCGGGCAAAAATACATAGATGTTTTGGATCTTTTTTTTAATCATTAAAATGTTTGTACACAAGTTTTGTTAGACTAAACTTCTCTCTTACTTGACAAATGCAGTGTAGGTAATTTAAAATCTTTAGGTAGGCGAATGTTTTAAAATACTTAATTTGTTTTCATAGTTGATGTCAAGTGGCATTTGGCAGAGAGGGGAAGAAGGTGAAGGTGTAGATGGATTCTTAATCACAGATATTAGAAAAGAAGTAAATAGAGCTGCAAAACTGGTAAGAATGAAATCTTTGGTATTTACAAGGAAAAGAAAAAGTAACTTTTAAGTGCACTTAGTATCACCTGTGGGGTTTGTTTTCTTTTCTTTGTGGGGTTTGTTTTCTTTTCTTTGTGGGGTTTGTTTTCTTTTCTTTGTGGGGTTTGTTTTCTTTTCTTTCTTCAATGGGCAGTGTGCTAAGCCCATTCAAGCATCTGAATTTTACATTTAAGTAACAACTATATTGGGTTTGTGGAACCCACAAGGGACAATAAAACTTGCAGAAGTTTGCGAATATTTTTATTTCCTGGGTATGTTGCAGATAAATGAATAAGAGCAAATTACACGTGCATAATACCTCATGACATTATGCTGAGCCTCAGGCTGGCATTATATAATTTTATAGATGCAACTAAACTATAGGTACTGGTAAAATAACTTGTATTTTGGCTTATGTGTCACAAGTCAACATGCATATAAAACAATACATAATCAAAGTCTGTGAAATAACTATGTATCTTTACTCTTTGAAATAGAGCTAAAACACTATAGTCTTGCACTGTTACAATCTATTGGCTGATATTCTTTCTTACACACTTTATAATTTTTCTGTTGGTTTAATTCTGTAATTTTACTTGGACTTTAGATGTTAATATTCTGTTATATCTGAAACAAATTATTCCTAGAAATGTAATATCTGTAAGAAAAAGGGTGCTTCAATTGGATGTGTAGCTCCCAAATGCAAACGAAGTTACCATTTTCCTTGTGGAGTGCAAAAGGAATGCATTTTCCAGTTCATGGAAGACTTCAGGTAAGTTCTGGTGTTTTGTTGCTTTTTCATTTTCAATTCATTATATTTATACAGGAGGAGATTTTTTTTCATGGGTTGTCTTTGGGTAGGCTGTTAATTATAAACGTCATTTGGGTTTTCTAAGAAAAAATATCTGATTTGTGGAAAACTTGAAGGCCAAGCAGTTATATTGCATACCTAGTACCTATAAGCTGAATTCTCAACTCTTTTAAAGATATAATTTAACGTTTCTACAAGTAGTTAAATTGTTTATAAACAATTCGGCATTAAATCCTAAACTCTGAAATACCTGCAAAATGGTTGGTTTTGGTTTTTTGTTTGTCTGCCTCCTGTGCCTTTGTTGAAGTGGCAAAGGTTTGGCTGCCTATCTCTCTCAGTAGTGAAAACACACTATGCCATTCTGTCGTGTTTCAAAGTGCAAGGCTTCTAGATCTGCTTATTAGAGATGGATTGCAGGAGAAGTGGATTTAATATCAAATGTCTAAAAAAATATTTTATTTTCTTTTACTATCATCTGTCCAGCATCTTGGCTGTCGTCAAAATACTCTTGAGTGCATTTGATAACAGCTTTATTCTGCCTACTGTAAGCTGAGTTTGTAGGGTGGGTGGATTGAAGTCTGGTGGGTACTTCAACTTCTTAAATAAACAACTCGTATTAAGTCAAGCACACGTAAAAACCAATGCATTTTCAGAAAAGTTTCTTCTAGAGGTGCATTTCTTGTCTGTCTTATTTCTTTGAAAATGCTAAATTATGAAATTCATCACACTAACTAGATTCTGCAGAATCCATACGCAGGCTCAAAATTGCTACTTTAACATTATGGTAACATTGAAATATAGGAGGAACTTAAAGTTCTGAGGACAGGAAATGTATTATTTGGACCAAAAGAAGTTTTGAGAGAAAGGGGGTATATGATCTCTGTAATTTACACAGCATCAGTTGGCAACATGCTTCTTCCTTACTATTGTTCTGTTGACTTGCTCTGTTAGATACGTAATTTGTTTATATCTGTTGTGGTTTAACCCTGATAGGCAGCAGAGCACCACACAGCTGCTTGCTCACTACCCGCAGTGGGATGGGGAGAGAATTGGAAGGGTAAAAGTGAGAAAACTCATGGGTTGAGATAAAGACAGTTTAATAGGTAAAGCAACAGCTGCACGCACAAGCAAAGCAGAACAAGGAATTCATTTACTACTTCCCATCGGCAGGCAGGTGTTCAGCCATCTCCAGGAAAGCAGGGCTCCATCATGTGTAACAGTTACTTGGGAAGACAAACACCATGACTCTGAATGTCTCCCCTTCCTCTTTCTTTCCCCCAGTTTTATTGCTGAGCCTGACATCATGGTCTGGAATACCCCTTGGGTCAGTTGGGGTTGGCTGTCCCAGCTGTGTCCCCTCCCAACTCCTTGTGCACCCCCAGCCTGCTCACTGGTGGCGCGGGGTGAGGAGCAGAAAAGGCCTTGACTCTGTGTAAGCACTGCTCAGCAGTAACTAAAACATCCTTGTGTTATCAACACTGTTTTCATCACAAATCCAAAATACAGCACCATGCAAGCTACTATGAAGAAAATTAACTATCCCAGCCAAAACCAGTATGCGTCTGCCTTTTTAGCTTGTTGCACAGTGTTTATTCATGAAAAAGAGATATAATAGGGAATTCATTTTGCTATCTTCAGATTCTATGAGGAAGGTTCTTAAAATGTGTTTTGATAAGGGAACCTTAAATTATTATTTTTAGATCCTACTGTTGGGAACATAAACCAGTCCAAAAGTTTCCAGATAAAGAATCTAGAGGAACTTCACAGTGTACAATATGCCTGGATTTGGTTGAACAGCTTCCAATATACACTGTATTGAAAAGTCCCTGCTGTAAAAATGCTTGGTTTCATCGAGAATGCTTGCAGGTAACACAGATTCTCTCCTTCTTTTCTCTCTGCATGCATGGAGATCACGTTTCTGTGTTGTGCTTAAAAATAATGGAACAGTTGCTTAAAATTGTGTAAAACTGCTTAGGGTTAATGTAGGCAGTAGGTATGGAAATATACTAGGTTTGAAGGACAATACTAAAATTGTGTTTTGGAGACCAGTGTCTTACAAGTAAGTTGGTTTTTTTGTTGTTGTTTGTTTGTTTTGTTAAATGCTATTAATTCGCCTCCCCACCCCATGTTTCTGCATGTGTGATACACTTCATGCCTTTAGTTATTTTTAGGAACTGAAGTCCGGCCTAGGTAATTCCCTTCTTGCAAGTCATTATGTGCAGAATCTAAGTGCTAAAAATGTCATTCATCCATCATCAGTTCTCTTAGCCTAAGTCCAGAGCTGGAATAAGTTATAAGTTTGTACACTCATTCTAGAACTGGAGAGGTTGACTGAAAAGGATTGTGCTTTTGTTTATGAACCTGATTCTAGCATGTGAGCTCTTGTCCTTTAAAGGAAGAGAAAATGCTTGCTGTTTGCTTCAGTGTCAAGTGATGTCATGATTGATGTCAGCTTTAACATCCATGTCAGGACAGTATGTATGAATGTAATGGTTATAGATATTAAGGCATATTTGTTGGTATCCTAAGGGTGATAGTAATTCAATAATTGGTTTTGGTTTTTGTTGTGTGTTTTTTTTTTCTTCACACAGTATCAAGCTTTGAGTGCTGGGATATTTTTCTTTAGGTGCACAGTATGTAATAACAAGGACAAATTTCAAAAAGAAATGTTGAGAATGGGTATACACATTCCAGAAAAGTAAGTAATTTTGTAAATAATCACTCTTCTATAAAACCTTGATAGGGTGTTAAAACAATTTTTAATTTATTCTATAGAACTGCATCTATTAAAATGTGAAACCTCAGTTCTACCTTCAATGGTAGAAATGTTTGGTTTGGTAAGGAGTAGCCTGTTTCCTTTTAGTTATGCATAAAAATTGTCAAAGGCCAAATTAGTCACCTCAAACATAAAGCAGGAAGCTCTGAAAAGTCATTTTTAATGCCATGATTCAACCAGGGACCTATTTAAAAGATTAAAACGCTTCTTAAATACAGTAATTTCTCATTAACATAGACGTTGCCGAGAAGTGTATTTTCTGTGCCTAAGTTTTTAAATTATCTGAATTTCTGTCCAGACAGTATTATAATCAACTGATTACTCATCCATACAGCTTCCATCTTCTCCCGTGGGATTGCTAAGGATATATTGTGGTGGGTTGACCCTGGCTGGATGCCAGGTGCCCACCAAAGCTGTTCTATCACTTTGCCCCCCCAGCTGGACAGGGGAGAGAAAATATAACAAAGGGCTTGGGAGTCAAGATAAGGACAGGGAGAGATCACTCACCAATTACTGTCACGTGCAAAACAGACTCCACCCAAACCAGACACCTTCTCTCCACCCCCCCCTTCTTCCTGGGCACAGCTTCACTCCTGGATTCTCTACCCCCCCCCCCCCCAAATGTCGCAGGGGAATGGGGTTTCTGGTCAGTTTATCACACATTATCTCTGCCACTTCATCCTCTTCAGGGTCAGGACTCATCACACTCTTGCCCTGCTCCAGCATGGGGTCCCTCCCATGGGAGACAGTCCTCCACGAACTTCTCCAACATGGGTCCTTCTCACGGGCTGCAGTTTTTCACAAACTGCTCCAGCATGGCTCCCTTCCACAGCGTGCAGTCCTTCAGGAGCACACTGCTCCAGCGTGGATCCCCCATGGGGTCACAAGTCCTGCCAGCAAACCTGCTCTGTGGGCTCTTCTTTCCACAGATCCACAGGTTCTGCCAGGAGCCCGCTCCAGCACAGGCTTCCCACGAGGTCACAGCCTCCTTTGGGCATCCACCTGCTCTTGCGTGGGGTCCTCCATGGGCTGCAGGTGGATATCTGCTCCACCATGGACCTCCATGGGCTGCAGGGGGACAGCCTGCCTCACCATGGTCTTCCCCACAGGCTGCAGGGGAATCTCTGCTCTGGCACCTGGAGCACCTCCTCCCCCTCCTTCTTCACCGACCTGGGGGTCTGCAGGGTTGTTTCTCTCACATGGTCTCACTCCTTTCTCCAGCTGCCATTTCTGTGCCCCAGCAACTTTTTTTCCTTCTTAAATATGTTATCACAGAGGTGCTACCATTACTGCTGTTGGGATTGGCCTTGGCCAGCGGTGGGTCCATCTTAGAGCTGGCTGGTATTGGCTCTGTTGGACACGGGAAGCTTCTAGCAGCTTCTCACAGAAGCCACCCCTGTAACCCCCTGCCCCACTACCAAAACCTTGCCACACAAACCCAATACATATGTTTAGTAGAACAACTGCTTCTAAAATTCTGAGCTGGTTTTCATAACTTTCCACCATTTGATGGAGCTCAAAGTAAGACAGAAAGTGATCAGAATGATGTTTCTTTGTTAGAAGCAGTATTCTTTAATAACTGTTAGTCTCTTCAGAGACTACCATTAATTCTCTCCAGAGACAGAGGCTCAAGATTTTGGAGAGGAAGAAGAGTCAAAATACTTGGTGAACTTTGCCATACTGGCCTCAAAAATTCTGAGTTACTTTTCATGAGACCATTTTCAGTGGTAACTTGAGTAGACTGCCAAAACAAATATCCATATCTGCTGTGAGAAAGAAAGCGGAATAATATGAAACAGAGCAAACATGCACTGAGGTCATGCAAAAAATAATAAATGCTTCCATCAACTGTACGCAAGAAAAAGTCTGTCTGTGTATTTTATAGTATTATTTTTGTTCCAAAACTTTTTTCTTCCTCCTCTCAGTTGTCTAGCTGTTGCCTAGAACATTACATGATTGAAATATCTTCACGTGGTTATTACATACATCTTTTCCAAAGACAGAGTGACCCATTTAAACAATCAGAAATACAGTTATAATAACAGATCTTCTGCCTTGTTTATAGGGATGCATCTTGGGAACTTGAAGAGAATGCGTATCAAGAGTTACTGCAATGTTATCAACACTGTGACGTTAAAAGATGCCTCTGCAAGAAAGGAAGAGACTATAATGAACCTGATAGGTATGACACTTTTGTAGGAAGATATAACCTAGGGTGGACTAGATCTTTGGTGGCTTTTTAATTACTTTTTGTTTAAATGCTTTAATACTTTTCAGCATCAGGTTTTAATGTCAAGTCAAGACACAGTGTCCAAGTAAAATGTTTGTTTACTCCCTATAACCATAATATTTCAATACTAATTTTCTCTAATTTAATCAGGTTATAAAAGCTGAGAAAACCAAACCAATCAATTATCGGTTTTGTCCTTGTTCTTATTTGATACAGAGCTGAAGTAGAATTTGTACATCTGCATAACATGTAGAACAGCATGTGCTTAAACTAATGTTGTGTAGCTTTCATTCAAAGCTTGATTCAACAATTTAGTAATTGTTAGAGTAATTAATACCTTTACGAGAAATTCATTAAAGTACTAGAGTACGATGAAAACTAATTAGCTGTCTAAAATCAATCTAAAATCAACGTAGCTGTGAGCTATCCCTCCGCATGCAAATGGCAGCTAGAATATTGCTGATAGCTTAATGAGAGGCTTGAGTGATCATGTAAAAGGCTTTATTCTGCTCTACCACTTGCTTGATTTTCAATTAACAAGTTCATTTTCTACATTCTTTCTTGCTTTATTTGTGTGCTTCTGAAATGTATGTCTTCCATTGGCATGAGTATACACAAAGCTGTCAGACCCTGTACTGCAAAGACTTGTTTCTGTAGTACTGTGGTAGGTTCCTCCCTGGAGACATTAACTTTGCTTTGTATAGATTTGACCAAACATTGCTTGGTTCATTCATGGTATGTGTGCACTTTAGCATTTACTTTGCCTTTAAGAGTTGGACCTTAGGCTTCCAATATTTGAACTAGTATCAGTCATGTTGTTCCATTGTACATTTAAGTGAAATTGAAGAAATCTAGACAAAAACCCAATAGATACTTAAACACTGTCATTAATGAAGAGTCTTATTCAGAATGTGTAAGAATAATCAGATATGCTTCTTTGAAAAATTTACCATTTGGAAAAGCTCAATGGTGGATACCCATAAAATACAGAGAATGTTGCTGGCTAGCAACATGAGGAGAAAATACTGGCTGCAAGCTATTGACTTTGAGGCAGGGGAGCACACTAACTGAGCCTCTTTCAATATAATGTGCTGGAACATGGGTAGCTTTTTGTTTTTCTTCCCTTGTTGCTGCCAGGAATTTCGAGTACATCTTGTCTGAAGAAAGTTCCCCTTGACTATATACAGTCCTACCAGATTGATAAAATTATGCTTTGTTAGTTTAGTGTCTAGATTACACTTACTGTTGAATATTCTTTGTTTTAACTAGCCTCATTCTTCTGTCTAATTCTAAATACACAAGTTTTTAATTTTAGTAAGTGGGAAATAAAGCGTTGTCAGTGTTGTGGTTCCCGTGGAACTCATTTGGCCTGTTCATCTATGAAGTCATGGGAGCAAAACTGGGAGTGCATGGAATGCAGAAGTATCTTTGCAAAATCAGGTAAAGTTATGGATGTGACAGTGACTTCTTAAAATGATAAATTTTAATACTATGTATTTTACAGCTACCAAATTCACTAAATTAATGTAATTTAATTATACAGGGAACTATAGTAAACAGAAAAAGCGTTCTTTGGCTACCTCTGAAAAGACAGACAGGACAACTTGTTGGCTGGAAGAGCCATCTCCAAAGTGCCCTCGGCAGTCACGTGAATCTCAACGCAATTTTCTTCTCCAGTGTGTAACTTTCTGTTTTCAAGCAGAAGCTGATTATAACATAAAATAGTATTTAAACATGAGGAAATGATGGCTTATTCCATAGGAGAAACTTCTTACACTAAATTGCAAATTGAATAAAATTGGAGTAAAGTTTAGTGACTGAAGTTTTCTGAGAAAGCAGTGAACTCTGTAAATTTGCTATAGTTATTTGCATTAGGTGGCCTGTAAACCAGTTTTTAGTTTGATAAAATTAGATCCTTGTAAAAGGAACCTTAACAATTTAAAGGTAACTTCCATTGTACAAATGGCAAAACTTAAAGCTAAGGTTGCTTATCAGTATTTTTTCCATGTTAATAGTGTGCTAGAAATCTAGCATATAGAGATGTTTATATAAATAGTGTTTTCCTCTGCTGTAATAAAAACTTTTCAAGTCTGCAGAAACTAATATTTTTAGTTTTTACTTATTGTATCAGTCAGGACTTCCATCTCATGTATAGGGACATGCAACTAAAAATGGATTCTAAAACCACCACATAATAAAATGTTGAATTATTATTTTTAAAATTGTAGTTCAGGAACTGATGGACTTCATGTAAATGAACATACAAATAAGATTCAGTACTGAAATAGGGGGAAATTATGTTGCTACCTTCTAATAGGAAGTCTTTATGCATTCTTTAATTGTATCTCTTCTTAAAATACTGTTTTGACTTATAGATCACCAAAGATAATGTGCCAGAACAATTTGTCACCCTGCTCACACCTAGAACTTCCAGCATCCAACAGAGTGACGATGTCCTTATCTCCACTGATGTCAAACGGGAACTGGTCCCTGAGGAAAAAGTATTTTCTTCTATTTTTCTTACATTGAAGAGTAATCTAGCACATGGCTTTATACCATATTTCCTACAGAACATGGTGGGAGGGTGTGTGTGTGTGTGTATGTATATATAGTGGCTACATATATTTGTGTGGGTGTATATATAGTCACTGGAAAAATGGAGTGAGTATGCTGAAGAGCTGAAGTCATAACCTGATAAAGGGTTCTGCTGTTTCTAGATGCTAGAGGGGGGGTGAGGAGAAACAAATACCTGTTGAGAATTTTTAGGTTAAGTACTGAGGGGATCAAAACCCAGAAATGCATATTTGTCCATACTGAAGCATGGCTAGCCATTCCTTATTTAGAAAAGGGGGAATAAAAAGAATCCCAATTACTTTCTTGTTAGACTTTTCCTGAATTTTCAATGTTTTTTGCATTTGTACCATAGGAATAGTTTGTTATTATGCTAAAATCAGTGGTAAAATAATGTGTTTTAATATAGAATATTCAGCTTAAGGATATAAAATTGTCTTGAGTACTTTATTTATGAATTCTACCCATAACGTGCTAAAAATTCTGATAAGGGAATTGGCTACTTCTAGTAAGTATGGTATTCGAAATAGTTTTGGTTGCACGTTAGAAAACAAAGAAGGGTTCTTATTTAGTCTGGCGTTCTATTTTTTTTAAACAAGAACTGCAACATTTCTCCCTACTCAAATATATTTTTTATTATAGTGGCAAAGATAAAATATTAGTGAATAGTTGACGGTGTATTCTAATTTGGTTGCAAAACATCTCTTTAACACAAACATGGTAAGCGCTTCAATTTCTCACTTGTTTCACATTGTTCAAATGTAGAATGATGGTGTGAGAATTGTTTGGCATGATGTTGGTGTAATTGAATTAAGAAAATAACTGTTCATTTTATGCCAAGGTAATTATTTCTACCTCCTTTTTTCTAGTTCTTAGAGGTACTTTAAAATTTGCTACTACGGAGTTAAAATTTGAAGAATCTACACAAATTATTTTACTGATACATAATTTAGGCAATACCTAAGTGTACCAAAGTGTTCAAAGAGGGTTTTTTTCTGAATAGATTTTAGGATGTTTCCTGTATAACTGTTGCTAATTATGAATCACAGATTTCATCTAAAAATACATGCAACTTTCTTTAGGCATTTAAGGAAGCAAAGAAGGGAAGTTTCTAATATACTGAAGGAGTTAAAGCTACAAGTTAATACAAAAACTACAAGGCTTAACATCAATGCAGAAAATATCTGGAATAGTGCTTTAAAAGGATTTAGACAGCGCAACTTCAGTGCTACAAACACCATTGAAATAAAGTTCACAAACTGCAAAAACAGATCAAAGGCAGATACTTCTCCTGCATCAAAACACTGTTTTTTCCAATTATTAATGCTTCACCTTCAGAATTCATCATTGTTTGAGGGCTCTTCTGCAAAGAACTTGTCCCTTGATTTTCAAGGTAATTAAATGCTTTGTTCAAAAATACATTAAGAACTATGTAACTTGAAAGGTTTTTAAATCTTCAGCCAGTATGATTGTCAGTTCACAATTGTAGTCCTGATAGATAGAAATTGTTTTTTGAATGTTTTTCCTTTTCAATTCTAAAGGGCTGTGGGGTGTGGATTTATAATAACAAAAAAATTTGGTTTAGTTGGAAAAGTTGATGACAACCAAGGAAAAAATAAAGCATATAATTAGACTTGGAACTTTTTATTTAATGTATTTGTTCTCTACAAGTGAATTTCTGTCTTCCTGACTCACTTTCTCTGTTACTTATTTTCCTTTCCTCAAATTTCTAGAACATTATCTCTGATAGCATACTCCCTAAAGACCCAAAGTTAGCTTCTTTGAGTTCTTATGCTTCAGAATTAAATGTGCATTGGGTACAAAGTAGAATAGGAAGTTATATCGCCTCCCAAACCTTGACAATGGCTGAAGAGATGGAGGAAAAGAATATGGTACTCCTATGTAAAAAATACTGGTCTTATTGTTTCAACCAGCAGGAGATGGCAAACCTCACTTGTTGCGTCTCCTAAAGTAAGAAGGAATGTATTATGAGATTTTTCTATAAAATAGTGAGGGTCACAAATGATTGTTATACATATATAATTAATTTTTTTTTCATTTGCAGCTGTAAAAGAGAATCTTTATTTTGAAGCTGGTAAAATGATTGCAGTTTCTCTGGTTCATGGTGGTCCATCTCCTGGTTTCTTTTCCAAAACGCTGTTCAATTGTCTTGTCTATGGTCCAGAGAATGTGAAGCCAGCTTTGGAAGATGTTGCTGATGTCGATGTAGCACAAACAATAAAAATGGTAAATAAAACTAAACTTATTGGCAAATTCTTGTTCAAGACTATATTTGGAGTTAAAGAAGGGCTTATTGAATATAACTTTAGTTCAAATTAAAAAGCTTATTTTATATATATATATATACACACACACGTAGTAAACAAATTCCTAACTTTTATCTTCTGATACAGATAAAATATGCAGATAGTCTGTCCAGCCTACAGTCTACAATACATGACTGTTACGAATTCCTTGCTGCTGCTGGATGTTTAAGACCTATAACAGCTTTGTGTGATAAGAATATGCTGGTGAATGACATATTGATCCATCATGTAATCAAGAGAATTACTTCACCCTTAGAAAGGTTTGTTTTGTTTGAATTTTCAAACTTCCTGGAACTTTTTTTCCTTACTGAAATACTAAATAACATGTTGCTAAAACTAATTTTCACGATGTTCTTACTTATTCTCTATTTAAACCAATGAAATGTGCTGTAATTTTCAGTGGATTAAGTAGCAACTGTTAACTAGTTAGTTAAACTGAAAGACTGAATTTATTTTTCTACATATCCACTCCATTCAACTTCTCCTTAGTCATATCCCTTTTTTAGCCTTATGAAGAGGGCAGATTCACAGTTGTAAACTATAGCATGACAAAGACCTTTGCACTACAAAATTTCTCTAGCTTATGTTCATTTTTAATTCAGAATTGTTTGAATTTAGAATCTTTTAAATTTTAGGAGTGTTAAACAGATGTTTAGAATTTAAATGAGTTTTCCAAAGTTCTAATTAGGGAGTTTGTGTGTGCCATGAGGACAATGTGCGTAAGCGTAAGTTGGCCTACTTAGAATGTAAGCATTGTATTGGTGTTTCCATGAGTTAGTGATGACTTCAAATAGCTGGGAAAGTTGCAGCCGTTGACTTTTTTGATTGGTCTCTGACTTTGCTTCCAATTTGCATTCTTTATCTGCTCAGTAAAAAGGCATTGGATGTTAATTTTTCCAACAAGTATAGCTGGATTTATACTTAACACGTTTATGGTGTTATCTTTGACAAATTTGAATCAACTGAATCTCCAAGAGCTATGAAAACTAATTTTGAATGTGACAGTTTTTTTAACAAAGTTGAGAGTAATTAAGTGTTTCAGTCAAGGCCCTCTGTGGCATATTTGATCAATCTATATCATATTTTCAAACTAGTCAGTTAAAAAGTGAAAGGTACTACGTAGCTGGTTTGGTTATGGGAAAATGTGGGTTTGTGCATTTTTGGAGATGGGCTTAAAATGAGAAAAATATGAGTAAAGCAAGATTTTGCTTGTGAATGTCAAGGACTGAGAGTAAGTGAAGAATTAGTTACTTTAGCTATTAATGTTCTACACCACTGACTGAGCACTTTCAACATGTTTGTTCTGAATTTTACTGATTGAGCTTATCGATATCTAAGTAGTAAGTAAACAAGTAAAATTTTAGTTCTGATTTAACGTAGTGGTTAAATTGTAAAGCCAGTTGCTTGAAATGTTCTTACCCAGTACACAGTAACTAGTGAAATTTTTTCAACCTGCAGAGCTGTTTAAAAAAAAAAAAAAAAAAAATTGGTTAAATCACAGAATCAAATTGGTGTGTAGGTTGGAAGGGACTTCTGGAAGTCATCTTGTCTACCACCCCCTACTCAAGCCAGGTCTCCTAGAATCAGTTGCCCGGGACTGTGTCCAGACAGCTTTTGAATATCTCCGTGGATGGGAGACTCTACATCCTCTGTGGGCAACCTACACCAGTGCTCAGTCACCCTCGCAGTAAAAAAAAGTGTTTCCTGATGTTCAGACAGAACCTCCTGTGTTTTAGTTTGTGCCCACTGCCTCCGGTCCTGTCACTGGGCACTGCTGAAGAAAGCCTAGCTCTGACTTCTTTGCACGCTCCCTTCAGATACTTCTACAGATTGAGATTCTACCTGAGCCTTCTCTTCTCCAGACTGAACAGTCCCAGCCCTCTCAGCCTTACTTCGTGGGGTTATGCTCCAGTTCCTTAATCATTCTAATGGCCCTCTGCTGGATTCTCTCCAGTATGTCCGTATCTTTCTTGTACTGGGGAGCCCAGAACTGGACACAGCACTCCAAGTGTGGCTTTAAGAGTGCTGAGTGGAGGGAAAGGATCATCTCCCTTGGCCTGCTGGCACTGTGATTCCTAAGGCAGCCTAGGATACTGTTATCTGCATTTGCCCCAGGGAGAAATAGCATGTAAACACATGCAGACTGCAGAAGCCAAGTGAAGACTATCTCTTAAAACACCTCATTTTGCCTAGGAACAAGGAATTTAAACTGTGCTTTCTAAAGAGATATTTGTAAGAAAGAAATTCAGTATGTTCTTACATCAAAATAAGTAAACTATGCAAAGTAAACAGTCAAGTACCAGGAAATAAAGTTAATTTCTGCATATCACTGGTATTTCTTTCATCTGCCCCAAAAGCTCCACAGAACCATGTAGATTGTTAAAATGAGAATTAAACACATTTTCCAAGGTGAAAACAAAATGGGACTACTATATACACCTTATTGACAAGACTCGGAGGCCGCGGGTGGGGAAACTTTATTATGTCCAGACTTACAGCTTTATAAAATATAGAGCACAATTAGTTACTGGCTTTCTGATTGCATGCTTGCTCTTTTTTTTTTTTTCCCCCCACCTGCTAGTTTTAGGCAAGGTTTGAAAACTCTTGGTGTGCTAGAGAAAATGCAAATGCATCCAGATGCGTTCTCTAGTATATTCTGCCACAAACCTGAAAGACTTTCAGCAGAAACTATTTGTGATCTCTTTGCAATCCATTCCTCATCAGATGTAAATAAAGTTGAAGGTGCTGATTTTTGGATGAGTTATTTACAAGATGTGGAAAGTAAGTAATTTTTTTTTTCTCCCCCTCTCCCCCCTTCCCTGTTCAGGGTATTTAGTCGCTGGTATACATACAGGGTTTGGTTTTAAGAGTTCAGTGGGGTAAATAAATGAAGGTTTTGAGGTCACTGTCACTTCCTAATTGTTCCTTCTCCCCCCTCTTCCTTACTAATTATAATTTCTGAAACTGTTGCCCAATCAGGATCAAACTTGAGAAAGGTAAATATCTGAAAGATTGGTACTAGAACTCCTGTGAGTTTTTAAAAAACAAAAACAACCCAACAAAAAAACAGCCTGAGTGGTACAGAAAAATCCTTTAAGCCCCTCTCGTCAGTTTTGCTGTGAACTTACTCTTCTTAGTGTGTGTCTCAAAAAAAAATAGAAAAAAGTGGTCTTTTCTTGCAGAATAGTTGTTGGGTTTGTTTTTGTTTGTTTGTTTTTAATTAAGATTTTTCAGAACTAACCCAAGTGGGATTTTCTTGCTAAAATTTTTCTTATTTGGCCATATAACTGCATGTTCATTCATATTGATCTGGGGTTTCCTGATTTTAGGGTTTTCTTCCTCTAACACTTAACATGCAGGGTAGTGGTTTATGAGTAATAAGCAATAAACGATACAATCTAATCCTATTTTTTAGGTGGCGAGTCTGTAGTGACATTGGAGGATATTCTGTTCTTTGTAACAGGCTCTTTTTCTATACCGCCTGTTGGTTTTGATCCTGAACCTACTATTAAATTTTTGCATATAATGTATCCTGTTAGAAACAGACTCCTTCATTGCTTAGAGCTCCCTATAACAAAGACATACGAGCAGTTTAAAAATAAAATGGAGTTCACCATCAGAAACACACTAAGAATCGAAAGAGAATAATATTCTTGCTATTAAACTGGATGTTGGAAACTTCAATTTTCTGCAGGAACATCTGCTTGCAAATCGCTACTGTATTTTTGGACAGCATGCTCTCGGCCTTTTCCCACTTTTCCCCCAAAGATATGCTAATAGTAGTAATCTTGTAAGATGGAAGACAATTTTCAAATGAAAATACACTTTATCGCTTGAATCATCTTCCTGTTTGAAGTTGGCTTTGAGTCAGCAATCTCTTGCAGAAGTACTTTAAATGCCTGCAGCAAAAGTAGACGTTTAGAAATGTTACCAAACTGTAACATTCTAGCTGTTTCCCACAGGTAAGTATGTTGATTGTATTACATACTTCAGTAACTTACTTATCGAAGTCAAATCAGGTACATTTAGAAGATAACTGCTGTAGAGCTTTGTCTCAAGTAAAACTGTGATGCAGTTCTTCAGTTGTTCCATGTATATTTTTTCAGTAATTGTTTTTATATTGATGATTCATTTACATTTTGATGATTGATGAAAACCTATGAAAGTTAGAAACTTGGGAATTTTAAGGTCATTGTGGTTAGTGCATTAAAATATTAAGGTCTGGAGAAAACCTAGGCAAAATAATAAGGCACAAGAACAATATCTGGTTGAACTTGAGTGTCTGTTGTTAAACAAAATCTTTGACATTTGCACACATTTCTGCATTCTACTGTCATACATTAGTTTTTAATTACGCATATAGCCAAAATAGTAAAAACTAGAAGTAAATCTTAAATATGCAACAATAAGTGGTCTTTCAAAATGAAATACAAGAGTTAGACTTAATGTTGTTGAGTATGAAAGTATAAGAACTTGTTGCTTGTTAGAACATGTTACTTTGTCTTCTGTGGAAGTCAGTATTTTCATAGGAATATGCACTAAAACTATTTGTTAATCTAACATCAAGCTTGTCAGTGCCTGACACTTTTCTACCTTTTAGTCTAAACTCTTTCTGTTCAATTGTAGGTGCATTCTGAGCAACTTCAACTGCATAAAATATATTTCAATTCTGCAGTATTTGTATTAAGCCATAAAAGTAGTAAAATTCCTACATGGTAACACTTTCATATTACTAATACTAAAACTATGAAACTAAAAGGACGTTTTTAAGCACAGGTTTTTTAAATGTATGCAGGTGTCTCTTAAAATTACTATTTCCCCCCCCTGTCAGTTTGAACACTTATATTATGTCCCAAACATAGATTGTGCTATAGATGTATATAGATAGATACAGACATGTATCTATCTATATATATCCACATTCTTCAAAATACTGCAAAGTAATCATACACTTTTTTATTAATATAGCTTGGTTTTAATTGCAAATACAAGCAAGATTGCTTTACTTTTGAATGCCTTGTCAAGAAAGTACGTCCACGGTAAACTATAAATGGATAGGTGCTTCAAAAAAAAAAAAAGCAAACTAATCTGGTTTCAGGTTCTTATTAACAAATTGTATTACTAAATGCTAATTACATAGCAGTGTATTGCAATTGAAGAACTGTGGAAGTGGTAGTCAAGACTCACTAAATTTGAGACCATGCTATAAAGTGTTAAAGAGGCAGGTGGGTATTTAAATTACACAGTTCAATTAACAATATGCAGGTATTTTGAAATCTTTCTTAAACTGCTACAGCTTCTCTTGATCTTGGGAGACATAGCTAATCTTTTTTTTTTATACAGACCTATTTCCATCACTGGGTAACAAAAGTGTGCATGCCACTTAAAAAATGTTGGTTTATTTGAGTCTAAGTAGATTGCTACAAGGCTTAGATCAGGCATTTCTCACTACTTTCAAATATCTAAAACAACCTAATCTCATCAAAGTCCTGTCATTAGAAATTTAAGAATATTTGAAATGAAGATAGGGCTAGTGGTGTTTCTCTGGTTCTGAGCCAAAAGCATATTAAAGTCCCCTTTAAAATTAAATGTATGAACTCTTGGAGAATGTCATTTGACTCGTTTATATAAGAAGCAATTTCTCATTATCTTCTGATTTTTTTTCTCCAATAATATTCCATGTTTGTCTTTGCATAATTTTTGAAGGTCATACTGCCAATAACTTGTTTATATTCTTATCCTTCAGAATGGTCTGTTACCATTATAAGGAAATTGGTTTGTTGCAAATTTATTTGTTTAATAAGGATTCATGTTGCATGTTCATATTTTTAAAATATAGCAGTCTCCTGCAGAGAGAATATTATACTTTAAAAATGAGTGGTGTACCCAGTGCAGTGTTATTTTTCTGTATGGGGAGTACAAAACTTATAGAAGTAGCAAGCAGAGCGTGGATAATTTTAAAGGACAGTTCTTGGACTTTTGGTACTTGCAGTGCCAAGGGAGATGGTTTAGAACTTGGAACTAAATAAACTGCATTTTAAAACCTTCAATGAAGAAAGAAATAATAAGGTAATGTGAATATGAGGCTTCAAAAAGTATGTGAGATAAAAATAGTGTTCACACCTTTTATTGCTTATTAGTTTTGAATTCAGCAGTTGATACATTTTATATAAAGGTAGAACTAACCTGTTTGTCAGCTTTAAGAAATCTTAAGTTACTTTAAAACTGCTATACAATGCTATATCAAAGCATGGTATTTGTAAAATCCTCTAGTCTCTAATATTGCTTGAAAAGATTTTTCTTACACAGAACTTGTCCCCATTTTCTAATACTGATGTGTGCACATTCAGGACAATTTGTCTTTCCTTTCTTGTCAGTTTGATCAGCTCTATGTAGACATTCTAATATAATCTTTGATATATTCAGGTTGTATTCCTAAATGCTACTACAGAGGGGAACTTCCTCTCTCCTCATTTTCAGCATTTATTTATATAGACCAATCTTAAATTTACTCTACCTGATCATTAAAATTCCATTGAATAAGCTGACTTCCAATCTATCAAAACACAGAAAGGTCTCTTCTGTCTGGAAACCATAAGAGCAATTTCTGTAGCTATAACGGCCATCAGGTTTTTAATAGCTATAGTAGGTCACTGAAGTGCAATATTATTGGGTAGTTTTCATTTTACATAAACTTTAACCTGAGGTACATCTGGAAATTAGGGACATTGCTTACTTTCAGTATTTCTGTAACACAGGGAGAATAACTGCATATGCATTAGCTGTTGTGTATTAAATATATTTTTATAGAAGTTGCATCTTTTACAAGATTTGCCAGGGCCACAAGAGAACTATTGCAGTCCTCTTTGACTGTGTTTGGCCAAAGAAATTCACCCCACAGTTTCTGCATCAAACCCTAAGCTGGAATTAGCACATCAAATAAGCTGTTTATTTTCTAGAGTGATCATTTTCTAGTAAATGATAATAGATTAGTATTAGTGGGTTTAGTATGGTGTCCTTAAAGCACATATAATTTAGGGGGAAAAAAAAAAACCAAACTCAAATATTTTAGGTCTATGTTTGAAAAACCAGGGGATAAAGTTCTGTGACTTGCTTTCACCCACGCAAAGGATGCTTACTAGAAAAAGCTGTTGGCATTTTTAACTGGTTTATGAGTGAAATATACTCAAAAGGAGAATAAATTAGTATCTATTATTAGTATCTAGTCAAAAGTATTTGACTTTTTTATGAAGATGTTCAGTCTTGGGATTGGAAGACTTGAGTATTTTGAGAGGTATATTTAAAATGTAGAGTAGAGTATTAGTCATTAATTCATACATTCTGTGTGTGTATTTTGAAAATAACATCAAAAGATTCTCATTCAAATAGAAGGAAATCCAGTTCTGGAGGCTACAAACTACGCTTTTAAAGTTTATCTTGACTCTGTATTACAGCAAAGCATTTTAAAGCTCAAGCTTTACTCTTTTTTACTTAAGGGAATTGCTAGTTGGATAAAAGAAAAATTAAAATGCAAAAACTTCTGAAATGTCAAATCATGTATACAGAAAATCATTGTCAAAATATTAATGTTTGTAAAAAAACCAGTGCAACTGATTTTGTATTGCATAAACAATGTTCTTTTTAAACTTATGGTAATTAGAATATCATGCAAGAAAGTATAATTTTGTGAATAATTTTAGCTCTAACTTGAACTGCAGGATCAGCGTCTAAAATGTTGCATCTTCAAGCAACATTATACTTGACAGGTGTAGCATCAGTGTTGAAATAATAGGTAATTGTGGGAAATAACTGTCGTGTATGTTCAAAGTGCAATAAAGGGTTAAATTTCTGTTGGAATAAATAGGTAACTTCAGTCTTTTTATTTTGGTGATTTAATGGGGTGTAGCCGTAGAAATGTTATGGCTATTTTCTGTGGCTTGATTGGTGTACCTATGTACAGCTTTATATACGTCTGTAGCATGTTTACCCAGATGGGTACCTTTGTGACTGAGTTAGGGTGAGTGGGACTCTTGCCGCTGTAGGATTTGTGTGAGGGCACCGAGAACCCAGCAGGAAGGCCGCGGGTTGGCGTGTGCTACCTGAGGCAGAGGCAGGCAAACTGTCACTATTTTCCTTTTCAGTGGCTCACTAAAACTTGATGACTTCAGTTGTAGCTAGCTGCCTGTTTTTGAAACATCATTCCTTTTCATGTAGTTAACCTGCCCTGGTTGCATTTAAGCTATTTTCCAGAGAGCGTTTCAGTTAGCTCTTCTTTCAAATTCAGTCTGTGAATAAAGCGAAAACGGTTAATGCGACTTTTTGCTCGGGAAAAAAAAAAGGTGGGAAAGAGCACCAGCCTGTTGTCCGAAAGATCTCAACCTTTTCTTTTGTCCGCAGCTGAGGAAAAGCAGAGGCCCGAATCTTAAATCCTGAGATGCACTTTCTTAATTACAGCTCCCTCACGAACGGGGGCTGCCTCCGGGCGGGAGGCACCACCTTTCCCCGCGCTGCGGCCCGCCGGGGCGGGGAGAGCGCACAGCTGTGCCGCGGCTGCCGCCGGGGGTGGGGGACCGCCCGGCCCGGCCCGACCAGACCAGCCGGCG
>NW_010972853.1:8679434-8771677 GCF_000737465.1 Haliaeetus leucocephalus
GCGGGGCGCGGCCGGGCTGGCGGGTCGGGAAGATGGCGGCCGGTATCCGCGAGAAGCAGACAGGTAAGCGGCTTCCCGCGGTTTCCGTCGCGCGGCGGCGCAGCTGCCTTCCCCGGGGCTCCGGGGAGGGAGGGACCGAGGTCAGCCTCACGCTGCGGCCGGGGGCTCCTGCCTGCCGCCGCCCCCCCCCCCCCCCCCCCCGGCGGGGCCCCGGAGCGGGACGTGGGCGTCTGCGAGCCCCTTCGCCTCCCCCGGGGGATTCGCGCCCTCTCACCCGGCTTGGGTCTCCCGGCAACGGGACGGCGGCCTTCCTCCTCCTCCTCCTCCTCAGCTGCCTCTGCAGCGGCGGGCCCGGGGCTCCGGGGGCCTCTGGCCGCTGCTCTTGCCGAGGGGGCCCGGCCCCGCTGTGGGGCACAGGGCCGGGCGTGCGCTCTGCCCGGGCGGCGGCGGGCCCGGGCCCCCAGGGAGGGGCTTGCCTGGGCCCGGGGCATGAGCGGTGCCCTTCTCCCGTGGCCGGGGGGAGCGGGTTGTGCTTTCCCTCCGTTTCAGCTTCCTTTCTACCCGTGGCAAGGATCAATGGGAAGTATCGTTTAATGCTGTGAAAATAAAGCTGCTGTTGTGGTGCTGTTGTTAAGACAATACAGAGGTCTCAGAGCGCATGCTGTCCCTCAAGAAACTGAGAATGCGAGATTAACGACTACAAATAATTACGTAGGAGGTTTTCTGTGGGTAGAGGGTTAGTTATTCAGTCCCTCCTTTCTTCCCTGGCTTGATGTCGCTTTGTGGAGCGTTGAACCACCCATTTGAACACACTCCTAAAGCGTAGAGCGTGTCAACTCCATAGTCCTCTACTTCCCTTGCTTGCCGAAGTTTTTGTCAAGTAGTTTTGAGCTGTAATCTTGTAACCCTCTCCTTGACAACTGCAGTATCTTTCTGGTGGTATAGAGGATTCTGAGTGCATTTATTTAACGTGAAATGTCTAAAATCATCTGCTGAAAAATCTCAGAGTCTCTGTGTGGGCCTTAAATATCTACTAGTGTTCTCCATCTTCTTTTTGTACCAGAAGTCTACTTTCCATAATCTCGTTCCTGTGGCTATCTACCATTAATAGTGCTGTTTGATGTTCCTTTGCAATCCTTTACTTTTTTTCTCTTTGCTACCTTTCTGATAGAGCTCACTGTCTTTGAGCCCCTATTCCATACAGCTTTATTCTTTCCTATTGTGCTTCATCTTGTTACTTGATTATTTCAGTCAACCTTTAGCATTGAACCCATGTTGTCTTCCACTGGGGAGGTCATTTGCAAGGAGGTAGACTGAATAATTGAAAGATACTCAGAAAAAGGAAAAGATTTATTATCATTTAGTATTTGTATTACCATGTATGTGCACCATCTGTTGTGACCTTTATCCTGGTTCATAACCAGTCAAAGCATATTGTTGTGCAAGCACAGTAAAAACCTGATCCTTGACCCAGAGAGTGTTCAGCCTAAAAGTAAATGAAATGGCGATATAAATACCAAAAAGAAACCCAGAGACATGCTGAATGTTTGTCATGATTGTCATAGCACATCACTAGTCTGATTGGTGTCTTCCTTTAGTAGAGAGCTTATGCCGAGTTTTAATTTAAATGGTGAATTCTACAAAGCAGCTGCTTCAGATCCAATAGTACCAAAATACATAACCGTGCAGCTTTATACAAAATTGTTCATATGGCTGAAATGTATGGAAGGTGTCACTGGCAGTGAGGGAGTGAAGGCTCCAGGAGCGGTCTCTAATCAGCTTTCAGGATTGTTCTGTGGTGTTTTTAAAAAAAAAAAAAAAGGAAGAAAAAAGTGTTAAGCAAGTGGAAGACTGGATTCCAGGGAGACCCAGCACTCACTGCTAGCTTTCTTCCTCCCATGGTCAAGTTTCACTTCTGGTAATGTGATTTGAAAAGGCAGTACACAGGAGGAGGAAGCAGGGACAGACTGCGAAGGAGGACTGTTAGAAACATTGCCTGGGCATGGATGGATGGTGTTAGGACAGCCAGAGTTCAGCTGGAGTTGAGACTTGCAGCGGGTGTCAAAAGCAATGAGAAGAGCTTCTGCTGTGACGTTAGTAGTGAAAATATGAATAAGGAAAAATGTTGGATCATCGCTAAATGGAGCCGGTCATTTAGTGGTGATGGACACAGATAAGGCTGAGGTACCCAATGCCTTCTTTGCCTCTGTCTTCACCAACAAATTCTTGCAGGCCTTTGTGTCACTTTGGAGTCAGTCATGGAGTGAATCTTCTTGGAAAATATTTTCCATCATTACGTGAAGGAGAAGGCAAGCATGAATTTATGTATGGTAAATCACGCCTGACCAGCCTGATTGCCTTCAGTGATAAAATGACTGGATTTGTAGGCAACAGGGGAGCAGAGTATATAATTTACTTTGACTTTAGCAAGGCTTTTGGCATTGTATTCTTGTATCCAAGTGAGGATGGTATGGGCTGGAGGGATGGACAAATAGATAAGTAAAAAAATGATTGGATGGTCAAGCTCAGAGGGTTGCAATTAATCAGACACACTATAACCTGGAGGCTGGTAACAACTGGAGCACCACATGGGTCTATCCTGTCACCTGTCCTGTTTAAAATCTCTATCAGTGACGTTGAGGAAGTGTCAAAGTGCATTCTCATTAAGTGTGCAGGTGACAGCGAACTAGGGGAATCAGTTAATGTACTCGAGAGCAGAGCTGCCACTCAGAGGGACTCAGATGGGCAAGAGGAATGGGCCAACAGGGATCTCTTGAAATTCAGCAACGGCAAATATAAATTCCTGCACCTGGAAAGGAAGAACCCCTTGCAATGTACAGGCGACAGTGCAGGGGACTGGCAGACTGAAGAGCAGCTCTGCCGAAAAGGCCTGTGAGGGCTCTCAGTAGACAGCAAGCTGAACGTGAGCCCACAGCGTGCCCCCGTATAGCAGCATCCCGGGCCATATTCACAGGGGCACAGCCAGTAGATCAAGGGGAGTGATTATCAGGAGAGCACATCTAGATACCATATCCAGTTTGTGGCTACCAGTACAGGAAATGTGTTCATGTTGGAGGGAGTTCAGCAAAGGACTGCCAAGATGGTCAGGGGCTGAAGCACTATGAGGTGAGGCTGCAGGACTAGGGCTTGTTCTGCTCGGAGAAAAGGAGGCTTCAAGGGGGACCTAACAGCAGCTCCCCAGTAGCTGTGGAGGGGGCATTGAGAAGATGGAGCCACTTGTGGTGGTGTGTAGCAGGAGGGTGAGGGACAACAGACATACATTGAAACAAGGTGTTCAAACTGGATATAAGGAAAAACTTTTTCACCTCAAGGATGGTCAGTGCCACACGTTGCGCACTGTGGTTGTGGCATCTCCATCCCTGGAGACCTGACTGGATAAAGCCCTGAGCAGCCTGGCCTGGACTCACAGCTGACCGTGCCTGAGCAGGAGATTGGACTAGAGATCTCCAGAGGTCCTTTCCAGCCTGAGCTGTCCTATGATACTGTAAACCCCAGGGAACAGCACTGAGTATGCTCACAAGCTTCCTTCAGCTGAAGAGCCGGAAGTTAACCGTTTCTGCTGCTTTCCGTTTATGAGCAAAGTGGTATACATTGCTTTGATTTCTGGAAGTTTTTCCGTTTTGCAAAGCTTTGTGATGATTTTGTTTATGAGTTTGAAGAGAATAGCCACTAACTTCTATTGATGCAAATAGGCTTTTGCTGCTAGTCAAAGATGAGAGAACAGCACATAGTGTATTGTTTAAGCAGATAAAAGAGGACGGACTCCTTACGTAATAGATTTATAAGTTAGAGGTAGGTGAAGGAATCTGCTTTGCTTTCTGTCTTGAAGGTGAAGTTAAATGAAAGCTCATTCCTGTTTCAGAGCGTTTTTCTGCTGCAAATTAGGGGTGGGGTTTGTACCCCTTAAAGCAGCAATTTCTTCCTGTGAGTTCTAAAAACGTTTCAAAATGTGTGTCAGTTTTAGTCAGGTGAAAAGGTATTTTTTGCTTGTGTGTATGCTGTTGTTCCTGTGGGGTAGGAAAAGCAGATCAGGGGAATAAAACAAACTAGTTCCTGCTGTACAGAATGCCCCTTCAGGAACATACTGGAATTATTTTTAAGGCAAACTGCAATAGAATATAGTCCATATAACTAAGGAGAGAGATTCTTTCTTCATGTTTTAGGGCTTGCTTCTTTTCCTTTTGCAGCATCTTCCAGAGCCCATAAATTCTAGCTGAAGTGTGCCACTTGTCAGTCAAAGCTGCATAAAAATAATGAAAATGTGACTTGTTGCATTTATATTTTATGATGGTTTTCCTCTCAAATGAAATGTATAATAAAACCCTGGTAATGTGTTTAATCTCTGTTCTTGCAGTGTAAAGAGAGCAAAGCATTATTCTGCTTTATTTTCCAGTGGCTTTGAAACGTATGCTGAACTTCAATGTTCCTCCTGTTAAAAACAGCACAGGAGAACCAGTATGGAAGGTAAGAACTATTTGAACAGGAATAGGAGAATTTTAGAGTGTTCAAAAAAGTTCAGATTTTCAAATGGTAACTGACTCAAATATCTTCTCAACTTGTGCAAAATAATTTTTCCTGTGTGGTTTGAATATCAGAATTGCTGAGAAAAATACGTATCTGAGATATTGGCTCATTGAAGACCCAATGACTGATTCTTTAAGCAATATTTTAATAAGCAACTGGGGAGGACATTTATTAAATATACTTGGGTCTCATTGATACCTGTTGGCAGAAACTTACATGATACCTTACAGGTGAACTTACAAAGTCAGAAAGAAGTCCATAGAAAGGGAAGAGCTATTGATAGCCTTAAATTTAGGACAACTGAGCTCAAGGCTACCTTTATTAGCTTTAAAAAGTAAGTAATTTGTGAGAAGTTTTTGCTACTACAAAGCATATATTATGTCTCTTCATCTATTCGGTTGTCTTTTTTTTTTTTTGCCATTTCCTTTTTTATCCTCTTTGCTTCTCCTTTTATATCCTCCCAAATGCACTCAGAGAAATTCTGCACTTACCATAACAAATTTCTGACAGCGATTCCTGTTTGACTGACACTTTTCAAGAGATGGAAGTGACGAATTTATTTTCCTTTATCACTGAGTTTCTTTTCCTTTTTTTTTTTTTTTTAAATTAGTAAGCACAAATGGAAGTCCATGACAAATTAAGGATGAATTATAAATTGGTAAATGTTTAGCACTTTTCAGGTTAGGACAGTAGTTCCTTAAACCTGAATTCCTGTATACACTGTATCCTGTATTCTACTGTATCCACTTTTTACACCACTTTGTAAAAAGATGTGTATCTATTTCAGGTTCTCATTTATGACAGATTTGGACAAGATATAATCTCACCTTTGCTGTCAGTGAAAGAGCTGAGAGATATGGGGATCACTTTGCATCTGTAAGTATAAAAAAAGCAGTTTGGTTGTTTTTTTTTTTCTAAAAAGAACTTTATTTAATATTCTCCCAAAATCACAAACAAAACATTGAAAATCATTTGATGAATAACTACTAAAATAAAGATTATACCCTGACTTGTTTCTAAAATCAGGTGGTATTACTCAGAATCAGGGAGTGGAAAGGTCATTCCAAACACTGTTCAGTAGGATTTCTTACTAAGTAGAGGAGGCCCCTGCTCAAAAATAACAGTTATCCAATAGGTGTTTTGGGGAGAACCTGTCTGTACAATTCCCTTTTATTCATATATCTTAAAATTTTTTTGGCACAAGCTGTTTCATGGGACTGTGCATATTGTCTGCTTGTCTCTTTTGCACGTAGATTTTAATTGTCTCTTGTCAAAGATACTATTTTAAGAGATTTCCATTTCTCTTTCTCCAGATTACATTTATTTAGTTCAGTGTCATTCCTTAGCTGTGGTAATAGTAACGGAGGATCTCTGAAGATACTTTTTTTTTTTTTCCCCCAAAAGTTTGTTAACTTTTACTAAGCGAAGGCTAGAAATGGAAACACAGTTTAACATGTTGACATATCAGCAGAAATGCGAGAGAAACGTGTAAGCACCTTGCCTGTCTTTATTGTAATGAGCAGGAAAGGCAAGTTTAATAGTGTGAGATAGGCAGGGGTTTTTGTTATCATGTCAACAATTAATAATTGGTATATGAACTTCATGGATGCAGTATTTTACCTTCCTCTGAATGGATTAATCTATTTTTGAAGATTTGCAAAGCCTTTTCTCAAGCTTTGAGTAAACTTCTGAGACCTCTATTAATATATTCAGCCAAAAATCATACAAATACGATTTTGCTATTTTTTCATGTTTTGTTCTTGCTAAAATCTGGCTAAATATAGGGAGAAATTGTAGGAAATTGAATGTGTCTGTATAAATAAATAATTTCTTTAATTTTTATAATTTTACATAAATCAGAGGAGGAACACATTAGAGATCTACTTTTGATTCCTTTCAGGCTTTTGCATTCAGATCGGGATGCTATTCCAGATGTTCCAGCTGTTTACTTTGTAATGCCAACAGAAGAAAATATTGACAGAATGTGCCAGGTGACTTGCATGCTTAATGTTTCAAATGAGTGGACACAACAGAGGTAGTGTGTGTGAAGCACTCACCAGAGTGTGACCATTCTGTATCTAGTTCTTGTGCATGTCTGAACACCTTTGCTTGCATTTTTTCTGTATTAGCACATATTTGTCATAAAAACATTACCCAACATTTTTACACACAAAACTTCAGTTTCCCAGGAAGTCGAAGGGTAAATATGTCCTCTGTGTTTCGGAGAGAGAATTCAGGGAGTGAAAAGACAAGAGGCAGTGGGCACAAATGGAAATACAGGCAATTCCATTTAAACATAAGAAAAAGCTATTTTAATGAGGGTGGCTGAATGCTGGAACAGATTACCTGGAGAGTTTGTGGAGTCTCCATCCTTGGAGATGTTAAAAATTCGGCTGGACACAATCTTGAGCCATCTGTTCTCTTTGACTCTGCTTTGAGTGGGGAGGGGGTTGGACTAGGCTAACCTCAGTTTTTCACATTCTCTGGCAGGAATTGATGGAAGGTTGACATCAGAGCAAAGGGTACTTTTGGTCAGTGGTAAGGTATGGAGTAGTAGTTGCTATCTGGTAGCTTAAATTTCATTTCCTGGTTTTGGCAGTTCTGTGTTAGGTTAATTTTATCTAGTAATGTAGTCAAAACACTGCGTACAGGGCTGTATGAACAGACAGCTAAGCACTTTCAAAAGTTTAGTTTGTGATGTTCCAATTTTCTACAGTCATAGTAGAATTAAGAATGTTTTTTAATTAGTCAGAAATATATTAGGACATATCCAGGAAAAATGTTGTGATTTTCCTACCTTTTAGGATCTTCGAAACCAGCTTTATGAATCTTATTATTTAAACTTTATTTCTGCCATTTCGAGAAGTAAACTGGAAGATATTGCAAATGCTGCCATAGGTGCTAATGCAGTAACTCAAGTGGCTAAGGTAAGAAAATCCCCCAGTCTCTAATGTTAAGAGATACTACTGTTACAGTTGTTGTTGCATTCTTACGTTGCCACTTCAGTGCCATACACAGCTTTTCTGACTGAATCATTTAGCTAGATTCAATCTCAGGCATAGATTTACTGGGGGGGGGGGGCGCGGGGGGAAGGAAATTTACAGTCATCTCAGTAATGCAGCTTAATACTATACTTCAACTTAGTCAAAAGTCCAAGCGCTGCAAGACCTTTGTGCTAAATGGTAAGAGGGGAAATACAGTGGTTTCAGAGTATTCCTGATCTCATAAGCTCAATAAGTGCATCCAGTGCATATATAATGGGGTGGGGATTTTAGCTCCTAAATACACAAAAAGTGCAGTATGAGCGCAGTTGTCATTTTAACTAGGAAGTGTACTGTAGAGGTGGATGTTTCTTACGTACACATTCTTATTCAGTACACTCCTATACCTTCATGATTTAAAGGCAGGTTATCAGGTATGTACCCTCTTACTTTTGTTGAATGCATGTACCAAAACCTGCAGATTTTTAACTAATTATTTTCATGTATATGTAAATACATTCACCTTTTCTCACTCCTGTTAGGGAGTACTACTGGTATGAGAGAAAGAAGCTGTTGTGAAATGAAATGAAAACTACTAGTATTGTTTAAGCCTTAGGTCTTCAGCAGGAGTAAATTGGTGTAGCACTGTGAACTAACTTTCTTAAATCTATTTTTCTGTTGTGATGTCCCATTAAGAGTTTATGCTATAGAGAGGTTTATTTTTTTTCCTGAACGTACAGGTATGTTACAGAAAAATTGGAATTCATGAGCTATATTCTCTCTTCGTGTAAAAAGTGCCCTCTTTCCTCTCTCCTGCCTGAGTGCTCAGCACTGTTCATGTTGTAGTCCTTCATATTAATAAAAAATAAACCTGTAGTATTATAATGTCCTCCATATGTGTTTTTTTCATTGATGGTTGGCTACTAAAAATTTGTCCACAGAATACTTCCAAGTTGGACTGTTTTCTTTTAGCACTTTACAGGTGCTCTAATTTTTTGTGTTATCACTCAATCCTTACACAGGCTTTTTAATTCATACATTATATCTTGCATTTCTTTCTTTTAATAGGTAGTTCTGTAAAAGATTCAAAAAGAAGTAGCAATAAATCAGAGGTTTTTTTATGCTTCATTCTGCACTGCTCTGACCATTATTCCTTGATTTCTAGGTGTTCGATCAATATCTTAATTTTATTACTTTAGAAGATGACATGTTCGTATTGTGTAACCAAAACAAAGAACTTGTTTCATATCGTGGTAAGTAAAATTTGTATAAAAATTATACTGGAACGTCTAAAGTTGAAATTTACTTTTGAAGTTTGGTGATTTTATTTTGCTTTGATCTGCTTGGAATTCAGGATAATCTGTTAGATGTGTAGTTTAAATTCATGAAGGAAGCAGTTCTTAGATACTAATTTCAGCATTTTGACTACACAGATACTGTAATATTGAAAAATAATCGTATTTTTAAATAACAAATTTAGTAAAGCAAAACTTCAGTATAGACATTTATGGATAGTAGGGGGTTTTATACATGGAATAATACAGGAAAAATTTCATATTGTTTACACATGTAGGTAGACGCTGGGTGGCTGCTGTGTTTAGGCACCACTATTTAGTCATAATTGTTTCTGCAGTTCTTAAGGAATTAAGTATTTTGTTTCTGTGTGAATGGTCAGTTGGAAAGTTACTGTAAGGAATGCAAAGCAAGAAAGATGACTAACTGATAGAGTTTCTTGTGTCTTCTAGATAGTGAGCAGTCAATACCTGCTTTTCTTATGCAAGACATGAAAACGTGGGGCTGTGCAAGGGGAAATGGTTAGGATCAGGGGCTGGAGTAGCACAGGGAATAATCTGGGAAAGGGCATTCTAGAAAATAAGAAATGCTGATTGCTTCTGCAAGCATGTGAGCCAAGCATGTCAGCTTCTCTGTAAAGTCTCAGAGTTGCAAGTGAAGTCAGCCACATGGAACTCTTTTTATTTTTATTGGGACTTCTGTTGGACCTGTTATGGAACCTAGCAGGAAAACCAAGTGGCTGCCTTAGGTCAATTACCTCTACAGCTATGGTGCTACAGCAGCTCAAGTCAATATATATACTAGTTGTCATAATTGTCCACGTGGTTTTCCTCCCTCCTTTGATCTGATTTCTGTGCTTCCCTGACCCATTCAATATGCTAAATCAACAGAGGATATCACTCTACCTCTCCTACTCCTCTTACTCAAATGGCTATTACAGGGTGGGTTGTCTTGTTGCCCCGCTGTAGTTTCCCTCATCTTCTCCTCCTTTTACATCAGAACCAGTAATCTTGGAGCTGCAGAGTGTTTGTTCATTTGACTCACTCCATAGAAAATACCAGCTCATTTGTGTGATCTACAAATCCAATGCAAGGGAAGCAGCACAAGTGTGTAAGTCAGAGGCAAGATAGCCCTGTTTTAGCAGCAGCTCCTCATTACTTTAGTGTAGTCACAGTGTCTACGTGCAGTGTCACACAGTTAATTCCTAATTTATTTGGATGCACAGAACACTAACTAGTGACCAGGTGGAGATGAGAAGTCTCCATATGCCTAACATTTAGCACTGAGATTTTTCTCCTCATTTTCCCTATTTCCAAAGTCAGTACCTTTCTTTGAAACTGGATGCATAATACTGAGTTCTGTCTCACACTGGGGGTTGATTCCATTGTCAGAATGAAGGGCATTTTTGTTTCAAAAGCAGACTTTTTTTTTTTCTAAAACTTGCTGTTAAGAGTTTTAGTAATAGTTGTTTTGTGATGTGTTTGTGTGTATGTAAAGATACTTGACTGGCTCTCATAAGATTCCTGCTAGCTAACAAGGAATTTGAATTAAAATGACTGAAACCGTTTTGCACCCGTCAGTTTCTATGTTGGTTTTTTTCCTCTCTTGGGCCCCTGAAATTCGCCACATGACATGTGGTTTCACACTATGTTTAAACCAATCTAGAAGTGGGCTGCTTCCAAAAGCTGATCGAACAGAAATCTAATCTCCCATAGAGAGTGATTAGTTTTTCATTAGAGCACTGAGCCAATCCATCTCACTGTGTGAGTTCTAGATCTGACACAGGCAGGCAGTAGGAGTACAGGGGCAAAGAAGAAGTGGTCTTTTTTGCCTTTGGAGAGTAACACTAGCAGGAAACTGCCAGTTTGTGTATAGTTTCATAATGTACATAAGTCAGTGTAAGTCTGATGGTGATGAAAGACTGCTGCTATTCTTGCAGCAGCACTGCTATGTATGGCCACACATGTAGCTGAATGAGTGAACTAAGAACAAATATAATAAAAAAGGTTAATTTTCAGTTTCCTGATTTCCTGGCTGTATGACTGCGTTTACAGAGAGGTAATGTCAGGACAAATAAGCATGATAACATTCTTCAATTATGTAAAAGGCTTTCACAGACAGAACGGTGATAAGAGATTCTCTTGGTCCATGTAGTAATGGACAAGAAGTGATGAGCTTAAATTGCAACAAAAAAGTTTCTGAACAGATACTAGAAGCACTTTCTAACATTAAAGATAGTGAAATACTAGAATAGATTACCTATAAACATTATGGCATTTTCATGACTGGGAGGCTTTGGGAATTGGTTTAGACACAGAAATAACAAGGGTTTAACTCGTCTTTGGGCAAGAGGACTGGCTAGATAATTCCCCAGGCTCCCTCTGGTTCTGTTTTTCTATGATTCTGTAGAAGGAAGAGTAAATGGGTAATATTGGTATAAAGTCAATCTTCTTGGCATCCTGTTTGATGCTATTTGAATGCTTCTTTACCAAATTTGGATCAATTTTGTAAAACAGCGAGAAAACATAGGAGACCTAAGCTTACTTTTCTGTAATAGATGCATTCCCCATGAGCTTGTTACAGTGGAGAGAAAGGAATATATAGAAAACATGATAGAACATTTTACTGAAAGATTATTAATGAAGTTTCTCAAAGGTTGACCTAAGGAGCAGTAATATTGAATATTTGTGTTGAGTACTATGGTACAAAAAAAGGAGTGTGCTCATAAAATGTGCATGTTACACAAAATTAGAAGGCACTGACAGTATGCAGATTACTGGAACATCATAAATGAATACCTTAAACATAATAAAAGGGGGGGAATTAAATTTTAAAATTGAGAAAAGCAAGGGAGTAAAAATAAGATTATTTCACCCCTGTAAACTGGGAGACCATTAGTTGGAGATAACTGCAGAATGATAGCCACAGTTAATTTCAAAGCTTTGTCATTACAGAAGAATACAGATATTGGGAACAGTCTGCCTTTCTTGGTGCTGATATTTCAGAAACTTGAACTCAGAATTTAAAAATGCTGATGGGGGTGCTTCTGTTGCTGCTGTTATCCTAGCAGCCTAGTAAAAAGTTGGACTTACTAGGTATAGCTGCTGGTAGAAATTGCTAATATAATCCATCTCTCTAAAGTTCTTAGAGGACAAAAGCTGGGGAAAAAAAGCACCTTTAAAGTTAGAGAATGATTATGGCTGGCCATGCACAAATTTGGGATGGAAAGCTTATTAATGTTCAGAGCTTTGAAGTTCGTTTTTTAAGAAAGAATATAAGACAAATACTTATGTGAGAAATTTTTTAAGGTAAAATAAAACAAACAAGGATGGGATCTATGGCATGAGTCCTGAGACAGTGCTTGACTTGAGACCTGTGATAAGATTAGGTTTGATGTTTCCTGTTTGCTATTATATTCTTGTCAGTGTTAATTATTTAATGGAAATGTTGCTACATGTGTCTTGTTCTGATCTAAATACGTGAAAGAAATCTTTCTATCTGTAGTGTGAAATGTTTTAGAACTTGGGAATTATCCCTAACCTAGAGACTGACAGTAAATTTATTTTTTTTTTTAAAAAAAAAGGGAAAAAGGAAAAGGAATCTCCATTACAAGAGGTGGGATTTAGAATCTTTAAATATGGATAACTGCATACTGTAATTCTCTTTAAATTACACAAGTAATTCTTGAGGATTTTATATCTGAAAAATGGTTTCCAAGTGGATGGCCATTTTTGTTTCATAACGTGGTTTCATAGGAGGTTTGTAATAATGTCATACTAACACAATCCAGAAGTTACAGTATACATTGTCAGAGATAATTGGAAAAGATTGTGTAGTGTTTGACCTTATACAGTGAGCAATAATTAAGTTCTCCCGTTCTTTTTCTCAAAAAAAGGGCGGGGTGGGAATGGATGTGCTAAGAGGGGCATTTCACGATTTGATCTCTTCTGCAACAAAAGCTGTTGGATGTTAACAGCCATTAGGTAAGAATAGGATCACTTTCTCAGTATTAAAGTGGCATAAACTTTCTTTAACCCTATTCTTAACTCTTTTCCACACTGTTTTAGCCATTAACCGACCAGATATAACGGACACAGAAATGGAAACTATAATGGATACTATTGTTGATAGTCTCTTCTGTTTTTTTGTTACACTTGGTAAGTGTTCAAATTCTAGCATATTTTCTGTATGCTTTCCTTTTAGAGAAGATCCATATTCAATGAGATACCTAGAAGTTTAGGGTCTTCATATAGCAAATTAAAGGCAGAATTAGATCTGCGACAGAAATCTTAATAGTTCGCTGGATGGGTTAATGATCTTGCTCAAATCATTGCTGTACATCACTGCCAAAGACAATAAGGGCTGTCCTATGTGGGAGTTGAGTCTTAGTCTTCAATATCAATGGGAGAAGAATAGTGAAATGCAAAGGTTTGGATTCACTGTTTTTAGAAAATCCTAGTTTGCAATGAAGATCAATAGTGCTTTGAGTTTGGATTTGTAGCTCTCAAAAACACACAAACCCTGCAAAGATCTAACTGAAATAACTCAAGAATTAGGAAGATATATGAAATTTACTTATTTTACAGTGAGTTTTCTTGATTCTTAGCTCATACATTTTTCATAGTGATGACATTTAATCTAAGTTCTCACTGAAGTCAGTCAGTCTGAGATAGCATTCCTACAAGGGGAGGTGGGGATCGCTATGGGACAGTCTGTTCAAGAGAGATTCCCTTGGACCTATTGAGTTCTTTCACGTGTTAGTTTGATACAAATTAATTCTCTTTTACTCAGTCACTTAAACTCTATGGTATTGGAATTTTCATATTTATATAGATAAGTGAGAAAATGTAGCTAAAGATTTTGAAACCTGAAAGCCAATGGAAAATGTGCTTTTGAAAATAACATTACCCTGCAGTGAGTTGTAACTGGTGGTGGTGGTGTTATAGCACTTATTATTATTGTTTTCAAGGGACTTACAACCTTTTGAAACTAACCTTTAATGCTTCTATATGAGATTGTTTGTCCCCTTCACAGTACATTAGCTATCTTTCTAGTGTACACTATACTTCTCATAAATTCCTGTGTGAGGTATTCACTTTTGTGAAATGTTATTTAATATTCTATATAGTATTTTTGTTTTATAGATGAAGACTGCAGGAGACAAATTTAATATAAGTTTGTATTGTCCACTTGAAAAATTTAATCTCAGAATGTTACTTAAAAATTTGTTTCATGAAAAGTACACTAATTTATAATCTGAAAATTATAATGCAAGTAGAAGTCAATATATCTTTTATTAGGAGCTATTCCTATAATCAGATGCTCAAGAGGAACTGCAGCTGAAATGGTGGCAGTGGTAAGAAACTATTTTCTAAACAAGTATCATTTTTTTAAAACTTTCCTAACACCTTGTTTCCTTTTCTTAATACTAGGCAGAGATCTAGTGTCATTGTATCCTTTCCCTTATGAAGGAAATAAAACTGGAAAGGAGATACACCGGTTCTCCTTTCTGACTTCAGGTCCATGCAGCTCATCTATAGAAATCATTATATTATGGAATCAGCTGATGAGAAACTTAAACATGAACAATCATTCCTAATCTAGAGTTTATCAAGATTTTCTGACAGGCATAATTACAACCATTAAGCTACATCTACACAGTTTAAAAAGTGGCTGTCTGGCCTGGGTTTTTCTGTATGTCTTAGTAAGAAATGTTTATCTGTCTTACTGGGAGACCCTGTAAGTACAAGACATTTTTATGATATCAAACTAAACTGACATTCAACTTGATCATTAAGTAGGGATGAAATTACCAAACTAAATCACAGTTAAAAATCTCTACAGCACTGTCTTCATTGGGAGGCACTGTGCTTCATTTCTTTCATCTTCCTCACATCTTTGTTTGTCAGTGAAGCCTTAATACTGATTAAACCTAAGCATTCAGTACGCATGCATTCATGTTGAGAGTAATTTCATTTTTATGAAACACCTAGTGTGGGTAGTGTCTGACAGCCCAATTTGCTGCTTCTGCTGTGGTTCTCTCTTGGTGCTTCCTACTGGTATTTTCTATTTGCATGTTTAGGGAGAGGGTGCTAATTGCCTGGGAGGTGATTAGTGGACATAAAGGAATCACCTTCTCTGTAATCCTGCATAAAGATACAAATGCTGCAGGGAGAAAATAGAAGGAAGAGATTTCTTCCTTTCCCACGTGCAGTGGACCTAGATTTCCTGCAGCTATCACATTTATAAACTACAAAATCAGCACAATACATCTTTAAATGTTGACCATATAAACAGGTTTGGAAACCGTTTGTTAAAAGCTGTTTTGTTTCCCCCCCCACTCAGAAATTGGATAAGAAGCTCAGAGAGAATCTGAGAGATGCCAGAAACAGTCTTTTTACAGGTGACACACTTGGAGCTGGCCAGTTCAGGTATGGTGTTAGTAATAACTATGTATTTTTATTTTTCATATTTCAGTTGTCTGAAATATCTCATTAGGATAAGTCACCACTGTACTGAAAACTGTATTTACAAGAATTTGGTTCAAATTCTATATTAAAAGAATTTATGTACTCTTAAGGGAGTTTTCCAATCTCTTAGCATAACCAGTTTGAAAACTTCTATAGCTAATAAGCGTGCAGTCCTACAACAGTGAGACAAAAATTATTTAATGAACCAGGTAATTCTGTTCACCCTGTAAAGCCGGCAAGAACCATGCTGCTGCAGATACACTCAGTTTACAGGACCACGATATGCAGTTGGATGTCTGAACGTATCTTCACGTTAGTCCATTAAAAAGAAAGAAATACACGTGTTGTCACTTGTGAGCACTGTTACCAGTTGTAGTTATGTCAAAAGCGTTTGTCAGCTGATCCCTATATCTGCCAGAGAAGGACTGCTTAAGGACTACCACTTGGATAATTCGATAGTTAAGGACTTTTAAGTCATGACCATTTGAATCCTTTGAGGGGAAAGAGAGGGGAGAAAAGACTTTGTGGATGCTTGCATGCATCTGATGTCTTCTCAGTAGCCTCTGGTGTATAACATTGCCCCCAGATAGTTGGAATACTCCACAGGCTGCCTTAGGAAACTATTACAGGAGTTCGCACTGTACATGGAAAAGGTGAGGAGACGTATTGGAAAGACTGTAGCTGAAGGAAACAGTTATGATCTCCTAACTGGATATAAAATAGTCATATTTTTATCTCAAATTAAGAGCATAACTTGGATAAAAGACACAAAAAACATAAAAGGTGGCAAAATGGAATGAGATTGAAAGGTATTAAGAGAGAGAATAGCTGTGAAATACCAGTTCCCTCATTTTCATGGGAACTGAACTGCAACCATTGTTTTTCCTTCAGGAGGTGGCTTGTTCTCCTGACAGTATAGCATCGTTACCCTCAGAAAATCAAAATGCAGGGAAAAGGAAACATGGGAACCTGTAACCAGTTAAATGGCTTCAGATCTTTAGTTTGGTTTTCAGAATCAGGTGACTAAGGCTCTTGAGATTACATATATGTGAAAATACTTACTGTAAGGAAATCCAGAGCATGGAATTAACATCCTTTTACTCTGTTCAAATACACTGTAATTTAGCCATCACATTTACTGTAGGGTTAATGTGCTTGAGGGAAATGGTTGCAGTAATGTTCTGTCAATTCACAGCCTTCCTATCTTCACTATAAATTTTTCCTGTAGCTATAACCCAAGACATTTAGGCATGTCTGCATTCTTTTTCTGCAAAATTGACTATTGATGGAGTTACCACAATGCATCTCAGAAGTTCTTAATTTTTCTTTATGGACTTCATATACAAGCAAAGAGAAAAATGAAATTAAAAACCCTTGAAAGAGAGATTTTATATTTGAGGTTCATAATGGGGATTAAGGTGGGATATTACCCACTCAGACAGTTGTTTGGAACTCAAATGTGCATCCACACAAGGAGGTATTAGTTAATATCTAGAAGTCTAGTTACTGTTTAGTGTTTTGACTTCTGCTCAATATTTATGCATTGGTAATTTCACTTAGTACAAAATAAAATAATCTTTTTATCATTACTAAGACAGCAATTCATGGAATTTCTGGCAGTGATCAGCCCCAGATGCTTTGGGGAAGGCTGGAAGAACTCTGCAGTAGGCAGTTTGGCTTTTAACTTAAAATATGATGTAGAAGGTGGCTGATGTCACTCAGGATGTTACTGGGGTGTTCTAAACATGTTTAAAGAAATACTAATACAGTGTCGTCTTTTCAGCTTCCAAAGGCCCCTATTAGTCCTTGTTGACAGAAACATAGATTTAGCAACTCCTCTACATCATACTTGGACATACCAAGCTTTAGTGCATGATGTTCTGGTAAGAATAAAACTGATTTTGTTACCAAAACTATTTTTTCACTCAGTTTGTTATTAAACTTGATGCCAGATTCTCTCTTAATCCAAAGTCTGTTTTGCCTGTTTTATTTGGAAATTGTTTAGTAAAAAACAACTTGGAAGACTTTCTCTAGAAGGTTTATTTAGCAATAACTTCTAAAATGGTTAAAAAGTTGAAATCTTGATATTAGCAAAAGATAGGTAATTCAGCAGTCCTAGTTTTTTCTTCAGTAGTTCATGATCTTTTGTGTTATGTAAACTCCAAACTCGATTAAGCACAATTCAGTTTTGAAAAACAGATTATTTTAATGAGTTTTTAATCCAATTTTAGTATGTTTGAATTTCTAAAAATACCTATTTCTGGTTTTCTCCACAAGGTGGCGTAGGTGTTCAGTATAGAGATAGAGAGTGGTATATGACCCTACTGTGAGGAATCTAAAATCGATTTTTTAAATAATTTTTTTCAGATAGCCTTAAACCACTTTTATTTCCTCAAGTTTATTTTATAAAACCAGTAGTAGATATGTACTTGAATGAAACTAAATACTATTTACCTAAGATTTATGCATTTCATATATAGTTACAGAGCAAATAATGAAAGATAATATGAGTAAGAATAATTACTATCTGGAGGCTTTTTTAGACTGTAGAGTTAGTCAAGCAAATCATTTCAATATCTAGCTTTGAGAAATATTTTGGTTTTATTGTTGAGACTGTTAGAGGAATATGTAAAACATGCACATGCACACATGTGTGTATACAAAGTTGACCGTGAACTGTATAGTCATACATACAGTGTTGTCCAGAAACTTGGCATTGCTACGATGAAAATATTTTAGCACTAATGGAATGTTTTAGGACACTTCATTACTTTTATGTAATTTGTTCCTTATGAGAAGTCCCTTCCTCTTAAGTTTAAAGGGTGCTTTTTACAAGTAAACAATTTTTGGCCTAGTTTCTTTAGGAAAGGCACATATGAAAACAACACAGCTTGCATTGTGTTTTCTCCAATAACTGTCGAACTAGCTAGAGACTTGTAAATAGAAGTACTGAATTTCTACAGGTTTCTTTTGAAAATCACTGAAAGAGTAGGGGATGGGAACCTAAATTAGAATTTTTACAGGTGTAAATGCTATTGCACAAGGTCTACACTTATTTCAGTTTGTTACCTGCTAACCATTTAATCAGCAAACGCTCACTTACTAGAAAGTAAATCTATGCAAAGCTCCATGTACTTGCCTCCTACTCAGCTGCCAGGTAGAGAAGGTAGTGTCTGGTGGCCTCAGGCATGTATTGGGGTAGGACTATGGTGCATCAAGATGCAGAGGGATCAAAGATGTAGTGGAAGCTGAGGGCAACTAGTGGTACAAATATGTAGGGCTATTAGAATAACACTAGAAGAATGATTTGAGGATCATTGGATATTTATCTGTACTGCATCAGGCTTCAGTAGTTTCTCTGGAACTACTTGTTAAATGTTGCATGTTGCATCTAATTGTTGACTGAGTTGATAGGATTATGAATTTTTCTAGTGAAATTGCAACCAAGTGGCCTGTGATTCCATGTCAAGGGCAAAAGTTTAATTTCCAAAACAGTCAAGTTATTCACCTTAAAGGCAAGCATGCCAGGTTCTTCACATACTGAGCATAATATTTCATGAAATTACCACAGTAGCCTTTTAAAAGGCCATAAACTGTAACTCTGAATGTGTTACCAAGTTGATGATTATGTAAACTGTACTTTCAAATCAATCGTTTTTCATTTAAGCTGTCAGTTACAATAGTCCAGGAATTCTGTGGGGTGCTGAACTAAATGCTAACCCAGCCACAAAGTTGTGTGCTGCATCCATTTGGATTATAATCATGGTCTTTCTACACATAAACAGGCTTGTGTGAGGAGATTCCCATTTCTGAATAAAAAACCTTTCAGGAGTAGATACAGAAAAATGGGAGGCATGGATGGAAAGCCTTATAAAGACAAAATGGGAAGGTGAAAGGAGGAACACTAATCAATAAGGATCATTTTGGTAAAACTCCCTGTCAATGCCAGAACTGACATGGAAACTCAGGTCACTGGTGAGTTAAATTGAGGCAAAACATAGATCTCCATTAAAAATTACAGCTGAATTTGCAATCAAATGATTTTGTTTTCAGTTTTTATGGTACATATATACTTGAAAAATTTTTGCTGAAACATTAAACATGTCTTGTAAGATGAAGTTTGTGCTCATTGACTGCATGTGCTTCCTTTGAGTAGCTACTTGGTTTTGTTTCTATTCTGGCATGGATCATTTATAGTATTTCATTTTAAATGTGAACTCTGCCAAGGGATAACTAGAAACATTAAAAAATTTTGTTTGACTATTTCACTTACAGTGATCTAGTTCTGTCTATTTTAATGAACATAATAAAGTGGAGTTTTATTTCTGGAAAAAAAATCTATTCTAAAAAATGCATGGCAGATTCTGTATAGTTGAAGATTTGACTATCATTATTTGCCAAGCAGAGAGCACCTTTGAAATTTTAAATGTTCTTGAAGAGGGTTAGAACAAAGTCAGCGAGTGGAGTACTTGTTAATCTTTGTTGAAGCTGGAGGGAATATGTGCGCTGCAGAAAATACAGAGCTGTCCTTGGCAAAAGTAATGGGCGAAGCAGCCAGAAGACATATAGGGAGCAGTGTGGTGACATATTATGTGACCATAACTGTGTCATCTAGCAAAAAGCTGTAGTTTCTAGGTTCATGCATCTGTGGAGGAAGAAAAGCTATATGAAGAAATAGCAGCTTTGTTGTAAACTGTTGCTTTATCATGCACTCACTATTTTACTAGTGTTTGAAAAAATGGTGTAAGAGCTGTGAAGGTGTAGCTAAATAGTCCGCACAGTGCATATTCCTGTTGCTGATGTCATGAGCTTCTTTGCAGCTTTGATACATGTGCTGTAGTTGTGGAAGTGAAATTCAGCCTTAGAAACACTTTTTGTCTGCAACACAGACACTTCTGTTACTTTAAAGTTTTGGTCAGTTGTTAAACCTCAGTTATTCCTAAAGAATTTATTTTTTGTACAGAAAACGGTGTTCAGAGTTCAGTGTCAGAAGATTGCTTGCATGTGAGACAATCAGGTGTCTTTGCTTAATATTTGTTGCTTTTTTTGGTATTTTTTCAGTAAGTGTGAGTAATTTCGGAGTTCTTATATTGCTGCTGTTGTTATCTAGTTAGTTAGTAAATCTTTTCCTGCCCTCCTATGAAGTTCTGATAAATAGCTGTGTTAATATTTTTTAGAAAATATTCTGGAAGATAATTGGTTGACTATAAAAGACTGATTAAATAATTAAAAACTGTCAAATATTTACATGATTCCTCTTTTTTTAGGATTTCCATTTGAATAGAGTTAACTTGGAAGAATCACCAGGAATGGAAAGTTCTCCAGCAGGTGCTAGACCTAAGAAAAAAAATAAGAAATCCTATGATTTAACTGCCTCTGATAAATTCTGGCAAAAGCATAAGGGCAGGTAAGCTGTATAGGTACAGAGTTTATATTAATTTAGTCAATATAAATTCTAAGTATTCTTCATATTATGGTAGTTCTATTTTTAAGCTTCTTCGAAAATATTTTTGAAGTTTGGTGGGTTTTTTTTAAGGAATGATCATTCTCAATATTCGTTGTCCATGTTAATTGTATATTAGCTTTTTTTACAGAGCACAAAATTGTTCTTATCAAAATTATATAAAAATATCGAAAGCAGTGAATATATCTTAGAAAGTTTAAATAAACCTACAGTAAGATGTCATTATTTTCACTGATTTGATACTCCTGCATGATTTGTGTGTTGATATTTCTGAAAACGTTTTCATGATCTTCTTGATCATGCAAGCTGTCTGGTTCTAGTGTTTCTATTTGTTGATTTAACTGAGCCTAATGCAGAGTATTGTGTTAGTCCTTTTCCAGAGGTAGCTGAGTCTGTTCAGCAAGAACTGGAATCCTACAGAGCCCAAGAAGATGAAGTCAAAAGACTTAAAAGTATCATGGTAAGTTTTATCACCTATATGTGCTTTATGTAAAACATAATAGGACTTGTAGAGATGCTTAGCGCACTCTGTCACCCCCCACACAAAAATTATCAGCATATGCTGAATTTTAGGCATAATAGAAGTACCCTATTTCATGAGAAGGTTCAATTTCTTGTGTTTATTGGCATTACATTTATATAACTTCCATAATAACTGTAAAGCACTATCCAGGCATTAATGTCATTATGAGAAAATAGGTTCTAAATGCACTGACTGTATTTGCATGTGTGATCTTTGTATTTATTATGACTGGTTTTATTCTTCTTTCCAAATGCTTCCCCAAAACCCAGGGTATAGAGGGTGAGGATGAAGGAGCAATAAGTATGCTTTCTGATAATACAGCTAAGCTAACATCAGCTGTCAGGTAAGTAATCAATAATGCATTATTGTTTAATTGGGAACCATTTCTAATTCTTTCTGTCATTTCTCTTTTAATGTCCTTTGAAATAAATAGCTTTAAAGTAGGCTATTCAGCTCAATAGTAGAGTTTAAATGCTTCATAATTCTGGTAGAGTTTAATGCAATGTCCTAGACAAGTACTTGCACTTGTAACTTCCACAGCATGTGTCCGTTAGCCTTCTGTACATGGCTTTGGAGTGTTTCCTCAGCAAACCTGAATAATCTGAGTGCATCATAGATTTGCTTACATGCTTCCACCAGAAAAATCCAACTACCTACCTCTGCATTCCTTCCTTAAAAAAATTGTTAGTGAAATCCACTACCTGAGGTATCTGCTTGCTTTGTACAGTGTGTAATTAATTACATTTTGATTAATGTAGTTACTGTAACATCTGTTGGCAAGGTTATAGTCATCAAGAACTCTGCATGGGAAATTTATGCTCCTGCTTTTGGAGACCTAGCCACCATGGATGAAACTGCAAGTCTGAGATTTAGATTTGTTCCTCATTATAAATCTGTTTTTCATTCCACTGATGCCTTGGAGAAGTGAGTTGTTCAGTTTGCTGCTTTTCACTAAGACCCCAATCAGAAGAAAGAAGGAACAATAATTATGCTGAGGATAGATGGGGTGATATGCCCAGTGTCTGGTGAAATCTAGCATGTGTCTGCATTAGTTAGTTGTCTCTATGAGTTTCAAAAGTTGTTTTGTATGCTGTGCCCTGGTTAGAATTTAACTGGAATTAGAAAGGATGTGTGATGGATCAGACAGATCAGAGCAGATGTTTCCAAGCTCCCCCTACAAAGTTTTAAAGTTCTGTAGATATTCTCATGATGCTGGTTTTCAGGTTAAGGCAGCAAGGTATGAAAGTGACAAGCATCAAAAGCTTTAAACAAATAGCCAAAAAAATAAAATCATATGACTAAAGCTTCATCAGGAAATTTTACTGTTCAGTTAGCCTCTATATGACTGTTTTCTGTAATCTGGCATTATTAAGGAAGATCTTATCCCCCTTCAGAAAAGTGTATAACACAGTAAACTCTTGCAACATTTCAGCTCTAAGCTTCAGAATTATGCTGAGAAGTCCAAATACTGTTAAGATCTTCCATTTAGAAGATCTGGATTTGGAAGAATTAAACTAGGCTTTGCTGTTTTGTTGTCCATCATCTGCTAGCAGGATTAAGATACCCTTCAGAGTTGTCTTAGGCTTTACAATTTCTAGAAAACTTTGGGATATCTATTAGCAATTAAAAAACAGAGGTTCTAACATAGAGGATCTCCTGTCTTTTTTTTCATTCTTTTTTTTAAATGCAGTCTTTTACAAAGTCAGTACTAATCACCTTCCAGCTATAAGGTCATTAATGGCCAATCATCATAGGTAACATTGATTTTATAATTGCTTAAAGGAGGAAAGAAAGTATGGTTACCTAACTGCATGGTTCTTCAGGCCATGTAGTCAATGTCATTAAGTGCCTTCTCATCTGCTTATTATTAAACTGAGTAAGACACTGACTGTTTGGAGTGCTTTTGAAAGTGAAAGTGTATAGACCCTGAGCAGTCTTCTATACATGTGATGCCCAAGTACCAGCAATGAAAATCATGTAGATCACAACACCTTAAGTAAAAAATTTTCTACGAAGTAAACTTAACCATTCAGTTTCCCATTTTACAAAAGAAAAGATTTCAATCATGTAATCCTGCATAGAGAATTGTGTTCTATGCAGAAGCACCTGTGACAAATTCCAGGACATCCAGATGTTCTGGTTTTATTTGACAGATATTATTATTTAATATTATTTTATATTATTTGACAGATACTATTATTTAGCAGACATTGACACTTTTATATGTATCAGACATTAACTAAATGTTGCTTATATAAGCCATAATTCTAGTAGATTATTTGTTTAGGTAAGCAGGGCATATATCTGTTGTTGATCACAAGCTTTCAATAGGAATATGAAATTACCCACATTATGTGTATTTTTTGCTAGTCAAGGTAAAAACCTATTTTATTACATGTGGATAACGTCCTTCTGTTATGAGAATCATTACATCTATACTTAATAATTTTTTAATTCCAGTCCTATTGTATTCTATAATCTTAGATTTTAATAATCTTTAAAGGTCTCTTCCAACCCAAACTGTTCTATGATTCTGTAATTTTTTTTGTACCGACTGTATACAATACACAATTCAACTAACTGCAACTCAGCAGGTTAGTTTGTATTTAATCTCTTCAGCTCTCTTCCAGAACTTCTGGAAAAGAAGAGGCTTATTGATCTTCATACAAATGTTGCAACAGCCGTTTTGGAGCATATAAAGGTATGATTGCTCTCCAACTTCAGTTTTCTATCAGTAGTGCTCCTTACCTGGAGAAATGTATTTGAGCACGTGAAGTAAGATAAGAAAGTGAGCCTTCTCAGTTGTGCTACCTTTTACAGAAAATGCTGTGACTTCAGTCTAAGCAATTTTCTGTTCTGTGTGTGTTTATTGGAAGGGTACTGTTTACTGTTCAGCAATGAAAATGATACCCAGAGGTGTGGCAATAATGATGCAAGTTACTAAACTGGTCTTTTCGGCAGGGTCTGTGTTAGATGTCTTGTGCATAATTCAAGCACTTCAGAAGGATGTTTGTGCCCTTTTCAGTTTTAAGTCTGCTGCTCTTGTATCAGAGAACTTGCAAACAGTTTCAGTATCAAGTAAAGATCATGGTTACTACTAGGATAACTTGGAAGATGGATCTGCTTTCACAGTATGAGAACAGAAATTATAGATGAGACTTTCAGAAACACTGAAATTCTGTTTTTGAAAGTGATTCAAGCACCAAGTCTCACTGAAGATCAGTAGTTAGAAAATTTTACCCCATGCTATTTATTACTCATGGAAGGCAGTGTGTTTTGAAGCTAACTTTAACATTTGTAAAGTGCGTAAGATCTGTCCTCAGTTATTACTGCTACTGAATTTTTTTAAACTAAGTATTATAAACGAACAAAGGATTCATTCTGAATTTTAATGAATAAATGAATTTTACATATGTATAAAATTGGGGCAGAGATATAAGTGTGTCCGTTTGGCTCATTACTGTAGGGGCTAGTTTATGCGCTTTTGCAGGATTAGGCATGTCAATTTTCGTATCTGGCAATTTAAAAGTAGTGCATTAATACCATTGAAAAAAAATAGAAGTTGACAATGTCAATATTTTATTTGATGCCTTGTCTGTAAATTCACTTTTCTGAGAAAGATACTGAGACAGTAATGGCAAGCCTACAGCAGTAGTAGTTTATATATTATTTGTTGGACGGATGCCAGGTTTCAGAGCAGGATATGGAATGGCAATAACATCAGTTTTGATTGCCAGTGTCCTCTTGGCAACGGACTGGAGTCAGATGCACTTGTTCATTCTCCATTAGGTGATAGTGACATAGTCTTCTCTTACTTCGAGGTGAAAGGGATTACCTTAGGTTCCCTCTGCTATAGCACTCCACTGGCCCTTAGGCTCTTTCCTCTGACAGAGAGCCTGCTATTAGAGAGTTCCCCGGGGGAGTGGTGAACCGTTTCTCCATAAATGATTCTTAATTCTGGTATTGTGCAGTGCTCAGGCTCCTTACCTTCTTATTGTACAGCTGTCAAAGAAGATTGTGAGACAAATGGGCATGGAGTTTCTTCAATATATCAATGATATGTGTATCTGTATCATCTTTTCTTTTAATTTAGAACGAATAACTTACTTCATCTCCAGATATTTAGGAAAATATCTTAAACTCAAACTAATGGAGAAGCACATACTTTTCTGTTGGAATTTACCCACATTAAAACCATTTCACTGAATGAATGTAAAGTTTCTTCCAACTGCTTTGTCCTGTCCATTTTCCCCCTTCTTTTCACTCTCCAGTGTTACCAAAAGTATCTTTCTATCTGGAGCTGTGGAATTTTAACATGCAGGATGATATGATACCTAATGGATTTCTCAAAAATACCCTCAAAAAGGCCAGTATCTCAGCCAGTACTTTTTAAAGGCATTCTGATGGCACCATGAGGCTGTGGTTAATAGGTTTTTTTATACAGTTAAATAATTAAACCAGATTAGGGTAAAAGAGAATTTTTTTGGCATGTGCCTGGTCATGAGGAGCTAGTGAGACACCATGCTCTTCTTCAGGTTACTGTATTTTCACTTTTAAAATAATCTGGAGGCACATTTGTACTTTAAAATAGGCTGTTTGCATTGTCCATTATGGTTTTTTTGTTACATGAAGTATTAGAGCATTTTTCTTCACTACATATATGAGAATCAGTGCAAGTAATGCTACGACACCTGCTTTAGATATACTAAGTGAATTTAATTTTTCTTGTGGTCATATTTTAGTGATCAGTTTACAGCTGCTTTCTACATTCTCTTGGATCATTTTCTAAGACACAGCAAGAGGAAACCAGAAATTAATCACATACTCAGGGGTCCTGGCAGTTTTCTGGCATATCTAAGTGTTTAGTGAAATAATGGAAAGAATGCATCACTTTTTTCACTAAGTGAACCATCAAGTATTTATTGTCAGTGCTTAGAACAAATGCTGCTTGTTTTGCATTGATTGTTTTTCTCTGAAGAAGCTGGTGACTGAAGGACTGTACCCCACAAATAACAGATTTAGGACTAGAATTCTATGTATCTTTCTAACTGTTTTAGAGCTTTAAGTAATGCTTATCTTTGCATGTCATTCTAATATGAATACTAGGATTACTGAAGAATGTTAAATCATGGCATATGAAAAGGTGTACACATACACTTTTCTAAAATGATTAATTGGAGAGGGGGAAAGATTAGATAACATCTTGCTAGAATTCTATACCGGAATTTAAGTGGCAGACTTACGTGAATTATTATCTGTCTTAGATTACTCACACTTGTTTGGTTTAAGGTTTTATTTTTTAATTCCTACATAGTTTTTTTTTATCATGTATCTCCCATTTTGCTTGATCTCAAGGCCTGATACTTCGATTGACTCCATTATTGGGATTTCCAATAGTCTTTCAAATTATCAAATTCGTGTTTTGTAAAGGAATTCCACCGTTTTAACTACTCTGTTTTAAATGAGGTTACATTTTTGTCTTACCGTGTGAACAGAAGTGGTATGTGTTTGTGAAATGTGTGTGTCACAGTGGTCCAGGCTGTTTTTCTGTAGTTGAGAACTGATAATTGAGTGACTTTCCAGTAAACAACAGCTTTTTCTGAGTTCAGTTACAGTGACCTTTCCGGCATCATTCTGTGCAGTTCAGTCGAAGGGAACTGGCTGTAGCTGCCACTTTCAGCCTTCTCCCAGAGTTTCTCTTCCTCTTGATAGGAGTACACTATAATTACCTGACCAACCTCACTCATTCTGGGGGCTGTTATTTCTGGTTGCTTTCTGTCAGTATCTTTGAGAAATTCCTCCCAGTAAATTCTTAGAAAATTTCTTTTCTCTTCTGCATGTTCTCTCTCTCTCTAAAAGGAAGAGCCTTTGTACTGTAAAGACAATAGGAGAGTCTCCAACAAGTCCTTACAAAAATGACCCTCTAAGAGATTTCAGCGGGTCCTGCTTCCACTTCTCTGCTTTAAAAAAGAAGGAACTTTGTGTTCATCTTGAAGTACAGTGCTCAGGGAGAGACTCCCATGCACTTCAGTAATTTTCCCTAAAATTTCCTAAAATTTTCCCAAATTTCCCAAATTTGTTTTGGCTTACAAACAGCCGGTTTCTAAAGATACTAAGTTGAAAGCTTTCACAAATATATTAAAAAAAAAAAAAAAAGACAAAGCAAGCTGAAGTGTAGCACTTTAACTGCAATACAGGTCCTGTCCCTGAATTGGCAGCTAGAAAGGTCTACTGAATCAGGTTGTTGTAGAACAAGATATCATACTAGGAAATCAAGAGCAGGAGGCAGAAAGGGAATAACTGTAAATGCATCTTGATTCTATTATTGTTTTTATTATTATTTTTCTTCACGTTGCTTGCCAGTTTAGCACCCATAAGAACCTCTTCTTTGCTGTCTTCTTTTATGAATCTACAGGATTGTTTAGCTCCTATCCCCAGCTTTTCCTCTTGGCTTGTCTGTGAGTTTGCAATTGAGTGAGGAAAATTGTACTTACTTAAATTAAATGGGACATCTGCTTCTTATCAGCACTTCTTAGACAAGCTGGCTCTTCGGCAAGTAACTGTCTCATTGATGTGACATATCTGGGAAATCTGTGAAAAGGTAACTAGTAGTGTTTAAGGGTATTCAGTAATCTGTATTAAATTTTATGAGATGTCCATCTAATTCCTAGTGAACTAGTATTAGAAAAATATTGCCCCAATTAACATCTTTGCTAGTGGCCTTCATTAGTTATCTAGTGAAGAAGCAGCTGAATAGACTCACCATATTGATCCATCTCTTTAGTTCGTGCTTTTGTTGCATCAAAAAGAGTCTCAAAAATTTTACGTTGCTGCTTACCTTTGATGTCCGTATTGTGGATAGAAATAAAGGACCTGGAGTTTTAGGATTTTCAGTTTGGGTTTCTTTTTTTTCCCAAAGAGTGTCAAGTTCACACTTGAAAAGTAATTGTCCAAAATTTTTTAAGAGGGTGAGTATGTACATGTACCATTAATGTTTCAGTTTAGGCTCAAAGTATAGCAAGTATATGCAACCAGTGAGTTTTCTTTGCTGTGGTTAGTCTGTTTTGCTCAGCAGTCTTAGTCAAAGAGTCATAAAGTTGCACGTGGTTGAGAAGAATTTTATCTAGTTTGTGCTCCCAATAAGTTAACAACTGTAAATCTGTTCTTACAATTGAAAGTATCTCATGTTTGAATTACATAATTTTATTTAAAAATTGATCTGTAGACAAATATAATGAATTAATGAATCTTTTTTTTTATGTTGTACATTTTTACATGCCATCTGAATAAATTTGTCTTAAACAGATCACCAGCTAAGATAATATGGGCATTGCCAAATTCAACAATAATATATTTATCTTAATAGGATTAAGTTTCCACATTTCAAGACAATCCTTTGTTTGTTGGATGCCTTTTGTCTGGGAAAAATATTTTAAACTTAAAAACATTGAATTTAGCTCCATGTAAGGAGATATAAATGTAGTTAAAATACAAAAAGCAAGCAAATGTAATGGAAAAACTAGAAAAATTGTAGTAGTTTCTTTGCAATAGTTTTATCTCTCTAGAGAGAATTAAGGAAACTATAACACAGATAGTCTCCAAGATGCTGTAGAATTGAAGTCACAGAACATGTCTGACGTGCCAGATACCAAATTGCATCTGAAGTAAGGACTTGGAAAAAGGCTTGGTAGTTCAGTTCTATTCAGACTGTAAACTAGTGTAACATCACCACTGATAATCCCTTTAACTTTGGCTAAATACAAGATTAATCCAAGGTTTTACAGTAGCTTAACTACCAAAATTTGGCTGTGACTACTCTTCTGACATGAGCTCAAGGTAAATATAGCTTGAAAGAAGCTCTAGCCCTTTTGGGGTTTTTTTGGTCACTTCATACACCTTATACGTAGTTGTAGTTGCTATGACAAACAGCAGAAGACATCCTTCTGCCCCTGAAAGTAGCAAGTGGTCATTTTTTGAGCACTCTTTGTGGTAATTTACTTTCTAAGCTGTAATTGCAATCTTCCACAAAGGCTTTAAGTTAAGTTGCTGTTCTGCAAGCAACTGCTCCTCTCAATGAGTTCAGTAGATGGTGAATGAGAAATGCAAGTGTTATATAGCTAACTGCATCATAAGCTGATTGCCAAAGGCTTTCAATATTAAAATATTTTTGTGACGTACCTCTTCTTTTATTTTGTATTCTCATCTCCAACTCTTTTTTTGATGAACTTACAATACTCAAAAGGTGAAATATCCTAATAACCTTAGGCTAGAGAAGTACCTTTTTTTTTTTCCTTTTTTTGGGGTGGTGATGAAATAACTGGTTTTTAAAATTCCATTTCCTTATTTGTGATCTCAGGAATAATTTTAGTAGAATTCCAAAACATGTGAAAACCAGACTTAGGAAGTTTTTACATTGCTGTTGTTACAACCACCACTGTGCTGGGTTAGAAGGTGCCATAGCACTTTTGCATGCCTTGGCATTGTCAGGCAAAATTTCCTGAATCTCTTAACCCAAGAAAAGCCCCAGTGGCTCTTGCCTCACTCTGGCAATATCATTTCAGTCTCCCAATGGGTATGATGTGGAGCTGAAACACTTCCAAGGCAACAAGATGGAGATCCACTCTGCCAGCCTCCTCTTTGAGCCAATACATAGCTGAATGTGTCCAAACACCAGGATTTAGTTAGTTACCAGATATTAAGGTTTTGTAAGCTGAGTAGTTGTAACATTTGTTGTGATGCTACATTTTAATGTTCAAATGCTCATAATGATCTGTGATGTAACAGAATTTTTTTAAGTAAGTTTTGGAATGCATTTGTCTGTCTTCAGGTTGTAAGTTCATGATATGATGGTCGAGAAGTGCAAAGCTTGGGTATTGGTGCAGATGTATTGCAATGCAGACATTAGTTGCATGGCCATGTGATGTCTTCCATAAAGTTTGTGCCTCATTAATTTTGTGCAGTCCCTGTGCCATCCTCCCCAAAAAATGGTTTTCACAATTTCATCTACATGTGTCATTGTCTAATGAGAGACTTCTTTTCCAGTGTTAGCAAGATAATCTAATTATGAAGTCTTCTCCATCTTTGGTGTGAATGAATTATTGCAAGCTTTTGATCTGAGGTAGTTACTTCAGTACTAGCTCAAGTTGGCAGTTGCCAACTTTTCTCTGGGATGATGCCTTATCATATTTAGGAATTTCCCACATTTATCTGCATTGAGTAATTGCCTTGTTGACTGAGAGACTTGAGGTTTAGCATAAATTTGACTTAATATTCACTTGACCATTATTTTTTCCTGTTACAGCATAACACTATGTATGATGGCATGTAGTTTTCAGCTATGGCAAAACCATAGTTGAAGACAAAAGCTCCTCTTCTGGTTTAATATATGCATGTCAGACATCCCTTACTTAACTTGCATTTTCACTTTTAATATGAGAATTACATAACCATCAGTTTTCTGAGCGTTAATAAAAGCATATTACAGCTTTAGTTATTTTTACTGAAAATTTATTTTAAAATAAATTTTTAAAAATGGTCTAGATAACTAAATCTATATACCTTTTTAAAGAGGAAATAAATACTCTTTCACAGTGTTATAGATGTTAACACTAACACTTACTTTTAAACAGAGTCGAAAGCTGGATGTGTATTTTGAATATGAGGAAAAAATAATGAGCAAATCCACTCTGGATAAATCACTTCTGGACATGATTTCTGACCCAGATGGTAAGTACTTTAAATATGAACTTGGTATAAAATTTGTTGAGATATACAATAAATCTGTACCTGCTGAGTCTTCAGGGCATTGGTAAAGAGCTTATGTGCAGGCTGTGCAATACTTGTAAAGAAAACAGCTTTTTATTGATTTTTAGTAGCAGTCTAGAGAGTTTAGTATTTTGGTTGAGTAATATCCAAAATATTGGCAACTTTTGAAGATCCCCTAAAATCCTTTCCTAACTCCTTGTTTCTGAAGGTCAAAATATTTTAACTCTTGTACTTCTCCAGTGTTTATTAGTAGAGCATGGAATTGTGTGTGGTCTGAACAATACTGATTCTTTAAAATCCTACTGCATGTTTTATAACACATACAGACCTCACAAACAGAATGAGAAAGGGCATTTCATAGAATTTGGTTAGTTCAAGGGGTTGTAACATAGGTAGCTCTTGCTTGTGTGAGGGAAAAAAATGGATGGGAGAAGGGAAGCAAGACATAAATTGGCCAGTTCACTGAGAGACTCACCTGAAATTTTGCATGCATTGACCCAGCTGTGGAATGTCTGTTTTCATCGCTGTGAGAGCAATGCATCCTAGTTTCTGTTTCATACATGGTTCATGCATAACAAAGCTTTACACACTGGGTGATACTCAGAGTCTCTGTTAGCAGTAGTCACTACAGGTCTTTCTGTAGGAGGCTGAGTCCAGAATGGGTTCTCAGCTTTTCATAGTATCATAGCATCAACTCTCATTTCAGCCTCTCACAACCTGAGGTATGTCACAACCCTCTGACAGATTTCAGTATGATCTGATACCAGTTGGCTGGAACAAAATAACCTGCAGAGCAACATTGTAAAACTTAAGTTATGACCACTGGCCTGTCTGCGTATTGGCAAGTATGTTGGCAAACCTCAAGCATTTACAGACCCAGGGTTTCTGCTCTTTTCCCAGTATGCTCTTTAAGACAATGTTTTGTTACTGCATGCTTATATGTGTAGTCTTGTAGCTACATACTGGACATAATGTTTGCTTAGAGTTTGTATAATGATTCATATTTATAGAAAGAGTATATGTAAATCCTGCTGAAATTTTTAAAAAATCTTTTATTAGTGTCTGTGCTATAGAATCAAAAGGTAGTAGAAGAAATAGTATATGGTTAGTAGAAGTCTGAGCTAAAATTTTACAGATCCCATATTGGGTCAGGTCTAGAAACTAACAGACTTTCAGGAAATCTGATGTCAGGCATCAATCTGTAATTCAGTGCGGGCTATCTTTGTTAATATGAAGCTAATAAGAATATGTGTAATCTGTACTTCTATTCAGCCTCAATACAAACTAGTCCTTTTCCATGTTCAGAATTAATTGTTCATGTACTATTTTGATTTCAGCTTTTATGTTTGTGTGAACTTAGATATGAAAACAGAAATTATTATGCTTGCTAGTATTTCCTACCAGTTCAATTACTTTTTACCTGAATCCACATTTTCTATGCTTTTTTAGATAGCAGTATAAAGCAAATTGTTTTCCAAGCCTGATGTATCATATCAGCATTCCTATTAGCAAAGTTCTTGGGTTTTACACAAGAGAAAGATTAGATTTCCAAGCTGGAGTTTTCTTTCATAAGCTAAGTATTCAGGTGTTCACAGTAGCATGTTGGCATTTCCTATACATTCCCTGGGTTTAAGATAAGTTTACGTAACAAAAGGATTTCCGGGCATGCTATATTGTAAAACTGGCCAGCTTCCTGTTGTGTGTTTCACTGAGAAATACCAGCAGAAAACATTTTGAAGGAATGATGCATGAAGTCTTCCAACGCTTTTAGTGGTAAACGATTTGTTTGCATTAGCTGTGGGGATACTTGTCTTGTGGACAATGATATCTGCAGAGGTCTTCACAAAAACACTTAGACTTGACCAATTAACAGCTTCAGGCTTCAGCCTCCCATTTCTTACTATGTTGTACTAATCTACCACTCAGGGCTATTAGCTGTCTCCCAGTTCAGTGGATATTGTATCCTAGAGTGGTGATAAAATGAGAGTTACTGATTTTGCTTTCCTCTGGTAGTTAATCAGTAGCCCTAAGGCTGCCTGCTGGTTTTTGAGTGGAAAATAAAATTGTTCTGTTCTAGGTTTACGAAGGTAAGTTTTGTTCAGAAGGTTTAGTACTCCCCCACTCTATGCTGTTACAGAGCATAGCCTAGAAAAAACTAGTGAACATTTTACAGGCAACTGACCTGGGTTTTATAGCTGTTTATCACAGCTATGATTTACATCATTAGTATGTCAAGAGTAAAGTACTTTTGCCAAACAAAGTGGTTTTCCTAAGATTTAGTAAAGTGTACACAATACAATCACAGATTTTTTAAAATTTATTATCTTTTAGTAAGACAAAATATCACTTACACTAATGTGTAAGTGAGACCACTTACACTCTTGTGAGCACAAACCTTCTAGTTTTGTAGACATGGTAAATAGGCCCAGCGAGGGAAATAATATAATATTGAATGCCAGTGTATTCCAGTTGAAACTGAAACTTAGTGATCAGCAGACTACTGAAACAAGCTATAAACTGTCAAGCTGGAAACAAGTTTTCAAGTCAGTTACACTGTATATTTAGAATGTTTAAAGTGGTTTTTTTTACCCAAATGAACTCCAAGTGGATGTCTACTTTGAAAGCTGGCTTTTGGTTTAGATTGATAGTATAACATTTCTTCAGTTCTTGGATCTTCTGGTTTACTGGTATTTAGTAAAGGTTAATAAAACTTATTTCGCAGAAAAAATTGTACCAGGTCATAAATGATCCTTATGACAGCGCTTACTCTTAACTTCTGCCAAGCTAAATACATGCTCACATATAAACAAAAGTTGCAGATTATATTAGATGATCCCCTGCTGACATGATCCACATTCCATGGGGGGTGGTGGTGTGTGAAACAAAAACCCAGAAAAAATTCTTTTTTCTTACCTACAAGTACAAGAAAGTGCCTTTTTATAAAATGTTGTACTATATCTAAAGGTAGCAAGCTTTTTTAACAAAGTATTGGATTACAAATTTGAAATGTTTTGAAAAGCTATACTTCTGAAATCTTCATTTGACACTATGGTCTTTACTAATAGTGATTGTCTTTTAGAAAAAAGTAGATGGCATTCCAAATCTGCTGTAGTAGGTTATAGTCCAAGTAACACAGGGTTGGCCACATCATTGTTTTGATCTGGCAGAGATGAATTTTGATTGCCATTGATAGATAATGCTTCCCAAGAATTTGTAGCAGTGGTTTTTTTCTAACAAGTGGTGTGACAGAAGATGATTCAGGAAGTGAAATCCTTCCTGAAGGCGAGTTGGAAGTTCAGGTTTTTGTTCCTGACCAAAAGTTCACATAAGTGCTTTTGCAGCTCTCAAGTGTTTCAGTACAGTCAACCATAGGGCTGCATAAACAAATTGTAGAGCTAAAAAATAATGTATTGTGGCTTTTACTTTTGTGATTTTTCTTTAGTCTTCTCTTTCATGGATCTACTCCTTGCTAATCCCTGCATAAAATAAGACGTAATGCCACTACATAACTTTTTTAATATGTTATTTGAAGATTAATATTCGCTACAAGCAAAAGGGGGAAGTGTAAGTAAACTTTCAGAAACAGTGAGCCAGTCTAACCCAACTTTTATTAAAAGTGCTAAATGTCTATCATTTTATACACTGAAGGCAGCCATGGTAATAGATAACAATTATTGTCATAACTGAAGGTCTGAATGTACATATATATTATTACTAAAGAGCAATTAACATAGCAGCGTATTTACAATTGTAGTTTTCTAATTTTTTTTTTTTTTTCACTGCAGCGGGAACTCCAGAAGACAAAATGCGATTATTTCTTATCTATTACATAAGCTCAGCTCAGGCACCTTCAGAGGTACGTATGTTCTTTACAGCTTTCAACACCAAATTCTACCACACAGGATTTTTCTGTATCTTTTCAGCACTGAATAGGTATTTCTCCTTCTTTTTGAAGCGACATATGAAATGCCCAGGAAATATTAAAACTTCAAATAAATTTTGTAGTATTATCAGGGAATCTGCTCACAAAGCTTTAGCCACCATTTCAAAGGATATGAATGAGTAGTAAGAAGGAAGATTATCTTTTGAAATATTTAGTTCAGAGTTACTGCAAGACACATATTGGCATGCTTTCTATTATTCTGCTCTACTGCTCAATAGAAGCAGATAAAACAAAATATTAATATGACTCTCTTCACTCTATCCTTGTATATTCAAGCATAATTGGGTCAGTTGACTAGCAGATGAATAAAGGAGAAATGCTTCGTGTGCCAATATCTGAATAATTTGGGAAACTATTAATATTTCTTTTGAACTTATGATGATTAATTTCAAGGAAGATTTTTATTATACTGTAGAAACATTATGTGGTAGAAAAAATGCGTTGGGTTAGGCAAAAAGAAAGTATTCTCATAAATGTGTATTAACTCCTCTTCATTTTTATTATTTGCTGTTGTGACATTTTACAGAAACCACTATTCTGATAAGTTTTTTAAAGATGCTGATATAAAAGACTGTTCCCATATCTGAAAGTGCACAGGATTTAATTCCACAAATACTGTTCAGTTTAATGAGAGCTGCTTATAGCAAATTGCATTCCAAGTTCTGTTTTCATAGTTGGTAGGAAATGGGATTAAGACTCATAATTACTTCTTAACTTTGGTTAATGCTATAACTTTACACTGCTTATTTAATATTTAGATAAGGATATCTTGTCTTTCCGCATAAAGAGAGTTAGGAGTAGTTTCAACCTTTTGCAATTCTCCACTTCATAATTTCAGATTGATTTGGAGCAGTATAAAAAAGCATTGACGGATGCAGGTTGTAATCTTGCTCCTTTGAGCTACATAAAACAATGGAAGTAAGTAATTTCTTTTTTCTCCTACATGAGGCTATAACTGGGTAATTTTACAGAACTCAGCATTGTTACCAAAGAATTATGTGTTACTTCTCATACATCGTAAATTATCCTTAAACATTTACTCTGGCATAATTTTTTGCTGTCACTGTTATGGTAATACATGCAAATCTTATTTTAAAACTAAACTCCAGTAATGCCAGAACACTATTGAACATGACACATAATAGTGTACTTAATCAAACAAGACAGAAACAACTTACTGAATTAAATGAAAAGTTGTGCTAGCTCAGACTCCAAATTTTTTTGGTTCATACCAGAGGGCCATGCTGCCTTTCAGTTATTCTAGTTTTATGTGGTATCAAAATAAATTCTTTGTCTTTTAAGTATAAAATCTAATTCCTTACAGTTCCTTAACTATTGTCTTTCTAGACAAGTGGGGTGCATGTAATAAATAGTTACTTCCTGAAAGAGTTTGAGAAGCAGAAGTTTTTTCACTTTCAGATGACCAGAATGAACATTCTACAGCAGTATGTGCCATGAGATAAGCATTTGATTTCTATCCCTGCTTTCACAGGGCTTTCACTAAGATGGCTTCAGCTCCAACCAGCTATGGAAACACTACACCTAAACCTTTGGGGTATGCTTCTGATTATTTTTCTGTAAGCCTTTGGGTTCTTTTAACCTACTTTAGTAGTACTGAAAGTGTGATTAGTGCTATACAAGGCCCAGAATAAAACATTTCTCTATTTGTAAAAAGTTTTAAGTTACAGACAATTCAAGCACTCATCTCCCCTTAACAGTGCATAGGACTTACACACAAGAAAATAAAAGCATCTGTGACCAAATCCACAAACTAACTTAATATAGTGATATCTGCACCTGCACATTAAATATACTCTCACAGGAGAATTCGGCACCAGGAAATGGATCTATGACAGCCATCATTTTGAACCTTATTTAATCAATGGCAGAAGATAACAACAGTCCTGTGTATTCAAAACTGGTTCTCTCCTTTTTCATTAGGATGTCCTGGACTGGGTATCTGTCTGCTTGTTGAAAGGTGTAATTATTTATTTCAAGACATGAAAAGAAAAGATAATGACTGGGCTAAGGGTACACATATCCCATACGGGATACAGGGTATGGGACTTGGGTCCTCCCGTGCTTGAGAGGATTTGAATCCTCATTACCAACTTTACTTTCAGGAATGCACTGTCACTGTCATAAGGAAACTGTGGTGCAGTATGGTTAGAGAGAATTCCAGTGCTGTCTCACTTAGAAAAATTACTGTTTGGTTGGTTGGAAACACTGAGCATCTCTGTTAACTCTGGTGATTAGGACACCCACTTGAAAGGAGTACTCAAATCCTTGCATTACTGAAGTTGTAAAACAAACTGTTCAATGGATTATAGACTAGAATTCAAGACTCCTATTGTGATAGGTGAGGATCTAACTGCTAGATTATAGGTGTATTCCCATATACTTGGTTGCCATGTGGTTCGAAGAATATATTTCATGACAAATTGAATGACTTCATACTTAAGTCCCATTAACTTTAATGGGAATTGGATGTCAGCATAAAACTTAAGAATCTTACACATCGTCTTTATTTTGTTTTTCAGTCTGTTTTCACGTGTTATGAATACAGGATCACAGTTTGTAATGGAAGGAGTGAAGAACTTGGTACTGAAGCAACAAGTAAGTTTAAAAACCAATTAAAAAAAAGTATCACATGAGCATTGTGAACACTTAGAAACACAACTTTCAGTACCTCTGTCATATTAATAAAATTAGTTGTACAGTAAAAAACAAACATCAACCTCTGCTGGTGGATAGATCTATCACTTTGTAGCTTCTGGTTTTTAGAGAAGTAACGACTAATGTTCAGATTTTCTTTTAATACCTCCATTTGTAAGGAATTAGATTCCAATGTACACCCCCCAAAAGCAAACAAACAAAAAAAAGACACACAGATTGTATAACTCGTTGTAGCCGACATTATTTTCTCCAAAATGCACTTTCATCAGGTGGCAATAAATAAATATTTACTGTTAAAAATCTTAATTCTGTAATATTTTGACATCAAGATTTCTAAGAAAAAGATCGTTCGTTGTATTATAATTCTTAGTGGAAGAATCAGAATTTGACTTAGAAATGCAGCATATCAGAACTAAATAAAATGAAATCTTCCCTCTAACTAAAGATGCATCTTTTTGACATAGTTAATCTTATCATAGCTGTTGTTTGTTTAGTCATCCTATTATACACATAATTAATGCATGAAAAATGTCAGCTATCATATAAAGGTTTTAAAAGATTGTGCCCGTGGCTTTTGTAGGGAAGTCAATGAAATTTATTCTGTGGGAATTTCACTATGACTAGGTATGATAAGTCGCATTGCACAGTTACAAATCAGTGGCATGTCATGAAATATAGTTGAGAAAACTGTTATAAATATGCAGCTTGCCTGTATATTGTGTTTTATAAAGATATTCAGATAAACTGTTACTTGTAACAATAAATAATAATTCTATTCTAAATAAGACTTCCTGTTCTTCTTGAATTAAACATTTTGTCATTTCTTCTAACGTGTGGCTTTAAAAAGTTAGTAGCATTCTTGACAAAATGGCTAACTTTTTGGGGGGTTCTGAGTGAGTAAGAAGCCACAATGCCAATGTTTTCAGGATATTTTTTTCTGGCTTTTAATTCCTTCTCCAGGTGTTTTGGGGTAGCCAAACAAAACACTATTCTTCCTCATATTTTTTAGCCTGATGTAGGTCTGTGGTATTTCTATTAAAGTGTCCTGGTTTCAGCTGGGATAGAGTTAGCTGTCTTCCTAGTAGCTGGTACAGTGCTATGTTTTGAGTTCAGTATGTGAAGAATGTTGATAACACTGATGTTTTCAGTTGTTGCTCAGTAGTGTTTAGACTATAGTCAAGGATTTTTCAGCTTCTCATGCCCAGCCAGGGCAGCTGACCCAAACTGGCCGACAGGGTATTCCATACCATGTGACGTCCCATCTAGTTTAGGAACTGGGAAGGGGGGGGAGCAGGGAATTGCCGCTCGGGGACTGGCTGGGTGTTGGTCGGCGGGTGGTGAGCAATCACCCTGCGCATCATTTGTACATTTCCACCCTTTTATTACTACTGTTGTCATTTTATTAGTGTTATCATTATCATTATTAGTTTCTTCTTTTCTGTTCTATTAAACCGTTCTTATCTCAACCCACGAGTTTTACTTCTTTTCCCGATTTTCCCCCCCATCCCACTGGATGGGGGGGAGTGAGTGAGCGGCTGCGTGGTGCTTAGTTGCTGGCTGGGGTTAAAACACGACAAAAGTTAACTTTTTATTCCTCATTCAGTCATCTGGGGATTTACATTGGGTTTTTACTAAGCATTTTTCAGTGTTATTTGTAGATCATCTTTTGGAATATCCTTTTTTGATATATTCTGTCAACAAGACACTTTTCCAATTCTGTTGCTATGTAAACTCTCCCTCAGTTTATTATAACTAAAGTGGTTTGACTGTTTAGTACTTCAGATCCTTTGTCCAAGCTAACATTTCCCATCTTAAATAAGGAAAAGTCATCTTGAATCTCAAAGTTTGTTCCTTTCCAGTTCATCCAAACATTTGTTGCCAGCATTGCTTTTTTTACCCATTTCTTTGACAACATTAGTTCTTTTTTAGAATCACACCCTTAACTCTCATCTTCAGCTTTAAAATTCTTTCCTTAAACTGCAAAGTATTTTTTGAATAAGAATGCATACATCATCACATGTCTGCATATGGTGGTAATACCTAAATACAACTCCGTTCTTGTCTTCACACTTCTTTTTATGCTATCTGTTCATCCCCTAGCTAGATGCTCCTCAGATGTTTGCATTTTCTGTACAGAAAGGTAATTTAGGTGATGATAAAACTGCTCAACCTTTACAAAATATAAAATATAAGAAAAAAACTGTTTAAAGTAGTATTTCAAATGCTCTGTAAACTATTCTGTAAATAATAGCATGCCTGTGAATAATTGATAGTAAGCATTTCAGCATTCCATTAATTTCACATTATGTTTTACAGAATCTACCAGTCACACGTATATTGGACAACCTTATGGAGATGAAGTCAAACCCCGTAAGTATAAATGCCTTCAGATGGAAAGAGGTGGAACAAATGAAATCTTGAGGCTGTGAGATGTAATATGCCATGGCTATTTTTTTTCATGGTAACGCAGTTAAATCTAATCATGCTGTATCTCAAGAATAGATCCATTTTCATAACTATTTCATAAGATTTTTTGCATAAAAATAGTTTCTAAATAATGACTATGTATTGTGTCTCATTGGAACTAATGTTTTTGAGGTTTTTTTCCAATTCTGAGCTTCTGTTACTCTTGTGCTACACTGAGTTTCTGCTGCTCCGAAATTTCTAAAAGTTGAACCGTGGGCCGAAATTTTCTTTGCATCAAGGGGATTTTTTTTTTTTTAAGAGCGCGAGTTCAGAAGCAAAGTAGTTAGAGAGGTATGTTAAAGAAAATTTTGTTTCCCACATCTTTAAAGCTTTACTATTCAGAGGAAAATATTTTAGTACTCATGCAGTCTTTCAGTTTGCAATCAGAGTTGGTTTTCTGTCAGAAAAGTCCTCTTTTCCCCTTGTTTCTGTGAAAATTTGCTCACTTACATAAGTTACAAACTTTTGAAACGCTTAAATGTTAGCTAGATAGTCAAGACATTTGCTAGAATTTACAGCTAAAAATAGCCCTGTCTTTTTATACGTAGTGTATAGTCAAAGCAGTCTTTTCTTACTATGTACTTCGTTCCTTCAGAACTCTTACATAAAACCATCCTGTGCACAAACTTGTTCTGAAAAAATCACCTGTTAAAAGTAATTTAGAAAGCTTTAATATGTTTGCCACATTGTATCAGTCGTCCTGTTTTAATGTCATCAGTGTCAGAGAGATGCAATTGTTATATTTCACACTGGTTAGTAGGTTTAAAACATTCTTCTTAGTCCACTTTCAACTTCAGTTATTAACTATATGTAAATGGAGATAAATAATGGTAAAATATGAAAATGATCAACATGCAAGTAATCCTGCCTTTTCTTAAACTGTATTGCATAGATAATATATTGTCATGATTGTTAGCAGAAAATTCGCTATCTCTTAAGCAAAGAAATTGACACTTGTTTTCAGTGGCAGTGGATTGTTGTCCCTCTTTGCAAGACCTAGAAAATAGGTACGGAGCTACTTTTATCTAGTCAACCAGTAGAGGTCACTCAGAACACTTAATACAGAAATCCAAAATTAAAGACTACAGATAACTTACAAGCAGGTGAAAAAAGAAAACAATTTTTCTTAAATAAACGCTAGCTTTTTCAGGGTACAAGTTTAGGAATTGATTTGGAAAAGTGTGCACATCACACAGGGGTTTTTTGCTGATGTGATATTGTTACAGTTCACTTAGTAGAAAACAGCTACGATCACTTTGATAATTTGGAGAAAACATTGATCTTCTCACTTGAAAAAGCAGAGATTGAGCCAGTCAGACAGCAGCTTCGTGTTTCACTGCCATGTCAGAGACTGGTATTCATGGCCCAAAACAGGGAGTCCTACTTTTCAAGTCATAAGAGACCAGGCAAGCCCTAAAGAATGATTCTGCTAACCTGCAGGAAATTTGACAGCAACTTTTTGAGTAAGTTTCAGCTAACAGAAGCAACCCAGAGAGTCATTCTGGAATATGTTTAGACTTGCTGTTCCATCAACAGAAATGAAATTGTATCTGGAAAAGGTCAATGTGTAGAAATACACCACTGTGGCCTCTCTTGATCTTCTGATGTTTGAGGTCCTTTTCTATTTCCCAGAATTTTTTGCACTGCAGGCAAAATACAAAGGGAGGGGGGGGAAAAAGCTTAAGTTTTTTTTTGGTTTTTTTTTTTTACAAAATAGAAAAAAAATTCCTTTATAATTAATTGGATCTTACTAACTACAGTGATCACTGTATGAAATGTACATACAGATAAAAGTTGTAATGCAAAATTAGAACAGATTATTGAGAAGTCAAACAATTATTACAAAGAACGTAAATAAATTATTTTCTAAGTATAAAATGCAACAATAAAGTAAATATATGAAATATACAACTTGTATCACCAACATTCGAAAATATTACTGTCAGTTGTGATTTTAAACCTATTTAGAATGATATGCTGTGCAAAGCTCTGTAGGGTTATCTGTAAATCACTTTGTGTATTACTTGTCCCTGCTGCTTCTTTTGTTTCACAGCTACCAGGAAGCACAAATGAGTCTACCCCTGTGTTTTCCAAGTTTTTCAAAAGCAGGAACAGATAGAACAGTTCTTACGGGCAATAATACCATCCTGTAATTTTTTTAATTTGTCTAGATTGTTTAACTATAGTTACACTTTTTCTTGAAATACTTATTCAGAAACATTCATTGATGACCTTAAAGGAATCCGTTACTTGGGTTTTTTAAGTAGTATTAACATTTATTGGTTGAAGCAGGTTTTTAAGCAATTGCTTTTGGATTATGTTTTCATAAAGGAGTGTTCTTTTCATAAATCTAACATAGTTGCTTTGTTTTGGTATCGCTAAATGAAGATTGATTAAAACTTTAAATCCTCCTAACAAAAAAAATAAATCATATTGTCAAGTATACATAAATTTTAACCCATAGTTGTGAAATTGCCCACCACTTACTACAGAATTACCGAGATTCTTTTAAGTATCTTCCACAAAATGCTTTGATTCTTCTTATCTTTGATAAGTAAACCTTTAATATTTTTATGACAAAGTCCCAAAGGGGTTTAGCCTCTGTCAATATAGTATGTGCATTTTTATTCACTTAAGAGGTAGGTAAGTCTTATTTGTGAACGGAACTGTATTTTGGTTAATATCATCCCTTTCAGTGAATATAGTATCTTTCAGGCTTAGGATATACCTACCGTATGATTACCTTTCATGCATTACAACAAAAAAATTCTAAAAATGGAGGACTTCCTTAATCCAAACTAGTCATGTTAGATTCTGCAGAAAACCAATACAGACTGAAAGTCAAGCATATTCCCATGGGTCTTTTTCCATTTTTATTTGAAATCTTGAAAATTAAGATTATAATTTCAAAAGTATGAATTTTAGTCTGGAATTGCTTAGGAAGTCACAGATTCAGTTGTGTCTAAGGAAACTGCTATACAGTTGTTTTTATTGGCAGACAAGCTATTTCTTAAAGTAAACAAAGTCTAGTAGGGTTTCTTTCCCTGCACCCTCAGAACTGATTTCAGCAGGAATGGTGTATTTAAAACAACAACAACAAAAAAACTAGCTTATCACATTTCTATTACTTTACCGCTTTTTGTGTGTCTACTTACACAAGCCCACAGTGAAAAAACACAGCAGTAACACATTCAGGAGGAAATGTTTGTAATACTTTTTTTTTAACTCTGATTTTAGTTCTGGCATTGATCTGTAATTCATTCTAACAAACGAGGAAGCTGCAGCTCTTTATCCAAGTTACAGGTTTCTCAAATACCTCTCAGTTTTAGTAGCAATATCTGTCCTTTCCCAGCTCTCTCATTACTTCAAAGTCACTACTATACCATCTTTATGTACAAGGCTGCCAAAATCATAAAGCTGGCAGCCTTTACAAATGCAGTTGAAATTCCTGGTGAAGCATATAAAAGCATTTTACAGGGCTTCAGTGTGAAATTAGATCTAAATTAATTTTTTTTAAAAAAGACGATGAGAGACATATTTTATATAATTACATGCAAGTCCTTAATATCAAATAGATTTATTTTCTGTGTGTGTAACCACCACATGTATGCTAAATATTTTGTAGTAATAGAGGTAGTTATGCTTTGTGAGCTCCAATAAACTCCCCAGAAAATGGCTACTGCTCAAGAAGAATTATTTCTGCTCTACAGAATCATCAAAACACAGAGATTTTGCATGTAAGCACCCAGATGAAATCAACTGTAGTCCTGCACGTAGTTTATCCACAAACTAAACTTCACAGTACCTGGATGAAAATGTAGTATAGAAACAGAAGAAAGCCAAGTAGTTGTCAGAAGGAGTTACTAAGAAGTTTTGTTTTTCATCCGTAATAATTGGCAAAAATCCTGCTTGTTGCCAATAAAAATATTGGAAGTGCCTCAGTGTTTTGTGTGAAGAACATTTTTTTTTTTTTATAGTTTAGACAGTCAGACTTGTCAAATTCTTGTGGAACTCATTTCTTCAAGAGCTTAATTTTGGTTTAATAGTAGTCATAAATCATGAAATGAAAAGGGTAAGTTACATAACAGTAGCAGATTTTGATCTATCTTGTATTTAGCATTCATTGCCATAGAAGTGTTTTGTTTTATAATATTAAATCAATACCAGATCTCTAACCTGGAAAATTTTAGCATTTATAACTAACCCTGTGATGTTCCTCTAAAGCTGGTAGCACCTTAATTTTTCTTTCTGCCTACTGCCTTTCTATTGGGATTTATTATGCAACCAATGTATTTTTTGGAAAGTGTGCAATAGTCAATTTTAGATGAACCAGAAACAAAAAGCTCAATAGCACCCTTCATAGCTCTCACACTGTTGTTTATTCTGTACTGGTTCAGTTATGTACAAATACCGTAAGTATTAGTAGACACCACAATTAATTTTGAAAGATGTGACTGCTAAGTGCAAAACGACATTGGTTTGAATGATGTTTAATGTAATAGATACAAGTAGAAATTCATAAGCCAAAATTCCAATCTTTTGAGATAAAAAGTACGTTTTTAATAGGAGACAGATGACTACCGGTATTTTGACCCCAAGATGCTACGAGGCAGTGACAGGTGAGTTTACTATGAGTTTTGCTTCTTTCCTCATAGCCTTTTCACAGGGTAACTTAAGAAATCCGGTTTTATTTTACATGCTGACTACAATTAACTACTTGTAGTCATTAATTCTAAGTTACAACAGTTGCTGTTGAAAGAATTCACAACAGGAAGTGGATCAACCAGATAAATTTTTATAACACTGCAAAAAAAAATATCTTTTGTTCCAGTGACTGAACATGCTGCTAACATGTACATTGGTTTAGTCACAGGAATGTGTACTAATATTTAGCAATAATAACTGTTAGAATTCTTTATAGGTGTACTGCTTGGTTTCTTTGAAAATTTGTAGGTTTTCACTGTTAAATTAAAAAGTCATTGGATAGTGCACCAAAATTTCTTTATCACTTTTTAAACAGTTAAAATTTTCATTTGAATACAACTCTTATTTAGTAATTTGTTAATAAACTTGGAAAAAAAAATCACAAAAAATTGACTGCATTTGCTCTTGTGTAGGCAGGTGCACATTTTATATTCATGTGCATATCAAGGGAGAGGTGGATATAGTTTATTTTGCCAATAAAAGAGAAGAAGTGGAATTACACTAGAAGTTTATAAATGTGTATCTTTTGCTTTATATCTTTGACCAATAACTGTGGCTGATAATCTCACCTCTAATACCCTAGAAACAGAGAAGATACTTAATTTTAACATACCTTCTAAAAGTACTTTTCACCATACCTGTGGGAAAACAAGCAGCTTGTTTAATTGCAGGGGTTTATTACAGGATGACTATGGATAAAATAGGTCCAGAATTGGTTTTAGTTATTTACATAAAAATCTGTCTCTGCTTCCTCTAGTCTTGAAACATGGAAAGTATATTTCTGACAGCATCAGTAGTAATAGGAAACAAATTTCAGATAATGTGTATGTTTCATTAGAAAGTATTATTACAGACTATACAATTTCAAAGATAAGCAGATTTTCAAAGCATCAAAAAAGAAAATTGCCAGTATTTTATGTTTCATTTTAATTGCAACTTTCATTGTTTTGTTATGCTTTTATAGCATTTTTGGAGGATTTTGTGCAGAAGTGCAAAGATTTGTTTTATTAAAGCTGAAGGGTTTTTCTCATGTAAATGTGCATTTTTTACCCACTCCATGTAGTTCTTACATTGCTTTAAACAATGTAAAGATATGCATTTACACCTGTTCATTAATGTGCCATTCTGTATAGCTATAATAATCATCATAGGGAAAAACTTAATTTCTAGTTTGGGGTTTGTTTGGGTTTTGTACATAAACTGAAGTTATATTCCTTAAATCATATTTCAGCATGACAACAAAACTCTAGTATAGCTATATAAGGGTTTCTTCTAATTCTCCCTTCAACTATTTATGTAGATGATAAAAAACCACAGCTTGGCTGGCTTGACAAAATATTACTAGTTTAAAGTAACAATATCAATTAGTATAATTAATGGAATGATATTAAAAAGTGACTAATTTTTTTCTAACATACTCCTGTTTTAAGAAATACTGGCATTTCTACCTATTATTTTTTAAATAGAGTAGGATCTACATTACTGTAATTCAGTCTTAACAAAACAGTATCTTTATATCCTGTGTAAAGCCTACGTCAAGTATAAACAGGCCTTGCCCTCTGAAAGGATAACATAAAATGTGTGTGGATTTGTCATATCATATTCAAACGATGAGAGAATTGGGCTAACAGTTCCACTTATGGGCAGTCTGTAGTACTCATGCCAGATCAAAACAACATGTTAGAGATAGTCATTCCCTCTCAAAACCTATATTTCTGGTACACTGGGCTCCATGTTGGGTCAATTGTTATTGGTCACTCAGAGAAAACTTCTCAAAATAAGGCAAAAGGTAAGTTGAAGGGCAAAATGCAATGCTTTTAATCTGTCTTAGAACAGAAGATGTATTTGACTACCTGGGGCTGCAGGCCCGTACAGGGCAGGAAGGTAGTGAGCAAAGGGCAGGAGAGCAGACTGACCCTTCAGAGCTTTCTCTTTGCTTTTTCCCTTCCTCCTGAAGATGCAAGGTGATGCAGGAAAAGAGGTTTCTCCCCCTCTCCCTGCTACTTCCCTGTGGCTAGGACCGTGTATTCAAATGGAGAGGAAGAGTCTGTACCAGCCAAACTGTAACTTACATCTTCCTCCTTAAATCATTTTAATCCTAATGTTGTTGCTGTGACACCTGACAGCAGAACACATTCCTGCTGCCTATAGTATTTTTGAGATTTTTGAAGCATCAATAAGTACACATGCAGGCACTGCAGACTGACTGGCTTACCTAGTTAAGATTCCAATAGGCAGGATTTGCAAGTGTCATGAACGGTGCTAATACTGATGAAATTTTTTGCTCGTTGTATTTGCTCCTAGCTAGCAGCACTATAGTTAGAGCTTTTAAGCTCGAAAAGAAGTGTTGACACAAAGCTTATGATGCAAACAGCAACCTTTAAACTGATGAAGTAAAACTCCTGTTTACTGATGTATTCCGTCCTGTAGAATGAATGATTTTCCATAACAAATCATTTAAATAAAATACTTACAGAATGAATGCAGAAAGGCAATTATTGTTCTATTTTATATGTCTAATATTATATAGTATTCCATAAACATGATGTGTGCATGATACTTATTTTGCGTATTTATATTAATGTCTAATAAAATTTAAATTGTAGTTTGTGTTTCTTTTTATAGCTCAGTTCCAAGAAACAAAAATCCATTCCAGGAGGTAAGTCACATAGAAATTATTTTTCAATGTTCATGTGTTAAAAAAAAAAATAAATCCTGAAGTACCAGTCATTTTTGATGATCACAATTAAGAAAACGAGAGGTCTTGTTTGCAAAAACCACTTAGACTAATTATACCTATTATTAATTATAATTAGCTGTTATTCTGAAGAAGTCTTTTCATCTTCAAAGGACTATGCAAACATTAACTAATACTGGAGGAAAAAAAAATCTAGAAAATTCTTCTGGAGGTAATTACAGGGATTTATTAATATCATAATTGGGTACTCAGCAATTTAAAACCCCCATTTTTATACCAGATCTTTAGAATGTTCTCTAGATTTAATCCTTTGCCTGGCTTTAAACAGCAGTGTTGACCACTGATTTAAGCGACAGTAATTTAAACAGTCTCTGCAATTAAAGGAAAAAAGCAAACCAACAAATGTAATTTTATACTAATGCCAGTAACTTTCAGTAATTTTCAACATAAGTATTTGCAAATAGTAAAAGTCTTGCTTACCTGATCTCTACTACCAAGTTTCATAAGCAAAATCTTTGCCTTGGCAATATACAAATGTCTCAGATTTCTCTTGAAATCTCTTAATTATCCTCCTGAACAAAAGAAATAGACGTGGTGTCATATACATATGGCTAGCAAAAATGTCTGTATAAAATTCATATAGTGTAGTCAAACAATTTTGGATAGTGAATGTTAACAAAAATGATGCAACTCTTAAGTCTCCTTTTTCTGTTCATTAAGTGTTCTCTTTTAAACATAGCCCAGAAAATACTGGTGGTCTGTAATGTTATAGATTATTACCAGTGGTAAGTGGGAGGGGGGGAAATAATGAAAAAGTATATTCCTTTATAACAGAAGTATTTTATTTGTGTCCCAAATCAATTCTTAAGCATCCATGGAAATATTTTAACTGTTCCTATGGACACTGGAGACATCTCCGCTCAAAGAAGTAACATGTTGAAACTGCATGTTTCAAATATTTCTTAGTAGAAGATAGTGACATGTTAAAAGCTCTCAGCTTGCTCTTCTGCATCCTACTAAAAACTCTTCTATTATCTTCTTTAGGGCAGGAAGCTAGTGGTTCTGTATCCAGTTCTTATTAGACTGCAGTGTGATTAGGATGATTTGGTATATATTTTACCACTGAAACGTTAAGAATTTGAATGCGTACTCTGATTATATGTGTGTTGCCTTTTAGGCAATAGTGTTTGTAGTTGGAGGAGGCAACTATATTGAATATCAAAATCTTATTGACTACATAAAGGTATGTGCACTTCTGTCGGTTGTAGTCCATAACTTACTGATAGAAACCAGTTTTAGCAGGGTTTGTGTAACATTTAGTATTTAGAAGATTAAGTCTATGAAACTAGCCTTAACATCCTTATTATATACAGACTCTGGGAAAAAAGTATGTACAAAATCAGTAGAAAATGTGGAGTATTAATTCAGACCAACAAAGAGTTACTGTTTCTGGTATTTTTGCTCATGTTGCACTTTTTAATTGAGTAAATAAACTGCATTCTGCTTTATTTTGTCTTCGTACACACTAACATGGTTGGAAACTGTCAGCAGATGTAGCTAACTGAATTAACCTGTCTTCTGTACTGACACATCAAATGCTGTCAGTTTGGCTGTTCATATTGTTTTGGAGTCCTGTTACTAGTTTTCATTTGCTGTTGTTAAATAAAGCAGCTGTAGCATATCATAGCCTTGAAAGTAAGGAACTGCTCAGAAATCTCTAGTTTTCATGAATACCACAGAAGAGATACTACGGTGCTTTTTCATATGCAACTTCACAACATGAAGTCAGTTCAAAACAAGGCCTACAGATAAGAGTATCTTATTTTACAACAATCTTACTTGAGCATAATGTCTGTTGTTTCAGTATTTGCATTATGTTGGCTTCTATGCTATCTGTCAGAGCAAAGATCAGATCAGCATCAATATCTGAGCATTTATTATTTATCCACATTTAGAAGTTTTTGCTAATGAGTTAACAGAAGCTTATTCTTGATATACTGCATCATTTGATTCTGTGTAGAAATCATAAGAGGTGTCATATGCACAAAGCAGAAAATACATAACCAACTATGTAATGCTGGTGTAACAGATTTAAGTTCTCTGGTTCCAGCTGGCCAGCCTAGCAGAACACATGTATACCAAAAATCAGTGGATGGAGAAAAGTAACTACATCATTACAATTCTTGGAAGGCAGGGGTGTGGGATTCAAGCACTTTCCAGGCATAAAAAAAATACAAAAGGAACCTTGATAAAATTTTGAAGTAGGTAATAAATTATTTAAGAGCACCAGCATACCATTCTTCCTTCCAGATCATGACCTTGTTCATGGTACGATCGTCCTGTCCTGTGGTGGACTGGATTGAGGCTTTTCACACAAAAGAACAAATATGGAGCATTAGTCGCTGAAAAACACCTCTTCCACAAAACAAGTACATGAGAGTTTTATGTCCAGGTAAATCTTGAAGAACGTAAAGTCAGAACGTGTGTGCAGAGTTGTTTCCCCCCACCCCCAACAGGCAGCCATTTTGGAACAGAGCTGGTCTGGATAGGGGAAGGGAGAGGAAGGGGAATGTAAGTTAAAGAAATTGTTCAGGCTCAGCTTAGCACTCTCCACTATTCTGGATAACTAATTATAGCATTCATTGGGGCATCTGCCTGGAGCAGAGTGCACTGTCAAACTTTTGGCTTGCTCCTTAGTTTACCCAAAGCCGCTTCAGATGCCATATCAGTTCAAAAGAATGCCCAGCAACATGTGTATTAGTGATGTGTATTTGTTACTTCCTACTAAAATAAAACTCTGAATCCCCTAGAGGCTAATACATATTTCTCTGATATGTAGCTGCATACTGACAGAGCCGAGGTTTGCTGTGTATGCTTATAGGTATATACACAGAGCCTTTGTAAAAGGACAAGTTAAACACTCAGCACTTCATACAAAGTGACAGGAAGCTGAAGTTTATGAGGAATAAGAGGGCAATCAGGAGGTCATTTGGTAGACAGATGGAGAGGACAGAAGGAGCTGAAAGCTACAGGAACGATAATGTTAGATCTTACAGAGAGTCAGAAGTTGGACATCGTTGTTCTTCTGGAACCCATGGGCAGAGGTTTCTTCATCATCAGTTGTCACAGCTGAAGGGTGCTGTATGTTTCTTCAGACTGCATACTTAGTCAGTGGGAGATGACCTCCCCAAGGGGAAAGACTCCCTCACCTTTATTCCATTTAGCTGCTCGCTCTTGAAAAAACAAGAAAGGTCAATGAAAGCCTTAATTCCACCTCCCACCCCCCAGAGACTTGTCTGCCTCTCCCAGGTGACTTACAGGCTTATCCAATAAAATTTGCTTTTCCATGTGGTACACTTCCAGCATCTGTTGTTTCAACAGATGTAGCTTATTAATTATTCTAATATTCAATCAGTCTTCCTCCAGAATAAAAAGAGAAAAATCAACAGCTCTGTTCTTGCAAGCAGATACCACAAAGCTTTTATTCACTGCTTTATTTTTCTAAGTACTATCTGTTTTGCCAGTTTGCCTTGGAAAGCACAGAGAAAGTATTTAAAATTTTCTAAAACAGGAAGCAATGTTCATTCAGCTTTGACATTCTGGGGTTTTTCTGTAGGACAATTAAGAGGAACCCTCAAATCCAATTATGAGCAGTTCTGTGCTAGAATAGACTATTTCACATTGTCAAAAAGCAAATATTTACAATGTCAGTAAGGCAGATTGTGCCTTAAAATAAATATATTGGTCAAGTTCAGTTCAACATGCTGAAAATGTGTAATCAAAATTGCAAGCCATAGGGAGCCTCCAAGAGGAGACTAGCATACTGTTTTGTGCAAAAGAATTTAGCATGTCCTTTAATTTTCTTCTGTAGATGGTTAGAAAGATACTGCTTGATAGTCTGTTCCAATCTACCTGGGATAGATGTTATCATTTATCACAAGAAATGTAAATCCAGCATAAGTTTCTCAGTCATTAAATAACACTGGACTTCGGAAGAGTACTGAGGTTTGGGGTTTTTTTTAGATGTTAAGCAGTTTCGACTTGACTCCAATGATTATTTGGAGATGCAGCTCTTTCTTTTAATGGACTAAGTAATTAACTTTAAATAAAAGCATACACATTTTAAAAATTACTTTTTTTAGAAGAATATATACAACAGACTGGAAGTGTTTATGTTAATGAATTTTAGAGCTGCCTGAAAGGCAACAGTCCCATTTCACAAATATTTGTATAGTTTAAAACTTTGGGGGGTACTAGGCAGAAACAAATGCTATTCAGTCACACTACCAAAGCAGATCTTTCAAAATACCAGTTTAGATCAAAACCAGACCTGTTCGGACATCAAGATTAAAAACACTGGCCTGAAAAGCGGGAAGATGCAAGCTCAAGATCCTGCTCAGTGACAAGAATCACTTATTGCCACAAACCACTCAAAATTAATAAAGATGAGGACTTAAACTAGGATTACCATCTCCCCAATTAGCATGTGACCACCAGCTAAGGACTGTTCGAATTTGCTTCTGTTACTTTCTGCTGAAACAGCACAATTGGTAATACATATGAAACAAAATCATTTTTTCAAGGCTTATGTTCCTATTTTGCTCTTTAATAAGCAAGTTTTACCTAACTAATACAGGAAAATGCAAAATAATTTAACACTAAAACAGATTTCTCAAGCCTATGCTTGAACCTTGAGGAACCATGGGATTATTAGCCCAACACTGGAAATAAACTCAATCTGAAACTATGTATTACTTAAACTAAGTTTCACTTCCAAACTGCTAATATAGCACTTTGGTAGCCTATCAAGCAAATGCAGTTAAATTGCAAACTAGGTTTCTCATACAGCCAATTGAAATCAACATAACTGTTTCAGAATCCCTTTACCAAAAAAAGTGCTGTTTTTTACATCATCCCATGGAAATGAATTACAGATTGAAGTTTTCTGGCTCTAACACAACAGAAATGGTAAATATGTCATTATTCTTAGCGCAGGGCCATTATTTTAGGATTTGCTCAAGTACGGTTGTTAACTTCCCAAGCCATTCATAGATCCATCAGAGAACTTAGCATTCTAGTGAGTTTAAATGTGTAAAATGCCCCATTATTTCCACATTCTTTCTGCCTCTGGTCTCGCATTTTCCACTTCAATTTAATTAGAGGTTTTTTTGCTCTGGTGGAACAACTATTCTTTTTCCAGCCAAAAGTGTAAGACTTCAACATCAAGATTTTTTTTTTTTGGTATACAATTAGTTTAAGCCAATTCTGCTATTCTGTTCTGTTAATGATTTCTTCCTGTCCTTTTTTTTTTTTTTTTTTTTTTTTTTTTTAGGGTAAACAAGGCAAACATGTCCTGTATGGCTGCAGTGAACTTTTTAATGCTACACAGTTTATAAAACAGGTAGGTACCTTTGGTAACATCTATAATATTAATTACTTCTGTAACTGTGTGTTGACTTACTTACCTTTACATCTCTCCATGGAAAAAACAAACTATTTGTGAAAGATTAATACATGTTCTTGTTATCTATTTTCACTTGATGGAAATGGGGGTTTAGAGTCATTATTTTTAATTAACTTTTGAAGGCCTGTATTGCCAATGTGAGTTCACAGGTAATGCAGGTGAACAACTTCATAATAATTGCCTTAACATAAATCCTAATGAAAAAAATGACTCAGTTCTTGATACTTTCACAAAGAGCATGTCTATCCAGGCTATTCTAGTGACTTTTACATGCTAAAAACTGCTATTGAACTGTGATCTTTAAACCTTTGTCCTAAATTTTGCTATTTATAAATACTGGCCTAGTGGGAGCTTGATGTTGTCCATACCAGTACTAAAATCAATCTTTCAGTGTTGTTAAAAACATCATCACCATTACTTCTCTATGCCTCATTCCAATACAAATGCAAAATAAAAATTATTCATGGTGGTCAGCCAATAGCAGCCCTTCAGTAACTGTCACCACCTATGGTTTTACTTCCTACTCAGATGAGAATAAATTGTTATTCAAAACTACATTTTAAAGAACTGAATTAATTCTTGTTGCATTTGAAAGAGACAAATGGTACTTACCAGTTTATAACTGTTCAGTCAGCTTATTTAACTTTTTTGTTGACTTAACTGTGCACACTGCACCTTCACCTCCGAGATTTATTCAGATCTTAAGATTTGAAGCTCAGATCCTCTCCTGTGAGGGAATGCATTAAATATTCTACTACCAGCATACTTTTGGTTGTAAGAGACAAACAAAGCTTATAGGACAGAAATATTTACCCTATGAACTGGATATTAGTTGGACTGAAAGAATAAGATGAACAACCTAATAGTTTTCTGTCTCTTCACATTTAGCTGTCCCAACTTGGCCAGAAATAAGACTGAAACACCATTACCTGGATGGCAACGTGACAACAGAGAATTGTTAAAATATTCGGATATCTTCATATCTATAATTTTGTCATTATATTAAAACTTAAACCCATTTCATTATTATTATAACCTTTAAAAAAAATCTGTAATTAATACGGTGTATATCAACATTTCAGAAATAAACATTAAAACCTGCTACATTTTTGGTGGGGGTCAGTTTCACATTATTACATTCTAAACGCAGTATTAGCTATAGCATATGACAGAGCTGGCTGAAAAGCATAGCATTTTCAAGTTCTTATGTATAGTTTCTGTTACAGTAAACAAAGCAATAGCTTGAAGAAGAGGTCAACTCTGTCTTTAGGAAATGTGTTCTTCTTTAAAGCCAGACTATTTAACAAAATTGAAAAGGACAAAACTGCCTTTTAGGACCACAGACAAACAGCCTTAGAGCAAGAGAACTACTACTTCTAGTTCTTACCTTTTATTTTACCAAAGTCATTATACTTGTGCTTAGATTTCTGCAGTCTTTGCTTCATGGTCCAAAGATGTACTTGAAGATACCTTCAGTACAAGTTTCTGATACAGTAACTTAGCTTTTCTCTTAAGAGAAAATTTGTTTGCCTACACAGTCACAGTTTCAAACCATAAAACTGTGAAATCTGTAATAATTTTCTTCTGCACTTTATAGTGTAACTGCTTTGACTGTTACGTTTGGGAAGAAACCAAGTCATACTCACAGAGCAGCTCTTAACTGGTTTATAAGCACATATTTACAATACAGTTTCTAACAGCTGCATTAGGTAGGGACAGTTTAGTAGTTAAAAGAATCTCATTATATAATTAAATTTTGCCAGTAATGATAGCTCTGGAGAGTGCGTATGGGAATTGAGGAAGCTAACAAAATTTCTTCATAGCTGTAGGTCTCTGCCTCTAGAAATGTCCTCTGTAGATTTTTTTCAGAACATCTATACAAGAAATGCAGTTGATCCATTCCTTAAAAGTATCACAATAAAAATATACATAATCTAGACCATGTTATCAAAAAGTAATAATGTTATTTAATTATCTCAGCTGAGTGTTGTAAGCTACTCCACACTACTGCTATAAACTTCTAACTTTGCCAAGTCAATAAACTTCTTTATTGCAGTGTTAATTATAGTTGTTGTATGTGAGCACTCTCCCATACTTCAGTCAGCAAGGACTCACTGTGTCAAATGCAGTTTATTATTCTAATTCCCTATGTATACACTATATTTGTTAGTAAAAACAAGGTCAAAGTGCATTTGGAAAAGAAAATTACATTTAAAGTGTTTATTGCTTCCTGTGGGAGTTTGTTCCAGGAGCTTGAAGTAATCCATCCCCAGGAGAACTGTGCTTCCTATGTGAAGAGTTTTAGCCTTGCAGCTGACAATCAACTTCCGAAAAACCTGCTGACTGCTTTCTGTCTGGATCTTGTGGGAGCCTGTGATACGATGGACCCTGCCCATTTAAACCAGGAGCACAGCTTACAGAATTTACTGTTTCAGTAAACTATGTAAAGATACCAGAAATTACTTTGGTGGCTGTGTTCAGAAACTTAATTTGCAGTCTTTACACTGCCTCTGGAGACAGGTTTCATTTGTGCCCAGCTTTATAGCTGGATCTTCAGGTCTGTTGTGTGAACAGGCACTGGTCAATTTGGGGTTTGTTTTTTTTTTAAAAATTAGTAAATACAGGGTTTTAGTACTTTAAACATTCTTCTCTTTCCTCTCCAAACGAGTTATCTGGCTTTGTTGTACTGGCAGTCCTAAGCTCTCTGTTACCATTAAAACCTCAGATTTTCCTCTCTATCTCTGTAACAGCATGCTCATCACACTTCTTCCCTTCTGACACAACCCGAGTTATGGCATGCTGGTTTTTGTTACACGGCCCTTTTCCCTGAATACCTCTTGTGGAATTTGGAATGTAGAAGGTTGTACAAGAAGTCTCCATGGTTAATCTAGAGGCAAACAATGTTGAAAGTAAGCTGGCTCTTTGGCAGGCTTAATTTATAGGCTGTCACTATGCCCTTCACATCCGCAAAGGTCCCTCAAAGGCCTGTGCTTAAAGGAAAGGTTACGCCTGGCTCAGTGAGTCTTTTAAGTAAAACAGTACCAGCAGCATTCATGTTGCTAATCAATGTTTTAGGTGGCTGCATGTAGGACCAGGGAGTTTTGGAACTTTTCTAGCCTCTTGTTTGTTAATAAGCCTCAGGCAGGGCTGGCTGGCAGGGCAGCACCACAGCAGCTCCAGCTTCCCTGTCTCTGGACTGGTAATTCTTCATTGGGATCTACCTTCCCCTTTAGGTAAGTAAAAGCAGCACAGGGCTGAGTTTCAAGTGCTGTACTCGTTCTCAGGAAGAAAATAAGCAATTTGGTCTTCAGCTGTAGAAAACTGGCACATCTGTCTTTCAGGAAGTGTAGGCAAATCTTACACATGGTTGCATATACTTGTCACTTAAGAGTTAATTCACAGCTTGAAACAGTAACCCTTTGCTTGCTTGTTTTAATTCAAAGGTTTTAGAATATTTAGATGGATATTTTGTGAATTAATGATGAATTTAGTGCCTTTGTTTTTCAGAATTAGACACTTTTTAAAAAGGAAAAGTAACAATAAAAAAGGAAGCGGAATGAGGAAAAGAAACCTCTGGAGACCACCACTTGATTTAAGTGCCCTTACTAGTATAACGCTATGTGATACAAATCAGTATTTCTTTCCTCTGTTAGAAGAAAATTTTGCTAACATTGATGGTTTACACATCAGAGTGGAATGTAAAATAGCTTTTTCCGCAAAGCACATCAGTACTTCAGATAATGGGAACACTGCTATCATTCAGTTACAGAGCCAACACTGCTACGCATACAAAGCTCCATGACTAGAGTTGAAAAAAGGCAGCACTTATCTTTTCACGTAAAGGATATAGTCCAAAATGGAATTGCTTAATGGTTAGTCCAGTGTGTTGACTGGAGCAACCCTAAGAGTAAAAAGTTTATAAGTAGGTACATAGGAGCTAACTTCAAAACTATCACAACTAAGTTCTTCAGATCTGAAATAAAGAGTGTTGGGCCAAAATGACCTCCTATCCCTTGTTACTGGCAGTCATTGGAAAGACCTGCTCGCTCTCTCTGGGTGGAGGATTCGTTCATTGTTACTCATTGCTGACAGATGGCCCTGGCTCATCAAAAGTCAAGCTTGGTCAGTGTTCTAGTGTTACGGAAAAATTAGCCACAGTGGCGATGATTTCTCTGTAACTTCAGAGATCAGAGAAAATGTTAGCAATTTTCTTGCAGTGAAGCAGTAGATTATTTGACCCACTTCTGTTTTGTTTGGAAATGGTTTAGTGACCCTACTCCACGTAGAAATCTTGGTCCTTTTCAGCAACATTTAAATATATTCTGTTCCTTAATGTGGTCACATGTCACTGAGACACACATGATCTCCTTCAACAGCATCCAAAAATCTGCATGTTTAATCTACCAATGCATCAATCTTTTTTCCAAAATTATAAACCCTCAGGTAGTTCAGTTGCCACAAGAATCTGAAATTCTAACTACCAACTTTGTAGCTTTCCCTTTATCTGCCAGTGTCTTTCCCCTTCTGAAAACCAAGCAGGACCAAATTTTACATTTTTAAAACGTTATCTTGAACTTACCTCAGCTCCTTCTCATAACTGCATAGGTTGGCTTTCTTGGTTTGGCAATGGAGGAGTGATCTTTATCCCATGAAACCAGACATCCCCAAAAGCCTCAGGACTATCAGTCCCGAGTCCTACTTCAGTCTTCCCATCTCATGGGCGTGCATTCCTATTTTTGGCAATCTAAGGGGTAGATCATATACACAACGCTTTTAAAGAAAATTGTTTTTTAGCACCTCAGCATGGACATGCAATGTAACTATTATTTACTGCTTCAAGTTCTTACTTGTATTGTGTATGTATCATGAAAATAAATGGATGAAAATGAAGTGCCAGAGAGGTGTGTAGCTTCCCTTAACAAGAACTGGTGTGGATTCTTTCCATATTTGCTGGGAGGTTTTGTTTTGGTTGTAGTAGTAATGACCTAATATGAATACAACTCTCCATAGTCCTTCCTATAGCTAAAACCTTACACTCCCTTTCTCCCTCCCTGAAATAAATTTGTATCTTCCCTCTACATATAGACCTTGAAATGTTTTGAAATTATATAGAAGATTTAATTTTAACAAATAAGTTAAAGCAAATAATAAAGCAAAGCAAATAAAGCAAATAAGCATTACTTCTACTTCATTTTGGAGAGTAAAATTACAGGTCAGCTCAAATAATTTTTTCTGTGGTGGACTTAACCAAACCGTTTGATTTACTCCCTGAAATGAACTAGGACCATTTGTGCATTCAGCTACAATGGCAAAGCTTTCTCGGTTCTTACTGCATCTCTAACAAGGAGAATAATTGCAACTCTTGTGTAAGGTACTGAATTTGACACCTTGTATATGAATGACATCAGGAGCTCTGCTCCGAAACATTTATTGCAATGCAAGCATAGCATTAAATTGATTTAAAAATAGAATCCAAGCATTCAATCTGATATATGCCTCTCAAAAGACTTTTTAAACCATAAATCAACACATACAGTTTTTATCTTTCAGATGCAAACAATTGAGTTTATATACTTATTCTAGACCACAAATGTGCACCACGTGAAACAGATTGAATAAGGGCAACATTTTCTTCCATCTATAAATCCCATATGATTGGTGTCTTCCTACTTGGTTTGTTCTTTTATGCGTCCATGTTTTCTGTAATGTGTTCATAACAAAGACTTTCAGATCACGTAACAAAATGGTACAAGGGAGAAATATCAGCCAAAAATGATGGATTATGATACAAAATGTTTCACAGGCAAGCACACAATTTTTTGTGTGGAGCTTGTATATTAGCAAAGCTAATTGTTGTATTGCCAGTTTTGGTAGCACTGAAATAAACCCTCTCTTTTTGTATGTGAATGAAGTGAAACACTGCTGGTTGCAATATTTTCTTCAGATTCCCTTACCCATGTATTTCAGTCCTCAAGCAGGATCTCTTTTGCTTCATTTTCCTGGGATTGTTGACAGCTAAACTACTGAGCTCCAGCTGGGATGTGAATTCACCCTTGAACTAGAATATCGATCTATTTCCTGTAGATCATTAACCAGCCATGGGCCCTGTTCATTCAGATATAGTTTGAATTGGTAACTCACAGGGAAAGATACCTACTTCTAAACGTCATAGTCCATCCAGCTGCAGTGCTGAGGATATTTTTTTTAATTCCCTGTGAAAAAAGCTTTGGCTAGCCAGCCTGCCATCACTATAACCACTCTCTGATGAGTTCTTTGAAAGCAAACAACATGAAGATAAGCACTACTACACAGGGAAGGTTAACTACATAAATATCTACCTTTTGTGGGTTTTATATCTCCCATCAGTCTGGAAGCCACCTTTTACATATGAGGGATATGTGATAGTTTGAAGGAGAAGAGGGAGGAAAAACAAACAGATGAACAACTGGAAATCCTCTAGGAGTAGGTGCCAAAGACACACACGCTTGTAGAACCTTGCTATATGCTGTGGGATTGTTCTACAACTCTTATTGGGAAATCATATGTCTTTGCTAGCCACATCACCAGCTTTCTGATGGTTCTGCAGACCACGTTTCTCCCCAGGGGAAGAATCTGGTCCGTTAACCTTGGCTTGCATAGGGCAAGAAAAAGCAGTGTTATTACCAACCCAGGGCTCTCAGGAGAAGAGTGAGTGCTCATGTCTTTAGCCACACTCACTCCTCCCTGGAAAAGTTCAATTTCTGCAGGCTCAGGGCCCAACATGAAAACAGGTGAACCAAAAAGAGGTCACCCTTCTGCAGAGCAAGTTCACTTTTTTTATTCTATGATAAAAATCTCTCACTTATTAGCTAGAATTAAGTTTCTGTCTTTTTTTCCTTACCTCTCCCCCTCAATTCACTGCAATACCAATGATCAAAAGCACAGTCCCTATACTTTAGGATAGGATCCAGCTTAGTCACACAGTCAGTGAAAACCTGATGAAAACTGATGGAGTTTTATAATTGTGGCAGTCGAACCATGAACACCAAATCCTCAATGTTTTCCAAATTCTTTTTCCTCTTTTAGGTGTCATTAGTAATTTGTTCCGCTGTTTGCCTGGCCTGGCCTGGCCTCCCTATGTGCGGTCTCTATATGGTCAGGAACTGGGCTTCAAGTGCCAAGCTCACCAATATCCTAGCCAGGCTTTCTACAAAGCCTGACAGTTTTTAAAGTCCATTCATCAACACTGGCGTGAGCCCGAAATTACATAAGGGCCTTAGAAACCTGTTCCAGTGTCCCAGCAGAGACAAGGATTTAGCCCCAAAATGCTTGTATTCATACCTCAAAGGAAACAGATAGTTCCCTTCCCAAACCCACAGAAATATTTGTACATCTAAAGTTCCTGAAGCAAAAACACATCAGATTTAGAAGAATCTTTTGGCACAAGATGACCTTGCTTTCTGTTACCTATTTCTAATAAACACTCATTTTGGGAATGAAAACAGTGCTAAGAAAATAAATGCAACTCTGGCTGACTTAGATCCAGAAAGGATGAAACCTGGACTGCATTCTTTGGAAATTTTCACAGTAAGAAATCAAGGACAAAGGTCTCTCTCATTTAGTTAGTGTCACATTTTGATGCTCTTGAGATATACTTTTTTTTTTTTTTTTTTTTACAATGACAATAGAAAAGCTAAATGACCTCAAAGGGTATTCACTGAAAGGCAATCTTACTCTAGCCTCCTCCTGCCTTTTACTTAAAATTATTACATTAAAGGGATTCCATTCTGTTCAAGTTTTTTTGCTGATTCCCCCAAATTTACCCCTTCTGTACACAATATTCCCATTTTTCTGATCATGCCTAGAGCTCCTAAATGTAAGAAGGCTTCCACTTCTGCAGCTGCATCCTAAAGAAGTCTGTAAGTGAGCAGCCACTGTGTCCAAGTCCAGCTTCTGAAACAGGTTTGTTGGGTTTGGTTTTTTTCCCTCCTCACAATGGAGGTAAAACCAGAAAGGGATGGCAGGACTGATTGCAATTTGCAGATGCATCGTGATTACCACCTTAATTTCCCTTGCTCATTGGAGAACAATTTTAGCTGTGACTGTGACCTCCCGACTGCCAGAGCTGTGAGCCTCAGCGCAGCACAGCCTGGATCTCAGCTTGCAGCACGCGGATTGTCTGCGATAAAGACTCCGGCAGCGCATCCGAAGCTTGAGGAGCAGCATTCGGTAAGGCCCAGTGCCGTGGCCTAAGCCAGACAGCACAGAAAGCGTTGCCGCCCGACCAGGGAACTTGGCCGGTATCAGTAGGGGCCAGGAGGGAGGATGGAAGAGGCAGGTCCAGATAAGCCACCTTCCTTCTCCCAGCTGAAGGCCCCGATCAGAAGGTGTTGTGATGATACAAGCAGGAGAAAGGGTTCGTGGGGCTGGCAGAGCTTGGGGCTAACTTATTTGGTTTACGGAAAGCTCTGGAACAGTCAAATATCAAATGCTCGTTGTTCAGTGTGACCACAGGTGAGGATTGGTAACCAAAGGGGTTTCAGCCAGTCTCATAAAGGGAAAATGGAGAATCAGGCCCTTCCCAAAGCACCAAGTTGTAGAGATTGCTCAGGCAGCAGTGTGGGAAGGGGGAGGGATGATAAAAGGACTCCAGCACAAGTCCAAGAGGGAGATTATCCCCTAAAATGAAAGGCAAGGACAGAAAGTAATGCTATAGGTCAGCAAGCCTACAGAGACACACTACACAGGGTCCCACGCTCTTTCCACAGTGGCCGTGAGTAGAAGAGGACCTGGCAATAATAGTGGGCCCCACCAGGGGATGGTCCAAGGATAGGGGCCACTTCTCTCCCTTCCTTTTCTCTCCTTCACAAGAGGATGGCAGGAGAAGAGCAGGGCACTGAGCCATGAACCTCTAGCAACCATGTATGGTTGGTAGCATCCGTCACCAAACGGAGCCGGGATGGAGACTCCAGCATCCAAAAAAATCACATCCTGCTGAGTCAGGGATGAGACTGGGGACACGCTGGCATTCTTCACTAGAAGAATCAGCTACCAAGGAACTAGTGAATAAATTCATGTATTTAGGCACAGTACCGAATATCACGAAAACTGAAGGCTGCCTACCCAAAGAGTGTTTGTGGATCTGTTGTTAACAGAAGATATAAGCACCAAGAAAACACAGGTCAAATGACCACAGGCGGCTCCGAGGTCTTGCATGCTGTTTGGCGCCACAGCTACAGTTCCACTGTATAAAACTTAAATCATCTTTTGCTGCAAATAGCACTACAGCTATTTCGACAGGAAGCACAAGAAAACATCAGTTTATGCCAGCTGGCTGCCTTGCGACGCATACATTCAGGTTCCCAAGTCTTTTGGAGAGACTGGTACTCCTACAAGAATATGCAACTCTATGTGAATCAAATTCTTGAAAAATAAAAGACCAACAGTCAAGGAATATTTACCTGCAGTATCTTGTGCCATTTTGCTTGTTCTTTTTTTCATCCCCAAATTCATCAAGGCTCATCAGAAACATCGGTACCTTACGTACAACAATGGCATACATGCAATATATATTTCCACACACATAAGGGCAGTGGCAAATTTCATGATTAAACACAAAACACGGGTTTAGGAATCTTAATATTTTCCATATCACAGTTATAATTAGATAAATCTGTTGTCTTCCTTATGCAAGTACTTTTATTGTATTTGATACATGAAAGGTCTGAACATGTCTAAATTTAAGAAGTCAGTGCGTCAGTTGTTTTGAAATGGGAAAAGAGTTGACATGATGATGTGAATTAAAATAAAATTATTACTAATCAGATGGCATCAAGTTGTTTTACTTGCAATTTACATTAAACCTAACTGGTAGGTGGGTATTATGAGCCATACTTAAAATGGAATGCAATTAACTTATTAAAATAATAATTTAAAAAAAAAACTATTTCAAAAGTGTTTTTCATAACTTGGTATTCCTTTTTCCATTCCCCACTGTGATCAGAATTTAACTGTCTGAAAGTTCATCTGGCAGCGGAAATGTTATTTCCAGTTTGCCTACAGATACAGTCATTTCTCAGGGGCTGGCTCATAGCAGACGCTTTTGTAGATAGTCTTTAAACTTTGCCATTTCAGAGGCAAACACTCTTGATCAAAGGATGAATAAAAAGAAAGGCCTCGGGAGATTCCTTCTCCGCTGACTACCTCCAAAGGGTCCTGTCGGGTTACGAGATCTTTGAATCTCAAAGCTACCTTTAGTTTCTATTTTTATCTTCTAAATTTCTAGACCTGTACACCTAAAAGCAACTACAAAGCTTCCTTGTAGAATAGGCATACTTCATCTTATTTCACACACTAATTTTAAGGAGAGAGGGAAGGGGAGTTGTGGATGGAAGCCAATGCCATAGCATAAGCACCCAATTGATATGGTCATCTCCTCCATAGGACGGTGTCGTTGCTCCATGGACCACAGAAGAGGGTATGTTTGTAGGAAAAATACATGGTACTTGCTTTGAGGGCTGTGGCTGAAGAACAGAACCTAGAGAGCAGCAGACATTTAGAGTGACGATACAAAGAGCAAAGGGAAAATGCACCACAGCCATGCGTGTGAACACCATCCTTTTTCAGAGAGTGAGGCGACAGCATCGGTGCAACTGAAAGAATGGGAAGGCAGTAAGGAGCCATATTCATGGTAGGAAAGAAACGGCTAAGAGGGGTAAACAGCCACCATTTGAGTTAGATTAGCTCTTAAATGGAGTCTCTTAAAAGAAAAGATGTAAAAGAAAGTACAGGCACGCACGCATACAGAATTATCCTTGTAAGAGGAAAGTTTTTCCTACTACAAGAGAAAAGGGCCCTATTCTACTGAAATGAAATACAGGCTATTTAACAAGACTTAACAAAAAAAGAAAAAAGACCATCCGAGAACAATGTATCTATTATAGCCTTGTTTTCCAGCAGATGTTTTGAGGTGACACAGAACAGCTTAGTAGCTGGGTGTTCTGTTTTAAAGTCCATGCTGTGAGTCGTTCCGGAACAGAGCTATTTTGGCTATACAGGGCTTTTAAATTACCATTTTTAAAGTGTACTTAAGCTGGTAAGCTATGTGTAGCTAAAGACTTTTCTTTGAGGAAGAAGGGCAGGGCGCCAAGAAAGGTACCTCCAAAAGGAAAATGGGCTTTATTAAATCAAAGTGCACAAACAGTACTAATCTTATCTGTTTTTCATACGTCTCTCTGCAGCCTTACTGAACTAATGTATTTCACTTGAATTCAAAACTAACATTTCTAGCACATAGAAAAAGAGCTTTTGCTTTGCAACAATATTTTTGCAACAATCAGGTGTCTGAATGCACTTCCCAAAGAATGAGCACGAGGTGAATAATGATGCTCTAAACTACGTTTGACCTTTAAACAGCTTTCATTTTGAAACGGGCCTTTGCTGAAGCAATGGCTCTACTCATAATGAAAAATTAAGCAAAGTTGTTCAGCATGAACTTAGTTTCCAGAAGTTTGATGAAATGAACTGCTATTTAAGTAGGAAGAAACGCAAGAATTTCCTCAACGTCATTAATTCTTCCTATCTGACAAAAGGCCTGGGAGCAGCCACGTGGCTAGTCTGCAGGTACCTCTGCAGCACTCAGTCTGTAGGCAGTCAGTGTTCTCCTTATACCCACAGCTTATGCAGGTTTGTGGGCAGGAACACACAACGTTATTTTACTCATACCCCATGGTAAATGTATTGCTGCCAGCCTCTGTGCTTGACTGGCACCTTTCACATAAATACAATTGAACTATTTCTAGTGCTTGTCTTACCCATCACTGCCTGAAAAACCCTTGCCCAAAACACCCTTGTCCTGATGCTGCTCCATCATCAATGCTTTTACAGGATGAAACTAATATAACGTAACTTCAAATCTCTCTTCAGTACCAACAGCAGTAAAATATTCAAGTACATATGCTGTAATTTAAAATGCAGATATGTGTTTATGAAGAAAGTTGCTTGTGGCCAGCAATATTTGCTGTCGTACTATTATTTCTGCCCACATTAAACAGTTGGAAAAGAGCACTTTCATTCTGAGGTTGAATACACAAAGCTGTGTCATGTTCAAGCAGTGCCCTTATGAAAAGGCACCCATCCAGAAGTTGTAGAGCTACCCCTGAAGGCACTTAGTTTATCTGAAGTCCTGAATTAATACCATGAGTTTTCAAATGCATCACGTTTCTAGTAAAAAGTCCAAACATTCAAGAATAATCAGCTGAAATCTATTTAAAATCCCACAAATTACAGCCACAATGCAAGTCACAGGAGAAAGGTAGCTTTCTATAGTTCCTGCCTGAAGGGGGAAGCAGTCCTGGCACAAACGGGATATTGCCCAGCTGCGTACCCCCTCGCAGTGCCCGTGCTCCTGAGGACACTCCACTTCCATCAGCCTCTTTGGTAAGCACCCATGCATGCACTGCAACAAGCGGACACGCAGGAAGCCACCGTGTTCTGCTGTTTAGTTGGCCAGAAACTACACAAGTGCATAATCGCTGCAGCTATTAAAACCTTTGATGATCAGTTTAATTATTTCCATCCATAACAAAGAAATCACAGACACCACCACTGCCAACTGTCCCACCCCCCCAAACTATTCGTATCTTTATGAATAGTTCACTAGGAAAATTTTAACAACCTTAAACGTTAATAACATAGGGCACTTAAAACTATTTTCAACCAGGTCTGTTGCATGTTTGTATTCATTGTCACCAGCTATCATGTGCTCTAAAGGCTTGTAACTTGAGGTCAAAGTCAGACATTTGCAAACTACTTTGATTTAACTAAAATGTGCACAGGCTTTATATAAAAACAGATTTTTCTAAAGAGCTCATTACTATCTTAGTTCTGCTGCAAATGAAGTCAGCAAAACACAGGAAACAGCAACAGTCATATCAGCAAGACCAGGCAATTCATGCAGCCCAGTCAGTAGCAGCAGCTTCGGAGACAAAACATTTCTACAGCCCAGAACTTGGTTCTAATGCAGATTTCCATCTGCTGGATGACTGGTGGCAACAAATTAGTCCAAGCTATCAATATTTCATAAGCCATAATCAAAAACCTTGTCATTACAATTACTGTATTTGAGCATTTGATCTCATTGACACTTTGCAGATACGACACCTGTGTCCAAGCTTGCTTGATTTTTTTTTTAATCACAAGTTTAGTGGTAACATCCCATTCTTGAGAATTCCTAATATACACGCATGTAACACACAAACATTTTCTCCAATGAAAACCACAATGCCAACTGCAAGTTTAGAGCTACATGTTTGCAAACACTGAGGACAGTACAATATATACCTCTGCCCATGAGACGAGGTAGTGAAAGATGGACACAACAAAATCCCAATCACCTCTCTCGCTTCCTCACAGTTGAATGAAAGAGCAGAAATGAGTCTTCTAAAAATCAAGTGCTTTGACAGCTGTGGGAAACCAACCCAAAATTTAAAAGGATGGCTGCCACTGCCAATGGGTCTTTGAGATATTGCTCACCGCCATGACAGACAGAAAAGATATGCAATTTAAATGCAAGTACATATTTAGCGTCTTTTTATTTTCTTGAAAGTGCAAACTGCATACTCTTGTTAATCCTAACTGTGGCTTTTATCATTTCAGCATTTATTATGCTACCCCTAGGAAACTAAGGACACATACTAAAATTATTTCACTCTTAATGCTAACAATATCACCCATTGCTGACTTGCTAATTTTCTCCAAATGACTCTACCAAGTTCTCTTTTCCTCTCTAATTTCTTTTCTCTGCTGGCTCCCCAGACATTTTTCACAGACAGATTTTCTTTCTCACTTACAAATCTCCACTTGGCATTCACTAAAATACTACAGGACATAGTTAAAAGCCAGAGGATTAAAATCCATTTAAACCAACTTGATAGAAAAGCAAGAACCTGGAGGGGTGGGGGAAGACACTGAACTGTTCTTTACTGACCTAATGGCAAGTGTCTCCCCCTGAGAAGTCCTACAGATTTCAGGTAGAAAGTCCTCCCCCCACCCTCCAAAACTAGCCTCCGTGTATGGGAATATTTTTATTTAAATCTCTACTAGTATCTTAAACAATTCGATCACATGAAATAGGAACCATTAGGCATGACAATCTTAAAATACACCCTCTGCCTTCAAATACATGTCAGGCAAGCAGAGGTAACGATGCATTTCTCTGCACCTGTTCTTTGCACAGCCATTGAAAGAGATGTCCCATCTCCTATCAAAAGGACAAGTCTAGGCCATAACAAATGAATTTGTTTCAATGAAATTTTCATTAAGGTTAAAGCATGACAGGTTTGAGACCACTTATATCTGAAGAGTGTTAAGTGCCAGGAGGGCAGGGATTTTTGCACTTTCTGAAGCCTGAAAATCAGTAACATAATGAAGCCATGAAAGGAGGACAGGAGAAGGGAATATTGAAATTTTTTTTTTCTTCCTCCTCAAACCACTTAAATATTGAAAAGGCTGAGTGATTCACTTTGAAGTTACACTTTAAAACCTTAAACATAAGAAAGCAGGCAAAGGTAAAATTCTAGCGGTAAAAACTCTTTCGTTTCTTGCTGACCCTCACGTAACCCTGCTTCTTGCAGTCAGTCAATAATGCCCTCTGGGCTTTACAAGCTGCACCCCTGGCACTTCACAGCTGTGATATTGCCACAAAATTAATCTCTATCCAAGACATCAATTGCCCTGCCTGTTTGCATGCTTTGTATGCAAGAGCTTATGGCACATTCAAAAAATTTAAAGGGTAATAGTCACAAATTTGAAACTGGAAGATAAGAGTTTCACGGTCTAGATTGAAAACTAATAACTGAAAACCACACTGAAACAAAATTATTTGGCATTTCTGCAGAATTTCCAGAATTTCTACATAGTGCCACAAAACTGAGAGTCAGATTACTGTTACTACCCATGGCTTTGTTTATGAGCCTTTCAGAGCCTTTTATGTATGTGGAAACTGTTCTAACAACAAACTTTTTTCAACCACAAATGCTTAACCATTATCAGTGAGAAGAGTGTCTACTGAACACTACTAGTAGTTGCCAAAGCTAACAGATTAAGTCAATGTACTCATCTGGAAGTTCTATACTGAGCTATTTTGGAGATACAATGAGCCAAGAGGGTTCGGAAAGCGTTCAAATAGTGAGTTAATCTTATTTTTCTGAAGCAGGAAAATTTCCCAAATGCCTTTTCTAATTTGTCTCAGTTTTCCTCAAATAAAACAAAATAAAAAGGAACCCTAGTGGAAGATTACAGATGTACCAGATTAATTATTTTGGTCAAGGGGAGGTCAGTGAATATGAAAAATGAAAAGCCAATTTTAAACATGGAGGTAAGGTCAGTTCCTGCAAAGTGAATGTGGAAGAAACACAAAAGCAAATTTATTTAGAAGCCTAAAATACAGTTCTACAGCAATTTTTCATACCTACTACCCCAAACCACAGGAGAGAGAAAAGAAGGTTAATTTCCTAGCAAGTAAGCAAGTAGAACTATTACAAGAATCAGGTACTCTCTCCCTCTTGTTGGCCAAAAGTTTGAGCTCACAGGAAATTCAGGCTGGGGAAAGGGGAGACATGAAAGGACTTCAGGTTTCAGGGAGAGGAAATTCATCTCTTCCTCTTCCAGAGGCATACGGCTTCTCACTTTTTTGGCCCACCCTGTGGCAAGGAAGATTAAGCCCAAAGTAAGTATAGAACAAATAATCCCAGAGCTGACAAAAAAAGGAAAGATAAAATTCAGTGGGCAGAACAAATCTGAGAATAAATTCATACGGAGAACAAAAGGGACAGATCCAAGCACTAAAGAGAAAAATGAATTGTTTAGTTAATGAGCATCAGGAGAGATCCCCTCCATAACATCTGACAAAGAGATGTTAAAACTTGAATCACACTTAAAATAAAGCAAAAGTGGTTTGGGAACTAAGATAGGGAAAAAATTATTACTAGATGTTGTGCAAACTAAATAGCATTCCTAAATTTCATTTGAAAATACTGCATAGATATTTATCCCAATAAAGGAAAGAATTTTGCTCAGCTCTTGCTGAGGACCAGTTATTATTGAGACTGTCAAATGAGAAGTGTTCTTCACAACCTGTTTGAATAAGACAGAGTTTATCAGTAACTTAATAAGAATAATCTTGGACCAATGTAATTTAAAAATTCAAACAAACTGACACTGAGAAATGAGACAAAAATCAAATAAATAAATAGTGCAATGAAATAAGGATGGAGGGCCACCTACATTTTTCCTGAAACATGACATATTTTCAATGTCCAATTTTTTTCTGGCTGCTCATGAATTTGGAGTTATCCACATCCTAAAAATGCTCTGTTTTCTGTTAAAGCTTAGTGAGCATAACAATAACAGTAAGTTTTTAACAACATGCACACTAAACATTGCAGCCACAAACAGTGAAGTTACTTGCCATTATGAGAGATATTAAAACCAGAATATAAAAAATAACTTTATTTGCACAAACTGATTTTCTTCAATCCCACCGAATTTTTTGTTGATGAGCTAGTTATGAGGTTGATGAACATATTGGGGGAGATAGGAGAAGAAAAGGGGATTTACACAACAACAATTCCACTGTTGTCAGAGGGCAATATTGGTATTAGTACACAGTAAAATCTAATGTTTTCACATTGCTTCTGTTTCCAGATAAACCCTGTTGCTGCTGTTCTTCAAACACACCCTGCAAAGCACTGTCCTTTTTCCTCTAGTTCATTTGTCATTTTTCTCCTGTCTGATTTAACATCAAAACCATCAAAAGCATCTGTACTTCAAGGATTTGCCCTTTGCCACATTCCACATTGATTCTCTATTCTCTCCTTGCTATAGCTGACAGCTACTCAGAAGATAGCTGGTGTCAACCAGGACTTAAACTCTGCAAAGAAAGCTTTCTGGAAAAAAAGCCAGAGCTGACCTGATTTATACAGGGCAAGGACGTCTGCCTTCAGTCTGCCTAAGGTTAAGGAGAGACCAGTGATCCTGCACTCCAGGCCAGCAATCGCTCAGAGCCCTTTGCTCTACAGGGTGTCAGCAGCTCTGAGGGATGCTCCATCATGCAATTCACACCATAGTAACCAGCTGCAACAACAGCAGCATGCAGCAAATGCAAAGAAGAGTCTGGAAAAACTGAGGCTTAATCCCTTATGTCACACTGCTGTGGTCACAGGGCACAAAAGAGGCAGGAAAGTGAATGCTAAACAAGGCTTAGTTGTTAAGATGAGGAGTTGTGGGACTGCTTGTGCACTGAGGAGTACCTCCATCAGCACTAGAAGAATTTTCAAGGGTATAAACTAATCCAAAGCACTTACCTCAGAAACTGGAGTATTCTTCAGAGCAGGTACCAAAACCCAACAGACTTCAGGGCTACCTCTACATTAACAAGAGTAAATCTGGTGACACGGTACTCGAGAGACCCGTCCAGAAGACAACTCTCAGAGCCAAAGATCTGAAAGGGCTTTGGCTTGGATTTAGCTCCTGGAACTCTGAAAACTGTAATTTTCATTTTTTCCTCTCCCTCAGTCCCACTGGTCTCAGATTTATATTATGTTCTTATCTTTTTTACTCAAAGAGTAAAATTACCTCTATTAAATATGTTAAGTAAATAGTTTGATTGAAGGATGCAATTGCCCTAAAATGCAACATATAACTAACAATGTCATAGCATAACCCAGACCAATCTGGTGAAAGATAAAACAAAAATGCCTTTGGTTGAGTTGCACAAAAAATGAATCCTGTTAAAATATGGTCTTTGTAATGGTTTCATTTTTATTTCAACATAATCACTTTCAAATAGGAAGCCCATTGGAAGTGTATAGCTCAATAGCATTTTGACTGACTGCATGACATCTGGTGGCAAAGAAGTTGAAGATGATACTAATTGAAAAGCAGCTAGCAGATCACAGGTAAAGCTGATTTGTTACAGCGGGATCGCATAGTTGCCACATGATGCAGATCTGATCTTTCTAACAGTGAAGACTTACACCTGCATGCCTCTCCCCCTCCTCGTTCCCTCCAGTCCATCTAAGCAAACTCTGATATGCGAGCTCTGCTGATACCTGGCTAGCTCCCAGCAGAGCTCTCATTCGGGTAGATATAATCAGAGATATGTCAGGGTACAGTACAGTTGGTGGATGAATCATTCCCAGAGAAGTCAGAAATGTGGTTTTCATGGGGTTATAGCATGACTTTTGCAAGGATCTGAAGAGCAATGGACCTGTTCTAACACTAGAAGGTATAGCATGCGCTGTTCATTCTGCCTCGTTCATGATGATGCACCTAGGCCACACAGAGAATGCCTTTACTTTGCAGTAAAGTCCCTTTACCAAGGCTTGCTCCTTTCCACAGTATACAACTGATTAAGAGAGACACCTCACCCCCCTGCAACACACTTACTACTGCTGATTTTTCACTAGCACCTCTCTCACACTTATAAACATGCTGTTGAAATTCTCCATTTACTTTACCAGCCTAGGAAACGTAATAAACACAGTTGAAGACTGTGTGCTAGGTAAATTTTCCAAAATTGGTACAGTTCTAATAAAATCCTTTTAGTCCTTTAATCTTCAAAATAACCCAAGAATGTTTCTTGGATCCTTCCCCAGCTTCTTTAGAAAAAAAATGAAACAGTTCATTTACACCCTCTCCTTATTTACAATCTCCCTTTTCTCTACAGTTATTTATTCCTGTCTTCCCAGATATCACAGCCCAAGACTTTTCCTCACATAGAAGGCCATAGTCAGTAGTTCTAGGTGCTACTTAGCTAGTAAATACTAAATCATCACTAGAAATAAAGCTTTATATAAGAGAATATTTCACAGGAAACTCCATTAGCACTTTGATAACTGAAATCAGCAAAACAAGTGACTGAAACAGTGCTAAGCTTTGATCTCAGAACTTTTCTCACTGCTCTTTTCTTCCAGTCCTCCTTATTATCCTGCCTCCTGCCATGTTACTCCTTCTCAATCTTTTTTCTAAAATACTTAAATGTGCTTTCTCTAAGCATATGATTTCTAGCTGCCATGGACTGAAGCATTTTGGGGGAATCAGATTAGCCATGGAAATTTTTAAACACCAGAAGACCTGAAAACTCAGATAAACAGTTCTATCACAGTCATGAACATCAGTTTCCCAAGTTGGAATATTATTATTTTTTTTTACCCAAGCTTATGGATGTTGCAAAATTACCATTTGAAAAAAAGTGGGGTTTTTATGATACCTACCAAAATTAGCTTCCAATTACTCTAAGAATGTTACATGATTAAAACAGAAATAGCATGAAGGAATATGACAGCTTTTCACTACATGGCCCAACAGGGAAAAAAAGAAACCCAGCCATCACTTATATTTAATTATTTTAGGTATGCTATTTCACTGAAACACACTCAAATATATAAAAAGTTCTCATACTTGACTACATATTTTACACCTTCTGTGTGCATAAAAAGTGTGTTTGGAATAGCTAAAAGTCAACAGATTTAGTGCAATATAATATAAAACAAGTAAAACAGACATTGACTTACTGTTAGGCATTTATATCCAAATCTTCAGGATTACCTTAGATACAGCAATTATTTCAACAGAGATTTAGCAGGAAAAAAAAGTCATTTGAGCCATAAGGCTTTAGTTCAAGCCTGGAGGTCTTCACCTAGCTGAAAAAGAAAAAGAAACTAATTAGCCAAACTATGGAAAGGGTTATGGAACAAACTAGCAGACAAATGGGATCCTCAGCTGAAGTAAATTTCTAGAACTTCATTTATGTCAATCTATACCAGCTGAGGCTGTGTGCCCTGAGATCAAGTGGTTTGTAGCCCCTTCTGCTGGGCGAGAGTTAGCTACCATGTTTGCACACTGAGGTGCTTGAGCTGAAGAAAAAAAAAAGGGGGGGGGGGGGGGCATGGAAATGAATTTAAGTTCAGTAGAAGCAAAGAGGTGAGATAAGTCACTGCTGTGATATAGTTCTCACCGGCTGTATCTGTAAGTTAAGGCAGTTATGCTCTACTGTGCATTTTTTAGTCCTGGTCTTAGGTGCACAGTGTAGGGGCACAGCCCAGCATTAGGGCAAGTGGGTTTCCACAGTCCTGGCTCACTGACTATTCAGGAGAATTATTTGGGAAGGATTTTATCCTCCTCCATGCTCACACGCTTCTAGTTCCTTCTGCAGGAAATAGAATGTGCAACGGGGTAGTGTACATGCTTACAATTTGCCTGAGATACAGACAAGATGCATCAGGGATCAAACCTGCAGAGATTAACCCCTCTACAGTACAGATGCAGCCATTCTGCCCCCCCACAAAGTAGGAAGTATTTACGTTAGTACTCAAAAAGGTAGCAAAATATATCATAGCTCTGCGTGCCATCCCATTTCAAGCACTACTGACCTTTCATTTTCTGATGTATTTTTGAACTAAGTTTTCTATATCCCTATTCATAATGTTATATTCTTATGCTGCCACACTAACATTTTACATTTCTATAGTGTTTTCATCAGATGATTTCAACGTAGCATGAGGGTCTATTTGCGCTTTATTTCTGTTTGCCTTGTACCCAGACTTACTACAAGACTGATTGATTTAGAGTAGGAAGCAAAATGTATCTTGTAATACCTGCTTGTTTGGCATAGGTACATAAAAATTGTTAAAATGAAGTTAACGGTACCCAGTGTACTGTTAGAAGGAATCGGAGAACTGGCACACAATCTGCCAGCAGGTAGCACTGCTCTGAACAAGCTGGAACAGGCTGGCACCCAGGGGGTAACACATCCCTCAGTGAGCTAGAACAGAGGCTGATCCATGAAAGGAGGAAACGATCCTTTGGACCAGACAGATCTTGACCCACGGAAAAGCGTATATAAACATCATTGATACACTGTGGAGCTCAGAAAAGCTTAAAGCTTCCCTCGGGGAAAAGCTCTTGAGCCTAGCCATCTCAGTCTCAGAGGGAAGAACCACCGAAGCCATCAGAACCAGCAATGTGGCATCAGACTTGTATCATTGTATACATAAGGACTGACTAATAAATTGATTAATGTCCAGTTTTTAGTAGTTAACAGAAAAATTACCTATTATCTGAGTGTAAATAGATGTTTGAAGTTTTGAGGTTTTGTCTGTCTCAGTCTCTCAGAGTACTCCCATCATGCTGGTCCCAAACTCACAAATAGTAACAGCAGCACCATGTGCAAACACTGATGTCTTACAGCAACCTCACCAAACAGGGAATTATTATTCCTATTTTAGATATGAAGAAACTGAGGTGTAGAGAGCTTAGCTGACTTTTTTCCAAACTAGCAAAGCTAGTAACACAGCCCAGTCTCCCAAGAGCTGGCTGCGTGGCTCAGCAGAGGACTGATGCAAGCTTTGCAAGAGATCAAGGCTAACAAGACTAGAGGCCTTTGTACTGCTGACGAGGATCTGTGCTGCCAGTCCAGACCACAGCTCCATCTGGCCCTGTCAGAAATCATAGCTTGTCCTGATGATCAGAAAACCACAGAAGGTAGACATTTTCAGTATTCTTGCAAATAAATTGTTTCATCTCTTACTTTGTATATCTCACCAATGCATGAGAAATATAATTGTTGACCTATTGTGCTCTAATATTTTGTGAATTTCTAATTTCTCTGGTAGAATATATCTACATTATAATTCAAGAGTTTCCTAGTAACATCTCATAAAGTTTCAAGCATCATTTTTTTCCAGACCACAGAATAACATGATGGCAGAATGTTCTGTAAACCTATATATATATGAGGGAGAGAGACAGTGTGTGTGTGTGTGTGTGTGTGTGTGTGTATGTATGTACGTATGCCTTGCTCTGCCAAGCCTTGTAGCTGTTGGGTGAAGTTCTGGCAGTTTGGCAGACACAGGGCTCTAGGATTAGTTACAAGAGGACATTTGCATATAAATCTGTCTCTATTTATGAAGCCTAAGAAAAGTGTCATTGGATTTTACTTTTGAGAACAAAGTATGAATAACTTCATATAAGCTGAGAAAGTTAAACCTTTTTCTCTGTTAGGTTTGAGTTAGGTTTCTAGATACATAGACTATATCCATATTTTTAATGACCCGTGTTCTCATAGGTGTTCAGATTGTTTCTATGGGCAGGAACACAGCCTGTGTATGCTCTGAAGTTTGAATTTGATCTAGACCAATTCTGTTCCCCTTCTCTCTTTTCCCCTGGTGGATTTTTCACTGCTTACTGATCCAGCTGGCTTGCTTCAGGCTGCAAGTAAGTTTGCATGTAGTGGGTAGCTTGGATTTGACTGCGAGCATCTAGATACACTTACAGTCACCTATTTTAACACTTAGCCACCTCTTTCCAGGAAGGAAACTGGGGCAAAGGAGGCACGTACAACTAAGGAAGATGGGCCACAGGTTTTAGCAAAGAAAAGTGAAGTGCGATGTTGAAATTCAGAGTATAAATAATCATGACGATGACCATACCTGAGCTGCATTAAAGTTAGTTTGCTTTACGTGGCCAGGAACTCCACACCTCTGCTGAATCATACCTACATTACTGCAGAGCTCCTTCAGAGATGCTTCTGGGAATCAGGAATGTCACTTGTTACAAAAAAACCCAAAATATTTTAAACTGATACTCAGTATCATCTCCTACCTTTGCAGTAAATCATTCAGAACTCAAGAGCCATTCCTGATCACCAGTACTTACTTTGTGAAGTTTTCCTCTCTTAATTTTAAAAGCTAAATTCAAAGTTTCTTCCAAGTAATTCTCAATATCAGAATCGAACTCAGATGAGCTTAGCCTCTGCTGCCATTTTGAATTAAGAGATCAGTGTTAGAAATGTGTTTTTAGAAGCAGTATTTTATAACTGATCGTTGGCTTCTTTCTGTTCATTTTTGTGTGAGCCTGTCAACAGATTATTTTTGCAGAGATTACTGGCACTGTGACAGCCTCATCAAAATGGCAACATCATAGACCTCTGTCTTTGACCATACTTGTAAGATGCTTAACTTTCCACTTCTGGCCCACTATGCTCCTTTAAAAAAAAACGCATGATCCTTCTATTAATATATACTTAATAGTCCATGGAAGTATAACTTCCTGTGTCTCTGCTCCCTGCATGAAATAACATCTGCACTAAGAAAAGTAGCAAACTCTCTCACTGCTGAAGATGTATGTATCCTAGTACCAATAATGACAAAACAGTAAAATGAACCCCGTTTTTACTGGAATGTCATTTAACATTTTTCCAAGTATAATAAAACACATCAACTGCAACTTTAATAATTTTACCAGCAGTTCTTTGTTTGAATTTACTTTTAGTATAGCTTTAAAATAATTTTCTGATTAAACAACCTGACATGCAATGGAAGCACTGTAGAAATTATTTTGATACCTACACTGATACCGTCAGTTTTGCAGCAAAAGGATCAGGTTTTCTGTCAGCATGTCAACTTTTCTGCACACAGCTTTGCAAACTGGTAACAGTTTGCATGGGGAACTTCGCATCTGACAACCCGTTTTACAAATTTCTCCCATTATTCCTGGGGCAAATCCTGTAAGGTTTGTTGACTCCCATGGCACTTGATAGGAGTGACAGGTGGTCAGGGGGTTGGAAATTCATCCCCGTGTAGGTTGGCACCTATTAAACGCAAGACCTACTGGTTTTTAATCCCCAGGATCAGTTTCTGACTGCTCTATACATATCATCAGGAGGATACAGCTGTTGTAGATCCAACAGAGCAGACATGAGCAACCTGATGCCAATGTGGGGAGACAAGGCAATTTGCCTCTCTATGGAGGAGAGGCTGCTGTGCAAAAAATGTGAAACAGGTCAACGTGGAGGAGACAGCTGATGCAACCACAAGAAGGAAACTTCACCTCCTTGGATCCAAGTGCTGGATGTGCCTGTGAACAACCACACTCCTCCACAACAATAGATAAAGGGCAGAGACTAGCTGAAGGGATTTATTGATATAAAAATGATTCAGGAGAGTTTTATGAATTGAAGCTCGAGAATGAATACAGTTGAGGTCCAGAAGAGAAGGTGTAACCAGACCTTGTACCACAAGACCATGAGACAGGAAGTAGTTGGAACTTATGGCAGTTCTTAATTTATAACAAGATTAATACAAGTAGTATTTTCATACTAAATAACTAGGCAGGTAAAAATTAAAAGACTATGTGGTTTTTAACACTCATAATGAGATGAGATACATCTCCCTCTGCTTCTTTTTCTTTGGGCACAAAGCTTTTGATTTTACAGTGGTTTCTAAATCTGTCCAGCTGGTCAGCTTGGAGGGCAAGCATTGCTTACTAAGGGCCTACTCAAACTGGATGAATTCATGTTTCCTGTTCTTACACACCTTCACAAGCTTTCTATTCTCAGTCAAGTGGACTATACATAAATATTTTCAATTTTAATATTATAAAAATACTCTGTCATGTGCCACTTAAGTGACATGCAGGACATGAGTCCCACCTCAATGGAATAAACATTTCAAAAACCAGATTCAGTTAACGTAAAAGTGCTGAATGAATATGCCCAAGAGCTTTATTTTTTAAATTTTAAAATTGTAAATTAAAACCTATTTTAAAAAATAATTTTATAAATTCTTTTTATCTGGTCAATTTTGTAATTCATAAACAGAAAAAAAATTGTTGAAACCCACAGAAAACCCACTGAGCTGAGATTTCAAATATCTTAAACACATCCAAGAACTTCTATTAATTTTTAAAGACATCTGCTTTAGTTGAGCACTCAAAACAGATGTGAATTTTGTGTTGCTTTATGGCAGAATATTCTCAGTTGCTAATTTTTGACTGCAGATTTCTAATTCTACATGCGAATATGCAGTCGACACAAGCAGTCCAACACGCAAATGTGGAAAAGAGTGGTTCATGTAAGATAGTTGTAGAACTACTAATTAGGAGAGATACAGCAAAGTATTCTCGGGGAAAAAAATCCAACAACAAACGACCTTTGCAGTTTTAGCGAGCTGAAGTGAGGAGAAGACCAGCTCCTTCCCGCCCCTGGTTAACACCGGTGGAAAGAAGCCTATTGTTTTCAGCAAGAACAGGATCAAACCCATAGCTGCCAAGGTGTTAATGGCAGCAGAGTCCACCCTGCTTTTGGGACTGCCAGCACCGGGCCACAAGGTGTTGGCATCAGCTGCCCCTTCCCACCTCCGGCTGCGTGGTCCCAATCTTCCGCTGCAGCTTCCCCCCTCCAGCTATGCCACAACAACTGCTTGTGGGAGCACAGGGTAAACCGGATTGCTGAAAATAGCCCTTTTGGAGTGTTATTTTTAACCTGGATCCCTTCAGATCATGTCAGGGTGGCCTCACGAGCCATTGTGTGCATGGGGGTGCATAGTAATGCAGGATAACGAGTTACCAACAGCATGTGGTGGGGATGGGGAGCGGAATACAGAGGACCGTTTAATCTGGCTTTGCCCCTAAAGGCAGAGTATTGTGAAACTACATCCCTGTTTACCAATTTCGTGTACAATATACGAAGCAGAGAGAATACAAGTCTTTCTGTCATACCCATGAGAGAACAACAAAGTTCCAAAATGCTTAAAAATCATTAAAACACTTTTCCTTTCTTTTTGTTTCACTGTAGCTAAATATACACACAGAGAAGATCTCTTGCAATATTAAATAACTATTTTCCTCACTTTCTTTATCCTTTCAGTGTAATTCAGTGCCTCTTCTAAAGGACTCCATCAAAGCCGAGTCACAGGGTGTCAGAGACATTCCCAAGAGCAATCTCTGCTAATAAACTACATGGCAGCTATTCACAGCAGAAGCACTTACTCCCGGCACTAGTAACACAGTACCTTCTAGACAACTTTTCTAATGATGGTGTCACAGAGAGGAAGTAGTAGTACCTTCCAGATAAAAGCAAAAATATGTGCACACCAAAAAAAGAAGCCATTTTCCATCAGGAACGAAGAGGGGCACTGCTCTGAAAAATGGGAGAGTAGAGCTGTCCTTGAGACTTGTCAGTGCATTTCCACCCACAGAGACTGAAGAGGTGTCCACACACTTGCACAATGAACACTGAATAGATACTGGAAAGAGGAAGATAAAACTTTTCCCTAAGAAGCTCTTTCCTTTATTTCTTGATAGACGAGTCCTATCCTTCTTTCTCAAAAGCGGGTCTCTTCTCCAGGCTTCTGGGAACTAGCTGCTATGAGGAAATTTTTGAATAAAGAGGAAGTTTCCTAGCTCAGAGAGCAGCAGCGAGGGAAAAGCCCACATCCTCGGACTGGCTTTTCTTTCAGCCCTTCCATGCATTTTTCAATAGTCATTTGGCCCCTGGTTGTCTGTTTGAAGGACTAGCTACACAAACAAGCTGTAAAAACAAGCAGTTCAATTGGTGCTTCTGTATCTAAACAGGATGTCAATATTAGCTATTTTAATCTTTATTTTTTGATTATTTTTAATCCTTTCACAACTCTTCATCTCTGAGACTGATCTGGGATTGATATTGCAGCCAGAGAGGATTTGGGATTTTATTGAATCCTGCTTCTTTGCCATGTAGCTAAAAGGCTTTTGCCTTGTTAACAATATTATACTCCAGTTAAATCAATAAATATTCACCATGTCTGCCCACTCCTTGTAACTCCTCCTCGGACAAAAGCCTCAAAGCATTTGAGTACAGCAGAATAAGATCAATGCTTCAAATGACAAGCAGGCAAAAGAAGCAACAAATACAGCTTATCCAGCCAGTTGTCTTTTCCCTGCCTTTTCTCTCCTCCTGTATCCCACTTGTCATCTTTTTTCAACACCTCATTATCTGCCTCTTCCTTTTTCTGTGCTTTCCTCGCTTGGTCTCACCCTTGTTGCCAACAGTTCGCTGCTTCTCTTTCCAAACTCCAGGTGACATCTTGTTGCCACAGCAATATCAGACATAAAAAATTACATCTGCAACCAACTGCTGTTCCAGCAAAAGTTTGTAGAAATAGGCCTCATCTACAATGCTAATACTTTTGAATTTGCCCCTAAAATTTTCAGTGCTAACATTTTCACTGCATGCTCTTTGCTCTGTTATCCTTACAAGCTGAAACCCTTCAGGTAACCCATCATATTTACTCTTGTAGGTTCCAGACTTTATAAATACCTGTCTATATATAATGTGTAGATATATATATTGATGTAAGTACATATATCAGTTTTTTAAACACCCCCACAAAAAAGCCAGTGCATGTATATACACTGACATGCACAGACTACTTCCTCCAATCCGCCATTACATGTATAACACCTGTAGATTCATCCCTAGCTTTCCTGACTGCTCCTTTACCCATTATTATTTGATCTATCCCTACCATGGATATGAAAACTGTCACCTGGCTGATGCTATACCACCACCCTGATTTCAGCTTTCAATGCAAAATCATTCAACCGCCTTTTCCATAACTCACATGCACGGTGGTGTGTGGAATTCAGCTTTACATACAATGGAAAGCCATGCTTTGCTTCCTACCAGTTGTGGAGACAGGATATTCATGACCAGCCAGATTCCCTGGGTCACCCCGGCAGGGCAGGAAACAGCAAATGGGGTCGCAGGCACAAGACCAGTAAAGGCACTTACTTATGGAAGAGAGGACTGTCATGTCCTAAATCATCTTCTTCCCTCTGTCAGATATCAGCCATGCTAGCAAGGGTTTCCCGAGTTAAGAGAAAGCTAGGCTTACTTGGTTCCCTCTGTTTTCAGTGAAGCACATCTGAATGAGATTACTCCTTTGCCTTCTGCGTTACCTGCAGAGAAAGCCAAAGGTGATTAACTTCTAAATTATCAGATAAGCTTGCAGTCCAAAATAAGCTGGTAATGAATATTCCCCAGACAATAAGAGTCAACATTCCCATTTTAGTCATTACAGTTTCTACCTGTCAACGGCATGCATGTGCATCACATCCAACATGGCTTGACATCATTAGGGCATCATCTTGTATTTGAAGTATGTGGCTAAACTTATACTATGAAATACACTATATATATTCTACTTTCTTCAAAAACCTGCAAAATGATGTCTTATCACTGTGTTTCCTAATGAGAAAATTAACTTAGCTAACTCAGTATTACATATGCCCCCATGAAATTATCCAGTTTGGATTTTGAGTTTTTACTGACAGTTGAATTGCAAAGTTACAAGTGAAAAACTTAAATGTCATTAAACTTGAACAAAGAATTTCAAATAAACTAATAGTTGGTCATTATGAAAAAAAAAAACTTAAAATACGTATCTAATAATTATTCAAAATTAAAAGAAAGCATTATCTATCTCCAACAACAAAGGACAGAACAGGGAAACTCAGCAAGGGAGGGACAGCTGCAGCACAATATATTTTTTGTAGCCGGGGTTGTGAGGGAAGGTTGTTTGTTTGGGTTTTTTGCATTTGGGCTTTTTTCTCCTGGAAGCAAGGAAAAAAACAGTTAGATGTGGCTTTGCATATGCCAGATGCGACAATGAGATCAAATCCCTTTCTGCGGAAAGAATTGCTTCACAGAGTGTTTGATTTTGAAAGAGCAAGGACTCATTGTCTCTAAATTTTGCTGGATACCAATAAATGCTGGCATTAGTGTGACATTTCCCTTTGAAAGCTGGAGTACAGAATTAATGCTCATAAACAGCGCAGATCTGCAACCCTTGCTATGGCAGAACAGTGCTTACTGTCACAGACTTCAGAACGACGCACGTGAACATGACTATGGGTTACAGCCCCGGGGTCTTTTACTAACAACACTTTCATTTTCTACCTACCAGATGGAAGTGGGTTTTTTCTTATATTTGGGATATCTTTCAAGGACCTAATGCATTATTAAAATCTTCTGATGAAGTACAGCATTCATAGTCGTAGCTTACATATATTTAATCAGTTTAGCTTAGCAAATGTTTATAGCATTTGCTAAATGATTAAACAATTCTTCAGAGACATATTACAAAGTAACGTCATAAATTTAGATATATATTTCTTGCGTTATAACAATTGCTTCACTTACGAAAACTTCATCTTTAAAAAATTAATACGGTTCTCTGCCTGTGCCATAATAGGTTATTTTTTACATCTCTCAGGTTGGACATGGCTGTAAAACACTGGTTTCTCTCCTGCTATGTAGTAAATTACAATCTACTAATAAAACTGTCTAAACATCTCTGCCATGATTCTCTTTCATGCACATGAAAGAAATGTCCATGTGTGATCTATTTGTTGGTGGTCTTCTTCAAACTGTTTTCCCTAGATTTTTCATACACATATATTTCATAGTTGCATTTATATTGGCCTTCAGTTCTGCACATGTATCAGCCAACTTGGTTTTGGTCTACATTGGCCTTATCCCAGGTCTTGTGGGCCTTATTGAGGTGAAAAAATGTTTATAAAACTGAAGAATGGACCTCCTGCTAATGTTCTTTTAAGAAATTGTCAGCATTTGGATCAGAAACATTTAAAAAGTACATTTAAGCATTCCTTTAGCTTCATTTCCTGGAAGACATTCTTAATTCTAATTTAACAAATTAATGTTAATTAAGTGGCTGCAGTACAAACAAAAAAAAAAGTCAAGAATGTAATCTTCCCCTGTCAAAGTTAAAAAGATGCATATTCACAAAAAAATAAAAATAATCTTTCTCAGCAAGAAGCACTTGCAATAAATCAACTTCTGAGGCTTGTAGCAGCTCTTTTGTGTGATATTGTGTGACATAAACAGAAAATCTGAACATGAAGTACCATTCTTGGGAAGAAATTTGACAAAGCCATAATGTGGTCACCTCATTACAGAGAGATCAACTGCTGCTAATAAAAGCAGATATCTTGGAGAGCCAAATCCATGGAAAAAAATGTGAGACTGCGACGCCTGCCACTGGCAGCTGAAAAACAAAAAGTACTTGGCTTTGTGGACACTTGAGTCCCACAAGCGTTAACTAGAGATTAACCTGTTTGTCCTGATCATCGATTTATCTGCTAAGTAAGGCTCCAGCCTTACTCAAAGGTCCCCTTGGCTTCAGGTCTGGCCTCGTTAAGTAACCAGGGTATCAGGGAACTGTTATCCTAATACCTGCCTAGAGACGATGTTCTCAATTCTCCTTTTCAAACATGGCCAACCAAAAATTTTTCTTTCCAGGCCCACCCGCCAGTGGAGAAGCAATGTGGTTTCTCCAACACAGGTGTAGCGGTGGCCTCCCTGACAGATCAAGCACACTCCCAAAAGTCCCTGTGCCCTCCCAGCAGCCTGCGCTGCCCATCGGGGTAGGGCTGCCAGGTGTCTGGCGAGGGGCAACCCTTTTCAGGGTGCACAGCTACCCCAGCAAATGTCCACCCTTGTACAGGCCTGAGCTTGCTCGGAAAGGAAAAGTGAAGGGGCATCTGCCAGGGAGGGTCAAGGCTTCCTCAGTGACCGGCCCTTTCCATTTATTGATTTGTCCCTATGTCTTTCATATTTCATCCATGTTTTCCTGTCTCTCCCATATTTTTTCTCCCTTTACCTTCATAGCTACAAGACCCTTAAGACATAAATGAAGCTTTTGGTATTTTTTATGTTCCTGTTAATTACTTCTCTACAGTTTTGAAAAATAAAATTTCCCTTAGTGATTTATTTTTTCCATCTTGACAGATACTGACTGCTTCAGACACACCAAGTTTAAAAGTTCAGGGTGCCTGTTTTACTTTGTTCATTAGAACCACCTACTATATCAACTGATACACGTAAACATTTCTTACCGAACTTACTTCATAGACATAAGCAAATGCATAAAACTGCAAAAACAACTGAGGAACTTTATTTTTTATGAATGGTGAATTATTCAGAACATAGAACTGCAGGGAGATGTTCTACAAAGTAAGATTAAATCTGGTGAAAAGATTCAGATTGTCTATCTTTAACTAGTAGTAATATTAGAATATGTCAAAATCAGATGTTTCATTTCAGAGAAGCAGGGGGGTTTATTGATGCTTTGAAAATGAAATTTTCATTTCCACATTTTCAATTCAAAATTCCATTTATTTTTTAATTAAAACTTTGATGTGAAAAAAAAAAAACAAAGAATAAAACAAAATAACTAATTTGTGATCAAATTGAAATAAGATGCTTCAATTTTTGGTTCAGATATAAATAAAAAATCTATTATTTACTCTTCTAACAATAATCAATTTGTGTCAAAATTGTTACTACAAAAAGAAATTACATATGTCACAGTAGCAAAAGTCGTGATATATACAAATAAATGTGTAATTCAGGGACAGTGAATGCTGATAATACTTGAGGTAACAAAAGAAGAACTTCAAATCCCATGCCACATCACATTTTAAGAATTAACCGATCTCTCTGCCAAGCTGGAAGATACAAGAAAATACTTCCTTTCTTTTGATATCATGATCTGAGTAAGATCTTAAGAGCCAACATAGACAACCGTGTCAAAAGAAGGGAAATAAATATCAGTTAAACCAGAAGGAATTAAAACAAAAATCTGAGAACAAAGCGTACGATTTTAAGGCCTTTAAATCCTTTACAGGGTGTGAGTCTCAGAGACATCAAGGTAAACATTGTCATCCTAAACAGTTCCAACAATTCTACCATAACCCATGTTACTCTTAATATTTTTCTAAACAGTTCAGAACTTAGCAGTTCAGAGAGATTCTAGTCCTACAAAAATACGCCATCTACATGCAAATAAAGTACCTTAGATTTCTATTGCAAAGGGTTACAGCAGCATCTGCTTTTAAAAATTCTCTCAATGGGAAAAAAAATGCACGGCCACTAATTTCTGCACTGCTTCTTATTTCAAAATATTTTATATCTCTTTCAAACTATCGATAGCTGACAGGAAAAAAAAGTTTGCACCAAAGTGAAAATCTGTATTCATCATTCGGCATGACTTTTTAAAATAAAAGCAGCATTGTTTTTTCTATCTTTTAGTCTCTGCTGTTTTGGAGGGGAAAATATTCCTCTCTTTTGATGTCACGATCTGAATAAGTTTTTAAGACCCATTTACCAAGACAGAATACAGTGTTAAAAGAAGAAAATAAAATTAATAAAAACAGAAGGGACTAACCCAGAAATCTCTGGTGGCTTAAAATTACTATTCACTCGAACAAGTTTTAAGGAAATTAATTCTTCACTCCAACATTGTGCTGAATAGTCTCCATATAATAAATCTTTCTTAACTGACTGGAGCTGGTAGAGCGAGAGGCCAATATACTGTTTGCGTTCTCCTCTCAAACTTTTGCTCTTTCAAAACAAACCAGGCTTGTCTCCCCTTATACCGATGCACACTGAAACACCTCAGACAAAGAGCAGCCTCACAAAAGGCAAACCCAACATGTTGCTAATATGCCACAAGAAAGACTGGCCGTAGAGCATAAAATATGAAAAGCCTGCAGTACATCCTCAGAGGACCGTAAAAACATCTACCCTTAATATTAAACATTCCTCTGAAAAGAAGTGTTTCACCACCAAAGGTAACCACGTATTTCACCAACAGAAGCAATCTGTGGCTATACACAGCTATCCAGACTAAGACCATTACACTGCAAGGAAACCATCGTTCTACACATCGATGTGCAGGTGGCTTCTTTGCATTTGCCCTCTTATCTGTAGCTGCCCTCCAGCCATCTGCCCAAGCAGAGCTGAGTGATGAACCCAACTAAGGAGGGTTTTTTTAATAATTTTTAATTCAAATGATCCTTTTTGTTGCAAAGGATGTGCACATGGAAAATTCTTGCTTTTGGCTGATTCAAGCAGAGTTAAGCAGTCTTACCAAGCACCCCTTCACACCTAACACAACACTAGACACCAAGCGAAACCAGGCACCCTCAGGCATCATTCCATGATGTCACAAACTGACCACAGCTCCTTCCCTCTGCAGGAGGAATGAAGGCTGGTGCTCACCATTGCCTTCGGAGGAGGAAAAATGTAAGCCATTTACTTTCAGCTCTGCCCCTTGCCCATTCTTTCCGTATCTGAGACACAGTTACTGAAGTGGTTGTGTTTTCAGCAGTGCATAGCATGGAGTTACAGTACATCAGTCTTGTGGTAGATACTTTTCACGGTAAGAAAAGGTATTCAAAAAACTACCGAAGGGGGGGAAAAAAAAAAAAAAAAAAAAACACAAAGAGCTAATAAAGAGGGAGATAAATACTTGCAGCCCCATCTTTTGCTGGAGATGAGTAGTAATGTGACTACAAAAAAGTCAGAGGCCAAGTCTACCACCAACTGGTGTAAGGTTTGGCTGAGACCCCTAAGGAGATGAATTTTGGAGTACAAATCAAATTCCAAATGTAAAAACTAGTGATTCAACAACATAAATAGTTAAATGTTTTTAAATCAGCAAAATATAAACATATATATGTATAAATATTAAAAAAAAACCCACACAAATGTCTATGATAAATGCTGAAGTGAGATCTGAAATGAAATTTTATTACTATTAGTGATAGAGAATAGTGTTCTTGATATAAAAAGAAAGAGACAATCTCTAGAAACTATAAGCTTCCCTGGATCAACTATTATTCTTCAGCATGTCCATATTGTACTGAACAAAACAGGAACCCAGTTCTTTCTGAAACCTCTGAGTGTTAGCAGAATCTCAGTATTAAATAACGATATAATGATACATAAATAGATACCACAAATCTGTTTACTTGGCTGCTACTAAAATCCTGCCAAAAATATTCTAAACAAAAGATTCTAATAAGAGGTGTTTTAACGACTGTTCTTTCTAGAAGTTGGTAAGTGTTTTCAACCAGCCTTACAGATGATTAAATAATACTCAGCAAACCCATGGTTTTTTCTTTCAATGAATAAACTATAGCTAGGTTAGACTTTCATTACTTTATGACATTCAAAATCCCAGTGAAATATGAGAGTTACAAATGGGTTTGCATTATTCTGATTTTGGGCAATCCATCCGTGACACATTTCTGCTTGTCAAAACGACCAGACACTGATTAGTCTTGGCACCATGTACTTTTCTGGAATAACAATAAATGTATGTCACAGATGGTCTTTGCATGTCATGCATCTTTACAAGTATTTCTCATTTATTTCTTTTTTCTTCGTGTATCACAGCAATTAAGAGAAAAGGTACAAATTCAAATTCTAACCCAGAGATATTGTTTGTCCCATTCTGCTCCAAATATAAGGGGTTAAAGTGGATAAACTGAATTCACTGTACCTTCACTTTATAAAGTTAACCAGAAAATGTCTTTTCCATTTATGAAGCCTTGCAAATATTGTGTGCAAATGTAAGCGTGCATGAAGGAAAGACAAAGAATTCCTTTTTTTAAGAATGGCTACAGTGTGTGTGTGTGGTGCCCTGGATTACCCTCAAAATGTGCAGATGACCATTACCAAAGGAAGTGGAAGGAACAGCATGTTCACCAACTGCAGAGCCAGGAATAACAGAAGCCACACGTTCAACAACAGCCATATGACTACAGGCAGGCTCTGACCGGGCACTTCCCATTCAGGATTAACATAATGTTTATATGAAGCAGAAAAATGCACCTCACTTACCCAAAGCTACATATTTCTCTAAGAAACACACGCCCCTGAAATAGGAAGCAGTACCTCTGGCCTCTTAACTGAACAGATGGGTGAGCCCTCAGACTAGAAGTGCCAGCTGCAGAAACAGGATTTGAAATGATCGGAAGTCATCATCTGTTTCCAGAAAGCACGCCTTGGGTTTCATCCCAAAGATCAGCATCCCCGCTTCTCAGTGTAAAAACGAGATGTTCTGACTGGCGGTTTGCTCCTGCACACAATGTCAGTGTTGCCCAAAGTGAAACAGAGGAGCGGACAGGCAGCAGACACAAGTGGGGTCCCATCCTTGCCTTTATTAATTATTTAAGAGTCCTCAATGTTTGCACGGAGCAAAACGTTTTCAAACTGGTAACAAAAATACGCCTCCAGGCTAACCAAGGTCTTCGTGATATCCCAAGCAAAGTGTCCAAGAATGAATTCAGAGTCATTAACCACTTCTGAAATAATTGTTACGTTTTTATATGTGTTTTAAAATTAATATGTGAAGTAAATTTAATCTGTTTGTTATTATCTTTATTGTTTTGTCCCCAGGCTTCATTTTTATCTCCATGTCAGTGAAACATGTCAGATAATTATTTTAATTAATACAGCAATAGAATCCACAGTAACAAACATACTTTAAATTTTATCTTAAAAAAAGAGAGTCTCTTCAGAGATCATCGTAAGAACCAGCCTTCAGGTTACTCTGGAGAGCACGCAACAGGATGGGGCAGAGGTGAGCTCAGTACTGGTCACAGGTGAGAGGTGGCTGGTCCTCTGCCCCTTGTGGGGAAAGCCCTGATAGGAGAGGAGACAGACTCACGCCCAGTCCCTCCTCACAGAACTCTGCAGTTACTGTATAAAATAAACTGCTGATCTGAAACATGTAAACTGTGGGTAGATGAGGGTCTGCTGCCCACCAGGAGCTGTTTGCTAGCAGTCGTGCTTGAACTCTTAGAAGGAGAGACCTGCATGCAGCTACCTGTCTTCCTCAGTACTCGAACTACTAGGCTAGCGCATTGGAGGATGGTTCTGCGCTCCTTCTGGCCGTGGCTAGAAGCCCGCTGCAGAACAGCCTTCCTGCAGAGGACTCCAGACCATGCAATTGCCAGGCGAGGTGCCTGCTGCCTCTGCAGCCCCTGCTGAGGTGCCCCAGTGGGCCTTGGCCAGCTGCCGCGGTCTAGCACACGTCCGTATGTGTGAGCACTCTCTGCCTCCAAAAGAAGGAGGCAATGTATTTCCCCGGCTGCAGTAACCCCTGCGCTGAGCCCTGGCTGGGAGCCTGGTGGGTGATGGGGGCCAAAGAGCTGCCAAGGAGCATTTCAACAGTGCGACAGGAATGGTAGCAGAGCTCCAGTACTCCAGCCTGTGCTCTGGTGCTGCTTAATACTGTATATATGTATGCACGTATGTACATATATGTAAACAAGCATTTCCCCTGCCAGACACTGTGGCAAGGCTGTAGCCACCCAGCTCAAAGAGTATCAAAAAGTCCGGTGTTACGCAGTCTTTGCTTTAGGTGCTGCTTCCACTGTTCATTTGCTTCCTTCTTCTGGCTTAAATGTTTTTATTTATTCTGTGTGTTCTTCCTAAGTGGGCATGTTTCTGTTTGATTTACTAACTAACAAGCCAGTAATTTGGGAACAAAACAAAAATCAATGTTTCATAAAGGAGCCTAACTAAGGTGATGGTGTGAATTAACAAATCGAGCCCAAGGGTGTCAGAAAAAGGGCTGTGCCCACAGGCATCGTAAGGTTTGTTTGCCACGGCCCCTCTAAGGTGCCTTCTAATCGCCTGTCTCTACAAAGGTACCAAAGAGCCTTGCTGCAGGTGGCTGCCTAGAGCCGGGCACATGCGTATGTATGCTCCACCAGCCTGGAACCAGTTTGCCTGTCTCGTACTGGCATTCCTGGCAACACCTTAATGCCCGTCCCAAGACAGCATAGTTTCAAACCAAGACATTCAAGCACAACTCAGTACCTCTTAACCATAAAATTGAAGGTGACGTGCAAAAGTCAATGCAAAACAGTTTGGAGGGCGAATTAAGTAGCCTTTGGGAAGAAAGTGTGTAGAAAAGCATCATAGGTCTGAAAGGAATGCAGGGACAAGCCAGAAACACAAAACCCCAGAAGATGAAGGGAATCAGAGAACAGAAAAATGTCAAGAGGAGGGAAAGGGGGAGTGCAATGGGGGTGGGTGAGTGTATTTTCCCAGTGAGTGAGCTGCGAGGCGCGGGGCACTCACCAAGTGGTATTTAGGGATGAAAGTTTAATTGGTACTCTTTTCTGTCCTTTTTGATCTTTGCACAAAGCCTTTCTTCACACAAAGGACAGAGAGGTTTCTGTGGGGCTGTATGGTACGGCAGCCAGTGTCCCTCGGTTCTGGCATTTCCCGTATTTCCCGGGATAAATGGGGTGCCTCTCCCTGTTCCTCCTGCCTTTCCCTCAGCCTCCGGAGGAAGACATTCCCGGGACATTTCCCTGCGGCGGAACGCCCTAACCCCTGTGACAGCAGTTTCTCTGGCGCGCAGTTTGCTCTCGCCACCAGATAAGGTGCGACACGAGTCCAGGACAAGCCAAGACCCCCCCCCCCGCCCCGACCCCTCCCCGGGCTGGGCTGGAGCCCCGCTTTTCTGCCGGCCTCCTTAAGGCCGGCGGGCCGGGGAGCGGCACGCTGCCGGCCGCCCTCGGCCCCTTCCCTCCGCGGGCTGCGCTGAGGGCCAGGGCGCGGGGAAGGGAGCGGGGCGGCCACGCGTTCACCGCCATGGACCCGAAGATAACGGGGAAGACAGGCCGTCGGCGCTGCCAGCCGCACGGCAGGCGTCTTCTCTAGCACGCCGCTTGGCTTCCCAGAGCTTTTTCTTTGAAAAATAAAAATTAAGCCAGGCCCCCTTCTATCTTAAGTACCGCAACTCTAAGAACACCGTGAAGCGGGGGCTGCAACAGAAAGGGGGAACCATTCCTGGGAAGTACCGAATACCCTCTGCATCTGGGGGAGACACCTCCGGAGAGGCGAGCGCAGGGACGGAGCTTTAGCGGCCACGGCCGACTCTTTCACTGATGACCGACCCCCTGGGGCGAACCTCTCTCCGGCTGAGGAGGGAGCCTGCTGGCGGTCGGTAATGCCTTGGGAAGCTCTCGGGATCCGCAGAAGCCGAGAGAAACGCCAGCAGAAGTTCCTGACATCTGCACCAACTGCCTTGAGTAATTTTGCACTTGAGATGCTCCCGTAGGAGAAGACTATGTCATGAGGGAAGCATCGCCACCTTTATCCTGTGTGGGAAGCATGAAAATGTGTTTCTGGGACGATCAAAGCCGGGCGAGGGGGGGAGGATATCATGTTCTCACCGCTTCTGCGCTTTGCTTGAATTAAACTCGGGAAAAAAAAAATAAAATTACGAATAACTTACCCGGTCATGCTTCCTACTTTGTTCTATGGGCGGCATATCTCTGAACGGATCGCAGAGCTCTCAAATAGATTTATTTTCAATTATACGAAGAGATATTTCACAGTGCGCATTTCTATGCAACCGGTTAAAAAAAAAAAAAAAAAAGCCCGAAAGCGAGCTGCATTGATCAGCTGCCTCCCCAAAAACGGCTGCTGCCGTGCCCGCTCGCTCCCGGAGCTGACTGCAATGCCTCCACTTAATTTGCTGCCCCGGCAAATCCGCTAACATGCTAATTCCTATGAATTCTGCAAGTTTATTTATTTTTGAAAGTTTATTTCTGGGAACAGCCGTCCCAGCAGAAGTTAAACAGCGGATGCCAGCAGGCAGCAAAGAACACGATTTTAAGGCACCCGTTGAACTAAACGCACTCCTGCCTCTCTTCCCACCCATCCATAAGTAATCTGATCATGTCACACTCGTGCCAGCTAATACTTTACGCCACATATGCGTGTATGCATTGAACTACGAAAACGAAGCAGGCTCTAAAGTGGAGTTTTTTGTTTGGTTTGCCTCTGGGTTTGGGGTTTTTTTGGTTGGTTGGTTGCTTTGATCTTGGAGGGGGCTGGTTTGGGTTTTTTTTCTTTATTCTAAGCAAAGTTTTGCTTAATGAAAGGTAATGTTTACGCTAACGTTTTAGACCAAATACGAACAATACAGTGATGCTGGTTAGGGTATTTCCGTCTCTTCGGAAGATTAAATTAGGCTTAAATCGCCCAGCTCTCTCCTTCGCAGCGCCCAGCGGGACGCGTTAACGCCACGGCACGGCTGCGGCCTCGCCAGGCTGGCCCGGGGCGGGCGCGGGGTGCGCGGCTCCGGGGGGGGACCGGCCGCTCTGCCCGCCCTGGCAGGGAGCGGGGGGCGAGCAGGGAGCGAGCCGGGGTCCTGCTCCTGAGAGCTTTGCCCCTTCGTTCAGTTTGGAGGAAGGGCCGGACGTCGGGGCGAGGTAACTGAAAGTTCACTCGCATTTCTGAAGATATCGGGAATGAAGGTACCTGAAGTAAGGTGCTCTAATAATAAAGGGTTTCTGAAATGGGTATTCGAAAGCTGCGGGTGGACGGGAGCTAGAGGAGCGTGCGGGCAGGTTTGGAAAGGCAACCGGGAAGGGCGTCTTCGCCGGGCAGGGGAAGGCCCTTGTGCCTCCGCTGCCAGCCCGGAGCGGCTGACCCCCCGCGGGCCGGGCGGCTACGGGGGAGGGGGGCGAATCGCTTAACCCCATCGCTTGCGGCGGGTCCCGCAGGACCCGGGCTGCGCCCAGGTGGAAGGAGCGGGCGGGGGGCGGGACGGCGGCAC
>NW_010972853.1:8771687-8772237 GCF_000737465.1 Haliaeetus leucocephalus
GCACCTGCCGGGCCTCGCCCAGCCGTGGGGCCGCCCAGCCCCGCGCCCGCCCCAGTGCTCATGCGCCCCGGGAGAGGTTTAAAGCGGGCGCGGCGGCGGCCGCCGGCTGTGCAGCTCCGCGGAGGCGCCGGGGCAGGGCGGACGGCAAGGCACGGCAGCCCGCGGTGGGGCGGGCACGCTGCGTTGTGCTGAGCTGCTCGCCTCGCCTCTGCTCTCGGCTGCCCCGGGGTGCGGGCGCGCCCGGCCGCCATGTGGCTCGCCCCCCTTCTCCTCGGTGGGTACCGCGGGGAGCGGCTCGGGGCCGGCGCGGACCGTCGCCCCGACCCGACCCGCTCCCTGTCTGTTCGCAGGCGCCTTTCTGCTCTCCAGCCCCGTGCGCGGGAGCGACGGCACGGGTGAGTTGGCCGCTCTCCTCCCTCCACCTGTCCGCGGGGGGTTCCCCCCCGGGACCGTCTCCGCCCGTTCCCTCCCCGCCGGGAGGCGACGGTCTCCGGGGCCGCCCGGTCGCGGGTCCCGGCTCGGCGCTTCCCCGGCGCGCCCGGTCGCGGCC